>NW_021703775.1:79989203-80040412 GCF_005190385.1 Monodon monoceros | reverse complement strand
TCTTGCCGGGCGGGCTCGTGGTGGTGGATGTGGGGACTCTTGCCGGGGCTCCATGGCTGGAGGCCCTGTAGCTGATGAGAAAGCTGAGGCTTACAGAGACTAAGCCAGTGCGCTGCATGGCGGACACCAGGGCCTCCCGGCTTCTTGCCGTTTGGCCACACGACACTTACGTGAGGGCCACCTCGCGCCGCGTACTCACGGGCCGGGTAAAAGCGTCCGCACAGGGTTCAACCTCAGTTGTTTCCATGTCACGGATCAAGTCTTCTATTCCTCAACTCCGTAAGGGCTAAGACAATGTCTTAGTCTACCTTAACGTTGAGCAAGCGTTTACTTTTTGTATCAGGCACTGGGCTAGACTTTTAATCTAGCATTTGCACCTTACGACCATAGTATTACTACCCTGTTTTATAGATGAGCAAGTGAAAGGTCATTTGCTTTAGTAAAAGCCTACCTGCAACCCCCATCTGCCTCTCGCCAAGCCCTTTGCCGTTTCCCCCGCACAGCTCCGAGCCCTGCCCCAGCCTGCCCTCTGTGCCCCCTCCTCCACGTGTGTCGTGACTCATTGGCATGTCTTCCCAGGCAGACTCTTGTTTCCAGTATGGCAATCCCTTGATGACCATCCTCTCCCTTGCATGGGGCATAGTCTTGGCACATTTTAAATGTTGATGGAATCATCAAATATCCACTTATTACATATATTTCTCCCAGCAGTGCACGTAGATGGTTATTAATATTCACGGCCATCTTTCATTTGAAAACAGTCTGAGCCTCCAAGACGTTGCCCAGCTTGTTGAGGGTCTGTCGCCACGAAGTGGCAGGGCTGGGGTTCAAGCCTCCTTTTTTGTCTGACCTGAAAGTCAGTGTTCTTTTGATTCCAAGCTGCGCGGGGCTAAATCCACGGCAGGGGCCCCCAGAGACTTGCAGTCCAACAGACTGTGTTGCTCAGGGGTCCCAGTGATGCTGTTTGCTTCTCCGTTTGCATGAGTCCTAGGGGCCTAACGAGGAAGGCAGCGTGCTGGTCCCCAGCGTGAGCGGTACCTCCTCTGTAGAAGGCAGTCTACAGAGCCCTTCCTCCGTTTCCTCCCAGGTCTCTGCGGTACTGTGACCTGCGGCTCATAAACTCCTCCTGCCTGGTGAGGACGGCACTGGAGCAGGAACTGGGCCTGGCTGCTTACTTTGTGAGCAGCGAGGCTCCCCTGGAGAAGCGGGCCCGGAGTGAGGCCTTGGAGAGCGATGCCGAAAAGCTGAGCAGCACGGACAACGAGGATGAGGAACTGGTGACGGAAGGTGCGGAGGGCCGGGCTGGACACCTGTCCCGCGTGCGGCGTGGCCCTGGGCCCACCTGCTGGTCAGCAGCTCCCGATGAGAGCCATCTACATACCTCTTTGGGGGAAATCCCTCAATGATTTCAGATTTTGCTTTCTCCCCCTCATTTTTGGTCATGTGAGAAAATGGAAATCCCAACAGGTTCTGTGTAGCTCTAGAATTCTTAAAGAGTAGGAAGAAAAATGGACATTTCCTAGGCTTTAAGTTCATGCCTTGTTTGAATTGCTGGTGGAACTACTGCCTGGTTTAAGATTCACTCGCTTGTTTATGTGAATTAACAGGATCTGTCCCTTATTGAGATTTATGAAAACAGGCTAGTTTCATTTGCAGACATCAAAGTTCAACGCCATGTATTTTTTAATTTATTTTTTATTGTGGTACGCGGGCCTCTCACCGCTGCGGCCTCTCCCGTTGCGGAGCACAGGCTCCGGACGCGCAGGCCCAGCGGCCATGGCTCACGGGCCCAGCCGCTCCACGGCATGTGGGATCTTCCCGGACCGGGGCACGAACCCGTGTCCCCTGCATTGGCAGGTGGACTCTCAACCACTGCGCCACCAGGGAAGCCCAACGCCATGTATTTTAACAGGACACATAAATCGGAGCAATGCAAGGCATTTGGCTGTAGTCAACAGGATAGCGAGAGAAAATAAAAAGCTGTTACTACAAATATGCAAGGCATTCGTGGGGTTTGGTGTAGCAGAGAGAGAGATGGAAGGAGAGCTGGAAGATGAGGACTCTCTTCCCCCTCCATCTCTGGCTGTGTGGCTTTGGACAGGTCATGTCACCTCTCCAAGCCTCAGATGACTCATCTGTAAAGTGGGGTGGAAAGACCCGCCTGGTGCTGTGGGAACCTTTCACAGACGTGAATGGGACCCTGACATGAAATTGCCCGTGGAGTGAATCCACACTCCTGGAATCTCCCGACCCACCTCCGTCCTTTCCCCATTTGTTCCTCTTGGCTTCCGGCCCCTTCACCGCACCCCGGGCTCTTGGCCACACTCATCCCATGAATGTGCTCTGCTCTGTCACCTGTGGGCCACACGGGCGTTCTCCCGGCCACTCGAGTCCCCTCTGCTCCGTGCTTCACCTGGAGATCCCTGCCGGCCCTTCAGAACTGGGATCAGGGTCACCTTTCCCAGGATATTTCCCTGCTCCTACTTCTCCCTGCTGGGTGGGCACCTGGCCCCTGGGCTCCTCCCTCTTTGCTCTCCTTACTCTGTCCTGTAGCTGTGACCCCTGGGCAGGAGCCTCACTGACCCCCCAGTGCCTCACTGGCCTGCTCTGTGTTGTACACCTGTCTCCTCAGCACTCCCTCAGAGGAGGGTGCCTGGGAACGTGGATGGATGGATGGATGGAGGGATGGATGGAGGGATGGATGGAAGGAGGGATGGATAGAGGGATGGAAGGAGGGATGGATGGATGGATGGATGGAAGGATAGAAGGAGGGATGGATGGAGGGATGGAAGGAGGGATGGAGGGATGGATGGATGGATAGAAGGAGGGATGGATGGAGGGATGGAAGGAGGGATGGATGGATGGATGGATGGAAGTAGGGATGGATGGATGGAGGGAGGGATGGATGGGTGGTTGGGTGGGTGGGTGGATAGATGAGAGATGATATGTGTGAACGCACTTTGTAAACTGTGAAGTGCTGGGGGAACGTACAGGACCATGATTACAAGGCCTCTTCAGTGTGTGTGTTTTGAAACAGGCTCCACATCAGAGAAGAGGAGCCCCGTGAAGAGAGAACGATCCCGCTCCCATGACTCTGCGTCTTCATCCCTCTCCTCTAAGGCATCCAGTAAGTCTCCAAGGGGTAAAGATCCCACAATTGGACCGTTTTTGCTTTTTGAGATTTCAAAGAATGAAAAGAGGTCCTTTATTTTCAACTAGAACTGGAAACAGAAGGGATCTACGAAGAACTGGCCTTTCTAGAGAGTACGCGTCTTTCTGGACTTGGGCGGGGAGTTGGGGGTCCTTCCCGGGAGGAGGTTGTGGCCTCTGCCCCTGCAGGGCCTGTGCCGGGTGGTGTCAGAGGGCCCTCCCTCTGTGCTCTACAGGCAGCTGTTGGAATCAGGGGAGAGGAGCTGGGTGAGTGTTCTTGTCGAGTCTGAGGGTGGGGAGAAGTGGACACAGAAGACTTCACTGGGGGAGAAATAACAAAATTTAGCGAGTGTCACTGACCCCTGGACCTGGACCACACTTTGGTGGAGGGGGCGGGGAATGTGGATGAAGTGCTCCAGGTCTCTGCTCTGAGGGATGCCTTGGCCTTAGGAGCAGTCAGGACGGGCACACGTGTGACAGTATGGCATGTCTTCCCACCACAAGCATTTACGGAGAACCTGCTCTCTACCTGGCTCAGGGCATTGAGAGACCAATTAGATACGGACCTGCTCTCAAGGAAACCATTGTTCCTTTGGACCAGGTTATGTTGCAAGAGGGGCTGATGTATTTTTTCTGCACACATATTCACACCTGTGAGGTGTTACGGTTATGCACATGAGGAAGTAATTAATTTTGTCTCAGGTGAGGCAGATTTAGCGGTAGGGTGTGATCCCTGCAGGTTTCAGAGAGCAGCTGGCCTTTGGGCCTTGAAGGAGAAGGCTTTCCAGTGCAGGAGAAGGTATTCCAGGTGGAGGAGACTTCACAGGTAGAGGAGGCTTGGGGCCTGAAGGTGTGGGTGGTGCTTGGGTGCAGTGAGTGGTCCCAGGGTTACAGCTCAGGGTCAGGGCGTGGCTGCAAAGGTCAGAGCACATCAGGGGGGTTGACTTGGGGCCTTCTTTGGTTTCCTTTCTCTTTCCCCCTCCCCACCTGCCCACGGATAATAGTAGGCCAGTGGTGGGGCTCTCCCTCACAGGTGTGCACAGAGGGAGTCAGACAAGGCCTCCTTAACATGAGCCTGGTCTCTGTGATAGAAGAAAGGTCTGATTTACAGGCTGGAGTCAGTCAGAAAAGCCAAATGCTGCAGCTTGCTATCCTTCTGCCCCAAGCAATAGAGGGAGCCCAGGGTACCAGGGGGGCACCAGGGGGCATCTGTGCCGTTAGAGAGGTGTGGTGCTTTGTTCTTCCCTGATCCTGGGCTGACAGCTTTCTAGAAGGTTCTGGGACACGCAGGTCTGTGCAGTTTCTTCAGGTGGAGTAGAATGCCCAGGCTGCCAGCCAGCCTCCTCTTCCGGTGAGGTGGCTTTTTAAAATTCCACAGAGGGTCCTGGGATCTTAGGGGTCTCTGATGAGATGCTTCCTGTGTCTCTGATGAGATGCTTCCCGTGTCTCTGATGAGATGCTTCCCGTGTCTCTGATGAGATGCTTCCTGTGGCCTTCGGTGTAACTCCCACGTTTCAGGAGGTCCAGGGAGAGGAGACTTGGCCACAGGAGTCAAGAGCAGGGGGCGGGATCACACGAGTCAGCCTGGGAGGGGCTGGGTCCCTCCTCTATAGACTGACAGTCCCCCTGGGTTCAACCGGGGCAGAATGACTGAGGTCAGGGCTGGTGGACGGAGAGAAACATCAGTGTGGGTCTCCGTCCTCCGGGTCCTCCCAGTCTGGGCTTCACAACCTAGGACATGGGTGAAGACATTTGGGTCCCCGTGGTCTACTTTTGGAACCTCATGCCCCTTTCGTGTGCTTTGTGTCCACCTGTCCCTCCCCCGGGCCAGATGCCCAGGTCCTCACAGCCTCCCCGACCCTGGTCCTTAGCTCCTCCGCTGCCTCTGAGCTGATCACCTCGGGTGGCTTGCCCGGTGAAGAGGCATTTTAGCAGGAGTCAGGCCTTTAGCCTAGGGGAACAGGCCGGTGCTGCATTCCCTCTGTCCACGAGCAGCCTGTAACCAGCCTGCCAGGCTGCGGGGTTGAGTCAGAGCCTTGCTGGGGAGCTGGGATCCAGTGGGGAGGTTGGCTGAGTGGTGTGGTGAGCAGCACAGGCTGAACCAAGTGTCGTGGGGCGGGGTCTGGGGAGGGTGGCCTGGGAAGCAGCTCCCCTCGTCTCCAGGAAAACAGCAGAGCTAAGATAGAGATGTGGTTCCCGTGGAGCCTGAGGTCCCCGGAGTTGCTCGGAGCTGGCACGCATGCCCCGGGCAGATGTGGCTGGATTGATATGAAAGACAGCTTTTATTGTCTTTCATTGATATAAAAGACAACGCTGCCCCTCCGTGTCCAGGGACCCGCACACTTCTTGCCTTTCAACATGGTCCACGTGGGGAAAAGGGCAAAAGAAACCCCGTATCTGGGTAGCTGCTGTGCATACTGCATTTTCCGTCTTGAGTTCTTCTAGAAGCTCAGTGGTTGTAGCATTAGAGTCAAGCCTTTTCAGTCCTGTGAGTTTTGCTGCTTTGAACCAGAAGCACCACTATGCTGTACAGAGGGGAGATCAGAGCTCCAGGACCCACCTGCACAGAAGTAGGAGTATAGGCTGGGCACTGAAGGTGAGGGTTCTGGAACAGATCGGGCGGGGGGTGCAGAGGAGAGGCCTTTGCGACGTGTATGGGGCCAGGGAGCGGCGCTGGCTGTCTCCCCGCAGTGCCTCTTGGCTTTGTCAGAAGGACAGAGGAGTCTGTATTTAACCAGAGGTGGGATGGCATTGACGGAAATTCCCAGTCGTCGCAGGTAAGGGGAGTTGGTGCTGCAGAAGCAGGAGCGGCGGGTGCGGGGCCCTGACTGACGGGACCCTCTCTCCGCAGGCTCAGCACGGTGCGGCGAGTCACCGGCTCAGGCTCAGCCGGCGGGGCCCTCGCGGGGGGACCGGGCCCGATCGCCTCAGCCCTGCGGCCCCGCGGAGGAGGGCAGGGCCCTGGGAGAGAGACAGTGGCCCCGGGCAGGGCGGGGGCCGCCGTCGGTCATCAGCAGGTGCAGCCCCGGGCTGGCGCCCCAGCCGGAGCCCGGCCTCAAGACCAGCCAGTGGAGCATCCAGGTGTCAGTTCCCTCATCGTCCTCCTCGGGCTCGTCTGCGATGCCCGCCGCCAGCCCGCTCGTCCTGCAGGCCGCGCAGTGCTCCATGACCAAGGCCTGCCGGCGGCCGCCTGTGGTCTTCCTGCCCAAGCTGGTGTACGACATGGTCACGTCCACCGATGGCAGCGGCCTGCCCAAGGCCGCCTCGCTCCTGCCCTCGCACTCGGTCATGTGGGCCAGCTCGTTCCGGCCCCTGCTCAGCAAGACCATGACGTCCACAGAGCAGTCACTGTACTACCGGCAGTGGACGGTGCCCCGGCCCAGCCACATGGACTACGGCAGCCGCACCGAGGGCCGCGTGGACGGCTTCCACCCACGCCGGCTGCTGCTCAGCGGGCCCCCCCAGGTGGGTGCCGCCCCGTGCGCCCGGGCTCCGCGGGGCTTGTGTTCGCGCCCAGAGGCAGGTTTGGGGCTTATTCACACCTGCCTTCCCGCGGTGGAATCTCGGATGGCCCTAAGTGGGCAGGTGGACGGCTGGGTGACCTGCATCCTCTGACCCCGGTTTCCTCCTCTGCGTGATGTGTGGGTGGAGTTCTCTGCGGGTGCTTGTTGCTCCTTCAGACAATGATTCTGCATTTCCCACACTATTGCATTCGGTCCTCATGGTCAGTCTGCGGTTCCCTCCCACTCTGACAATGGAAGCCAACCCCTGTTTCTGCCCTGCAAGATTTTGGTGAAACTGAACAGGGAGATGAGAAACCTGTCACCATCTCCCAGCTCTCTGTGTTTTTCTGACAACAAAAGACCGTTTCACCTGTCAACATGGCAGGAACCTGGGCGGTGTGAATGTCAGGTGTCGTGAGCGTGTAAGGAGGACGCACGAGGTTGGTTCGGGGTCTCGGGAGGGGGCTCGGCCAGACAGGGCAGGGCTGGAGGGTGGGCCCTACAGTGAACTGCCTGGGGTTGGATTCGGACTAGAACATCACCTGAGCCCTGGGCCGGTTCCAGCCTTCTCTGTGCCTCACTGTTCTCACCTGAGAGTGAGGAAAATAAGAGCCTTGTGATAAACTCTGTCACAAACACAGAGTGTTAAACGAGAGAATAATTGTAGGGCACCTGGAACGTGGCCTGACCCCTGGAAAGCACTGTTACTGTCACCATCACCATCACTGTCCCAATTCAAGACGTGTTTCCTTTTCACACCGAATGTTCATTCCCCCGCCAGGTACCTACCCCAAGAAACCCAAACCCACAGAAATATGTATAAGAGTGCTCATTTTTGTATTGTTTACAGTAGCTAAAAAACAGACTGGAAACAACTTAAGTTGCATTGGTCAAGTTCGGTTGAAAATATCTGGGCACAGCAATATCATGCAATGTCAATAGTTTGAACTATTCAGTAGCTCTTTATATACTGACGTTGACGTTTCTCTAAGATATTTACATGTTAAAGATCAAGTTGCAGAATAATATACACGTGGTGTCATATCAATTATGAAAAAAATCAGTGTGTGTATGTGTCTGCGTGTGTGAAAATATCTAAAAACTCCCTGACAGGAGAGCTTGGGGGCGGCAGGGGACTGGAATTTGTGACCATTCTACCTTATTATTGATCTGTATTTCTTGAACTTTTAAATGAGTATATAGTACTTTTCATAATTTAAAAAAATAGGAAAAAATAAAATGTTTTTTAAAAAGGATTCCTGGTTTCTCCATACCCCTCACATTACTGAATGTTATCAATCTTTAAAAGCTTTTGCCTTTTTGATAGGGGAGAAATAGTATATTTCTAGTATAATAGTAAGAGTGAATATATTTTAATATATTTACTGGTCATTGGTACTTCTTTTACAGTGACTTTCTGGTTTTGGTTCTCTATTTTTCCTTTAGTCCATTTGACTTTTATTCTTTTGCTTTGTTCTTTAGATTATAAATTTTAATCCTTTGTCAATTATATGTATTGCATATATTTTCTCCAAAACTCCCCCCAGTTGTGCTTCATATTTTCTTTTTAAACGGGTCAGTTATTTCCGGGACTTCCCTAGCAGTCCAGTGGTTAGGACTCCGCGCTTCCACTGCCGGGGGTGTGGGTTCCATCCCTGGTCGGGGAGCTAAGGTCCCACACGCCGTGCGGCAGCGCCAAAAAAATAAAAATAAAAAGTTAGTTATTTCCATTCATCAGCGTTTGTCGAATACTTGCTGTGAACCGGGCGTTGAGCTAAGAACTTGGAGAGCACATTCTTAGCGCACCAGGTTGGAGGGAGGCGAGGATAGCCCACAGGTACCCATGTAACCAGTTGTGACCTCAGTGAACTAAGACCAATAGTATACTGGCCTGGTGCTGGGCTTGAGGGGGCAGGGGATTTTCTAAAACAAGAAGAAAGAGAGGGAAGAAGAGAAAAATCATTTTGTTTCTTTTCCTGGCCTTAGGAGGAGAGAGATGTGATGCCAGCCTTTTACGTCCCACACAGTGAATTTTGTTGTCTTACTACAGCCGTATCAGTTAATATAAGGTAGCAATTTGCACTTACGCAAGACTCTTAAGACATTATTGAAATGTCAGTTCATTCTTTTTTGAAGCAACCTTTGTTCAGCTCCTGATGGAGTCCTACTTCTAACGGCTTAAACCATGTGGCCAGTTAAAATCTGGAAAGACATTTGCAATGATTTATAAGCAGGTGGGTCTCCCGCCCACCGGAGTTCATCTGTCTGCCTGCCATGCTTCTTCAGGCCACATTTTCCCTCAAGTGTCTTTGCATCCCCCCAGCCCTCCTATTAATTAGGTGAGATGGTTAAAAGAGGTGGCGGCGTGGAGGCATGTCAGGTGCTCAGTCAGCGCCCGCACGTAGGCAGGGCGTACTGAGGCTGGCTCCTGTTTCGCTGTCTCTACAGATCGGGAAGACAGGCGCCTACCTGCAATTCCTCAGCATTTTGTCCAGAATGCTCATTCGGCTGACGGAAGTGGATGTGTACGATGAAGAAGAGATCAATATCAGTGAGTTATCTGCTGGTGACGCTGGGGCTTGGAATCATCTTTAGTCGGTTTCTCAAGTGACTTCCGCTGTATCTTTTACTTTGAAGATGGAATTCTCAGATTAGTGATCTGACGCCTCCCAAGGGCCTTGTGGGGCTGCTTTTATCTTTGCCCTTGTGGCCATTTTGCTCAGTCCTAGAATAGTGCCTGGGAGGGCTTGGTGGGAGATAAAATTACGATACTAAAAATACCCGCTGTTTACTGCGCACCTTCCAAACGTCAACCGCTGTGCTAGCTGGTTTGCGTAAATCACCACATTTCATTTCCTGTGCCACACCAAGAGATGGATAATGTTATTCGGTTCCGGAATAACATGTTCAGGAGTCCCGCTGGGAGGTGGCAGAGGTGGAACCAAACTAGATTTCGTGGCTGCCTCTAAAAAGCGGGGTTGTCCATCAGGGGCGGGTTTCCCTCTCAGGCTGCTGAGGACATAGGTCAACATCTTGGGGCAAAATGGAAACATATGCTATGCAGGGAATAGCCTTTTCTTCTCATTCCCAGAACAGAATTTACCCTGATTAAGGTAAGACTCTTTGAACAGCTGGTTCATGCTCATTGTAGAACACCTCCTCCATTTCCTCTTCCAGCGCCCCTCCAGTGGCTCAGAAACTTGGTCTGGTAAAGGAATCCATTGCTTTGGGAATGAAGATTTGTGTAAGGAGTCGTGTGTTGTAGAGAAGGGGCCCCAGTAAGCTTGTATCAGCACTTGTATTACGTACGTTTAAGCTGTAAAGCTGGATGATTTGATACATGTATACACTGTGAAGTAATCACCGCAATCACGCTAATGAACATATTCGTCACCTCACGTAGTTACCGTGTCCAGCAGCATTATTCACAGTAGCCAAGACATGGAAACAACCATATGTTGTCCATTAATGGACAGACGTCCACCGGCAGTTGCGTGGATAACGATGGGGTATGTACTGGCGATGTATTCAGCCTTGACAAGGAGGGAAATCCTGTCATTTGGATACACAGAACCTTTTTAGATGCTCTTGCTGTGTTTGAGTTTTGACTTGGAGAAAATTTAGGACCAAGGAAGCCCATCCAGTCCTTGGTCTTTCCTTTGAAGGAGAAGGGAAAGAGGCTTTTCATCGAAACTCTGAGCTTTCCACCGTTTCCCCACAGTTTGAAACCATTTTTCAAATGAAAGTCAACAGGTCTGCTGAATTTCTGTCTCCTCCTTTTGTTGGATATACCAGTGATAAAGATAGGGTTTGAATCCAGTTTGTTAAACTTCAAAGCCTTACTTTCTTAAATACTCTCTTATTGCCTTGGGTTTCTCTTTGGCAAAATGTGTGTAATTCCTGTTTTATAGGATGTTGTGAAGATGAGCGGATGTTACACACATGAAGCACTGAGCACCTATTAAATACAGAATAAATGTTCCTCTCCCTCTTCTTTCCTTAATTTTTCTGTTTCTTATGGACATGTACTCTGCCCATATATATATAGTAGGATACACTGATATATAGATATATATCAGTATCGTCTATACTATATATATGTCATATCAAATATGTAAAATCAATATGATGTAAAATGATATTGATCAATTGATGTAAAATCAATATGTTACATAAGTTTGAGTTGGACCAACTAGATTTTTTTACCTTTTAGCCAACAAGCATTTAGTGAGCCCTGTAGACTACACCAATTATAATGTAGGGTGATACACTGCAAATGTGCAAATGTGGGTCGGGCCATGAGTAGTGGTGGCATTCAGAAGGAGAAACCAGTGTACCTGAGCATTCAGAAGAGGCTTTCTAGAAGTGAAGTGATAGGAGTTGGGCCTTACTGGCTGGGTAGCATTTAGATGTAAGAGCAAGAGAGAGAACTGCATTAAGTTCTGCCAGTGGTGTGGACCAGTGTGTGGTGTATTTGGGGGACGGTGCTGGGGAGAAGCCCAGAGCCCAGGGGTAGGTGTACTGCCAGGAGTGGAAGTTAGTGGAAGTTAGAAGAGCAACCCCATCCCATAGGAAACACAGCATAAGGCTGTTTGTCTGGATAGAGATAGATCTGAATGCACCTTCTTGCTGAATTAGAACAATCCTGAAAATGGGACGGGTGCCAGAGTATTTGAGATCCAGTGGAGTTCCCCAGGTAACCTGTAGACTCAGTATCAGTTCCACTCCTACCATCATCCTTGTGCACATTTGACATAAATCCTTCTCACTTCCTGTTTCGTCATATATCTGTGTTTCTACTGATGCTGTAGACCTCAGAGAAGAATCAGATTGGCATTACCTCCAGCTCAGTGACCCCTGGCCGGACCTGGAGCTGTTCAAGAAGTTGCCTTTTGACTACATCATTCACGACCCGAAGTATGAGGATGCCAGTCTGATCTGTTCACACCATCAGGGCATAAAGAGCGAAGGTCAGATTTTTAAATCTCTTGCTGCCACCTTCTTCCAGAGTACATGGGAATAGCCTCTTAAAGGGATGAGCCGAATTTTGTTAGCGATGAACTCATCTGGTGGTGGTGGGTGAGCCGACAGTGCCCGGTGGAGAACTGAGGTCGCCACCTCACCTGACAGGAAGGGCTCTTCACAGACCACACGAGGGAAGACTCATGGCTCGGTTGGTGCTGAATAACGGTGAGGACCCTCTTGGTGGTTTATCGTGATCGGAGTATTCTGAAGGTTCTGGTTAATAGAGGAAAAAGACATGTATGTTTCTCTATGAACTTGGATTGTAACAAAATGCACCTATTTCCCTTTCTGCCCTTGGTCTCTCATTTTCTCACTCCTTCTTCAGAGACTGCTAACTTCCACAGTATTATGACCCTGCTGGGTTTCAGGGTCACTGGCAGCAAACATCGGGCATGAGTGGCCAGTGTGATTACAAGCACTGACTAGGGAAGTTTGGTGAATGCTGCGTGAGAGGAAAATACCGGTCTCCTTGTCAAACCAATCATTTTATCTTTGTTGCTCTCAGAGCAGATCGCTTTTCTTCTTTTTTTAAAGATTTAATTAATTAATTAATTTATTTATTTATTTTATTGGATGCGTTGGGTCTTCTGTTGTTGTGCGCTGGCTTTCTCTAGTTGCAGCGAGCGGGGGCTACTCTTCGTTGTGGTGTGAGGGCTTTTCACTGCAGTGGCTTCTCTTGTTGTGGAGCACAGGCTCTAGGCACGCAGGCTTCAGCAGTTGTGGCACACGGGCTTCAGTAGTTGTGACACATGGGCTTAGTTGCTCCGCGGCATGTGGGATCCTCCCGGACCAGGGCTCGAACTCACGTCCCCTGCCTTGGCAGGCGGATTCTTAACCACTGCGCCACCAGGGAAGCCCAAGCAGATCACTTTTACTGAAGGTTCCTTCACATGGTAGACCTCCTCGAATGGAGGTTGACTGTTAAAATCTTAATTTTGCTAAGTCATTTGAAAACCTGGAGGTGATTCATGTGCTTTACAGTACTTGCATATTATGTAGCGAATCCTTGAATATGTTTATGAACCATGCATAGGTGCATGCGTAAGACGCCATGTGAACGTAGCCTTCAGTTTATCCCACTGAGACTCTGTCCTTTCTGACCAGCTGAGTCACCTTGGGGCAGACAGGTGAGAGGTGATCGCACAAAGTCCTGTTACCGTGGTTCCCTGTGGGTAGGCAGGGGAGAGAACGTGGGCTGTGCCTCGTGCTGTTCTTTAATGCTGGGGATTTCGTGCAGACGGAGGGACACGCCGGAAGCCAGAGGACCTCTACGTGCGGCGCCAGACGGCGCGGATGAGGCTCTCCAAGTACGCGGCACACAACATGTACCACCACTGCGAGCAGTGCCACCAGTACATGGGCTTCCACCCCCGCTACCAGGTAGGACGAGCCCCCGCTCCAGCGGCACTTCCCATTTTACGCTTAGTATTTCTTTTCATCTCAGACCCAGACGGGGAAAGAGGAGGAGGGGGCAGCAGGAGCTGATGGGAGCCAGTCAGACACCTGTGCGGCCAAGTTGTTTTTTACATTCTTCCCCCATAAATTATGATGTACTTCGTGCATCATATGTATATTCACGTATGTGAGTACATATGCTCACAATACATAATATGTATAATCGTGCATTATTTACCCCATGCTTATAAGCATTTACATTAAATCATTGGTATTACATAGTACATGTATTTATTAATTGTAAATAGCTCATTAGGTCCAATCAATTCCAGTCAATATGCACGTCATAATGATTTATTTACAGTTCAGCCACCATATTATCACTGTCACACGCATGAAATACAATACCCATCATCACAACCCTTATTCTCACTATTATCCTATCAGTAGGAGGCCTTCCACTGCTGTCAGGATTTACACGCAAATGAATAATCATCCAAAAAACAACAAAAAAATAACATTGTTTTACCTACACCGATAGCTATTACAGCATGAGTTAATTTATACTTCTCTATACGACTTACATACTCATATATACATGAGTGGATGCCCCAGAAAGGCCCAAAGGTGGCAAGAGCGCTGGCTTGCTCTGTCCGTCCCCTCTACAGAGGGAAACAGCAGACAGTAGCTTTAATTTTCCCGAATCTGCTCGGCCTTGAGCTCAGCTTCCACTGAAGTAGCACCTGTCTTCTTTTAGCACAGATTTTTTTTAAACGATGTAATTTTACTGTAGACGAAATTAGAAAATACATATGAGCAGTTTTTCAGAGGATTAAAATAATCAGAAATCCTATTTGCTGCAGAATAATTCTCCTAACATTTTTTCCCTCGGAGATGAAGCTTTTCTTTCAAGGCAGAGAAACCTATAAGTGAAAACATTGTCTTGATTTTGAAATTTAAAGATCTGGAGAGACTCAAAGGGTTCAGTCCCTGGTCACTTCAGGGTCTGCAGTGAAGGAATGAATGAAGCATGGGGGGAAGGAGGAGGGCGGCTTTGAGCTCTGGCCGGCGGGCCGGGCCTGTGTGCAGGCGCGCGGGTCTGGGGGGCCGCACTGGCAGGGGACGTGAAACCAGGCCCTGCGAGGAGCACTGAGGGGCCCCCTGCTGGCATTTCCCTGCCTCTACTTGTTCTGTTCTTCCTTCATCGCTCACGGCTCCCTGAGAGGAAGTCTTAGGAGACTCCTCAGTTACGACCCTCTGTGTTCCCTCCCCAGGTCAGAATCTGTTTCTCCCTCATCTCTGCTCTCAAAGTAGAGCCACAGTAGGACTTCACAGCCGGTGTGTCCTGGCCCGCATCGGCCCTCCCCTGGCCCCCGTGGTTCCCGGGAGGGCACAGCGCAGGCTAGCTGCACGTCTGCAGGAGGGGCTGTCAGATGGAGGGTGAGGGTCAGGGAAGACCCCTGTGTGGACGCCTGAGCTGAGAACTGGAGGAGGCATGAGCATGGCCTGGGCGAAGCTGGGCTTGGAGGTCGCACCAGAGAGCAGTGCGGGCACGGTGACTGGGTGAGGGGAGGGCTCCTTGGACAAAGTGACTAGAGGTGAGGCTAGACCGGGGATCGGAGTGAGCCCAAGACCCGTGGGTGTCAGTTTCCACGTCCACCAAGTGGGGGTGAGGACATAGGGTTGTTAATTGCTTCATAGATGGTTAATTTTAATGCCAAGGGGACGGGAGGGGGCCTGGACATGGTGCGTGAGATAGAAGCACACAAGTTCGCAGTTATTGTCTTATTAGTATGCTGTTACACGTATTACCTATGGTGGGAAAATAATCTTTGTTACAATTAAAAATGTGATCCGGCACGTGAATGCTTTAGTTGGTAACCCAGCGCACCTCTGGGTCGGGTCCAGCGTCGGGAAGGGCTGGGCGGCCGACGTGGCATTGCTGGGTGAAGCACGGTCAGCACCGGGACGGGAGCGGCCGCTGGCCCAGTGGGTGTGGCCTCAGGTGTGGGCGTCCACACTGTGTCCTGGCGTCAGCCTGGGGCAGAGGCGGCAGCGACCTCTGTGTAGTCATGGCCACGGCGGGCCTGGGTTCTTCCGGGAAGTCAGGCCGGACTCTGATGACAAGCTCTGTCCTTTCCCCCTCGCACCTCAGCTCTATGAGTCCACCCTGCACGCCTTTGCCTTCTCTTACTCCATGCTAGGAGAGGAGATCCAGCTCCACTTCATCATCCCCAAGTCCAAGGAGCACCACTTTGTCTTCAGCCAACCCGGAGGCCAGCTGGAGAGCATGCGGCTGCCCCTCGTCACAGACAAGGTACTGGCTTCGAGTCCCCAGGGGCAAATCAAAGTGGCTGCAAGGGACCACCGAGCTGGAGACCCAGAGACTGTGGTTCTTGATGAGTCGGGCACATGGGGCGGGGTGTGGCGGGGAGAGACGAACATGGTGACTCAACTTGGAGGAGACTGGGGAGCACAAGGGCTTTGTGGCCACTCAGAGTCAAATTTGAGTCAAGTTTGGCCTCATACTGTCACTTGATGCCTCTGGGCCTCAGCTTCCTCATCTGTAAGCTTTGGGCAATAATAACTCTTGCAAAAGCTTGTGGTGAGAATTGTACGGAATAACCAACGTCAGGCACCAGCACGGTACCTGGAAGATAACAAGGGCCAGTAAATGTTCGTCCCTTCCGCTATCTTTTCT
The DNA here is from genome assembly GCF_005190385.1 of Monodon monoceros. NCBI lineage: Eukaryota > Metazoa > Chordata > Mammalia > Artiodactyla > Monodontidae > Monodon > Monodon monoceros. The sequence continues at coordinate 80,024,638 of NW_021703775.1, read as the reverse complement.
TTCATGCTGTCTCTTACGGAACATTTTTTTTTTTTTTTTTTTTTGCGTTCGCGGGCCTCTCACTGCCGTGGCCTCTCCCGTTGCGGAGCACGGGCTCCGGACGCGCAGGCTCAGCGGCCATGGCTCACGGGCGCAGCCGCTCCGCGGCATGTGGGATCTTCCCGCAGCGGGGCACGAACCCGCGTCCCCTGCATCGGCAGGCGGACTCCCAACCGCTGCGCCACCGGGGAAGCCCCTCTTATGGAACATGTGAAACAGGCTAAGACGGCAGAATAGTATCATGAGTCCCCCGGGGCTGCTTACCCAACCTCAACAGTTATGCACTCAAGGCCACCCTTGCTTCATCAAGCCATCTCTCTTCATCTGCCTTCCTGTGTTACTTGGAAGCGAATCTCAGACATTGCATCATTTCATTTGTAAATATTTCAACGTATGTCCTCTAAAGGAGAAATTTTCTCTCTTCCGAGGAGATTGTTCCCAATGATCCATCGTCTCTCTGGCCGCCATTCTTAGGGGCGCTTGGTTTGACAGTTCCAGCCTGACAACCTCAGAGTCAACCGGCTGCCCCTTCCCCAGCCCCAGCCCCAGCCCCAGCCCCACGGACCTTGTGTACAGCTCTGCTGTTCCTTCTCCAGAGGGCCAGGCATGCCCAGAGCTGAACCCAGCCTTGCAGACCCAGTGGGCTATTATCAAGAATGAAAACATTAGTGAAGTGGCAGTGAGGCCTTTACTGTAAGGTGCTTGAGACTTTATCAGTTACTGCACTAGCTTTTCCAGGCGTTTCCCATCAGAACTGGTTATGAGGGGCTTCCCTGGTGGCGCAGTGGTTAAGAACCCTGCCAGCGCAGGGGACACGGGTTCGAGCCCTGGTCCGGGAAGTTCCCACATGCCACGGAGCAACTAAGCCCGTGCGCCACAACTACTGAGCCTGCGCTCTAGAGCCCGCGAGCCACAACTACTGAAGCCCGCACACCTAGAGCCCGTGCTCCACACAAGAGAGGCCACCGCAATGAGAAGCCCACACACCGCAACAAAGAGCAGCCCCCGCTCACCGCAACTAGAGAAAGCCCCAACGCAGTCAAAAATAAATAAATAACTTTATTAAAAAGAAAGAACTGGTTATGAGCACCAGCTGTATGCACAGCTGTGTAGCAAGCACTTTGAGGAATCGAGAAGGAACAGAAGACGTAGCTTGGCCAGCAGAACCTATTGTCGAGAAAAGAGTGAAAGAAAACACAGTTATTTATATAAAAGATTCACAGCCTGCGTGTATGAGTATGGCTATGATAGAGGGATTTAAGTCATACAGGAATAACGTGTACTCAGAGCACGATATTCGGTGCTAATAGGAGAGGTTAATGAATTTGGGTAATCGATATATGCCTGTTAGTTTTGCTCACCTAACAAACCATTTCCGAACAAGCATGTACTTAGCTTCCGATTCTGTGGGCCAGCAGTTCAGACTCAGTTCTGCTGGGTGGTTATCCTGGGGTGGCTTGCTCTCATTTGTGTCCGAGGTTAGTTACCAGGTAGGCGGGGGGCCGGCTGGGCTAGGGACACCCATGTCTGTTCCCTGCGGCCTCTCCTTCTCCAGCAGGCTAGCCCGGGCTTCTTCCTGGGAGGGTTCCGAGAGAAGGCAGAATGTGTCAGGCCTCTGGAGGCCAGGCTTGGAACTGGCGCGCTGTCATTTTAACTGCATTTTATCCATAAAAGCAAGTCCCAAGCCTGAGCCAGATGCAGGGAGTGTGGAAATAGATGCCATCTCTTGATGGAAGAGGCTGCAAAGTCACATTTTAAAGGGAGGGGAATCGTTGTGGACGTGCTGACAAACACTTGCTTCTTTATGCCCGTACTCTCCAGAGTCATGAATACATAAAGAGTCCGACGTTCACTCCCACGACTGGCCGTCACGAACACGGGCTCTTTAACCTGTACCACGCGATGGATGGTGCCAGCCATTTGCACGTGCTGGTTGTCAAGGAGTATGAAATGGCGATTTATAAGAAATACTGGCCCAACCACATCATGCTGGTGCTCCCGAGTATCTTCAACAGCGCCGGAGTCGGTAGGCCTTTGTAAACGTGCCCTACTCTGTAATATTTCTGTGCATGGAGGCTTGAGAGAATGTTCTAGATGTCGACGCACAGTGTGAGAGTTGTGAGTTAAGTTTTGTTTGGGGCAAAGTGAGGACTAGAGCTTGGGAGACGGCCTCTCAGATAGCTCCGAGGAACTGCTCCAATGAGATAAGGGGGGAGGTCAGTGTATATGGGATTTTGGTGGAGGGAGATGCGAGCAGTCAAGCACACATGTTGGCAGAGGGATGCTACTGGTCACTGGGAGCAGATATCTCTGTTAATGATTTTAGTGCTTTTCTAGATAGGAGACGATGCAAGAAATTGGGCTCATAAAATCGCCTCCTGAAAAATCTCTAAGTCTCTGAAGGCCTGTTCTGCCAGTTGCCCAGAGCACAGACTACCCCCTCCCTGATCGCCACCCTGACCTCCTTTCAGGGTGTGCTGAAGGTCAGCGACCGCCGTGGCTACTGACCACATCCTTGTACAGGCAGATGGCGAGAGACAGTTTATGTCCGCGTAGAGAGGAGAGACCTTTCTCATTAAGCTTTTTGCCTTTTAAAGCTATTTTGATTTGACTGTTCTTTTTTCTTCGATGTTTGGTTATTGATTTATTCATGTTCTCAGCTGTTAGAAAAGCAAGGATAAATCGATGCGTGTGCAAATCGGAGAGGAGTGTTTTCTGCCCTAGAATTCTACCAAGTCAACAGCCTATGGTGGGTGGGTGAGGGCTGCAGATCAGGACCCCCAGGAGCTGGTGGGGCTGGGGCCTCGATGGGCTTTCATCAAGTTCTCTTCTCACTGGGGCTTTGTCCTGGGTGGTCGTCGGCATAGGACTGGCCTGAGTCGGGGTCGTTTGCCCATTTCAGGCGCCGCCCATTTCCTGATCAAGGAGCTGTCTTACCACAACCTGGAGCTGGAGCGGAACCGGCAGGAGGAACTGGGGATCAAGCCGCAGGACATCTGGCCCTTCATCGTGATTTCTGATGACTCCTGCGTGATGTGGAACGTGCTGGACGTCGACTGTGGTGGGGAGAGAAGCAGGTGAGAACCCACACACTCACCCCACCAGTAAGACAAGTGCACGTGCTCTCTTCTCAGTGGGGGATTCTCGTCCACCCTTCGAGGACCCCAGAGGGCGCCTCACGCTAGAAGGTGTGGTGTGCAGTGGACAGAGCCCCGCGTGTGGTGGGCTCAGGTTCCAAGCTTTACTCTGAGTTCTTAATTTAAAAAATGTTACTGAGGTGTAATACATACAGAAAATAATGCAATATATATTCAACATCAAATATATACGAAAAGGAAAGTATAATACATATCCAGGTATTTTCACAAACAGAACACACACGCTTGACAAACTCCCTGATGAAGAAACAGACCATCACTGGCAGCCCAGAACCTTCCAGTCCCTCCTCCCTCCCCCCAGCCTCCTCCTAACGTGAAGCTGTATTTTTATTTTCTGTGTGACATTAGGGAAATGACTCTTTTTTGGGTTCTAGATTCCTCATCTTTCAAAGGGGCACTTAAACTTGTGCTAGAAGTTTGTTACAAGGATTAATTAAACCATGAATTGTGTGCCCGGTCACGGGCAATGAAGCAGCGCAATGTAGGAAAGGCTCAGTAGATACAGCTGCATCTGAGCATCATGGGTAAAATATTTCTGTGTGGTTTTACCATGAGTGTTTCAACTTAGCCTTTATTTTTGGCTTGATTTTTCTTTTCTTTTCTTTTTTTTTTTTTTGAGAAACAACTTGATCTTTTGGCTTGTTTTTGTGAGAGGCAACTTTCGAGGTTGGTTCACCTCTTCTGTGTTAGTGAGTCCTAACGTAACAATCACCATTAACACCACTGCTCTTCTAGAAAGAACTGTTTTCTGTCTGATTGAGCTGCACGTGCATGAGGACGGCAGTCACCGTGCTTTCAGTGTCTTCACTGTCATGCTTCCCAGGGCAAGAGCTCGGCCAGGGCAGCAATGAGGACGAGAACCAAGCTTCCCCTCTGCCTTTCTGAATTTCATTCTGCAGCAGATGTTCAAGTGCTGGCACGTCAGAGCTGGCTGGGGCCTTAGAGAGTTTAGTTGAAGCCCCTCAGTTGGGGAAAAGGAAGCTGAGATGCAGAGAAGTTGAGCCGCGTCCCTGGGTCTCACAGACAGAGCTCTCATCACCCCAGCTCCCCGCCCTGGGGTTACTCCCTTCAGCACCCCTCCCTGGCCGTCGGGTGGCCCCCACTGTCTTCACGGACTTCAGCCACCCGCAGGGTGGGGTGGGAGGTGTTTACACGCTGCCTCCTTCCCTCCCCCTACCTCGCTTGGAATTGACACTGGAAACGCAAGGTGTCTTGGCAGATGCAGAGACTGTGGGCTCCGGAGACAGACAACACCGTTCAATCCAAGCTCTGTCACGTGACACTGGGCAAGTTATCCAGAGCCTCTTTTTCCTCATCTGTAAAATGAGGATGCTATGCCTATGTCACAGGATTGCTGCGAGGGTCAATGACAGTGAATTTGAAGTGCTGAGCACGGTGCCTGGCGGTTGTGATGGGTTCCTTCTGCACCACCCCACCCGGCATGTTCAGGGGAGAGCAGCATCCCGGCCAGCCTGGTCCAGAGGGCCTTGCTGTTGTCTGCATGCCAACCGAGGGATGTCCATCTCCTTCCTTCGAACAGGGAATTTTCCTGGTCGGAAAGGAATGTTTCCTTGAAGCACGTCATGCAGCACATCGAGGCTTCCCCCAGCATCACCCACTACGCCCTGATCGGCATGCGCAAGTGGTCCAGCAAGACCGGGAGCCGCGAGGTGCGCGAGCCCTTCTCCCGCTGCCACGTGCACGACTTCATCATCCTGAACGTGGACTTGACCCAGAACGTGCAGTACAACCAGAATCGGTGAGCTCCTGCGCCGCCTTGGCTGTCAGCTCCGCCCACGGTCCCAGGGCCCTCGGTGAGGGGCAGCCTTGCTCCTGGCGGGTGGCTGCTCCGTCCTTGCCCTTCAGGGCCAACGAAGCCAGAGCCTTTTCACCCATAGCACTGGCCTGGTCCCTTGCTTTCAGCCCTCATGGGTTTTTCTGGTATTTTTGTTGTATAATTTTAGGGCAGATTTGCCTGAGACCATTCAACTTCCTTCCTCAATTCACGTGGTACCTTATTTAATGACTTAAATGCTACTGGGTGTTGCTTCTCTTGCTTTTTCTGCTCCTTCTCTGAACACATCACTTTTTAGGAGCGTTAGCACTGAAGGAAACTGTAATTTCCCTGTGTCACTCTCTACAGATCTATGCAGAAATGCTCACGTCACGAGAAGAATCTAATCACTAATGTTTATTGAGCCCTCGACGTGCCAGGCAGTGGGCACACCCCCTAGAGGGCCCAGGCAGGACTGTCAATTCTGGAGCCAGACCGACCTGCTAGGAATTTGGGTTCTGCCACTGTCAGCTTTGCAATTTAGGCAGATGACTTGCCATCTCTGAGTCTTGTTTTTTTTTCTTCGCGGCACGCGGGCCTCTCACTGCTGTGGCCTCTCCCGTCGCGGAGCACAGGTTCCGGACGCGCAGGCTCAGCGGCCATGGCTCACGGGCCCAGCCGCTCCGCGGCATGTGGGATCTTCCCGGACCGGGGCACGAACCCGTGTCCCCTGGCATCGGCAGGCGGACTCTCAACCACTGCGCCACCAGGGAAGCCCTGAGTCTTGTTTTATTCAGCTGTAAAAAGTGGCTAATGTTTTTACTTTGGGAGGTCGGTTGTTTTCTTTTCAGCAAGTAGATGAAGTGGTGTTTGTCGAGTCCCCCTCACGGTGCCTGGCGTGTCGTGCCTGGTCCACAGGTGGCAGTGGTTCTGTAGTGTAAGGCTGGGGTGCACCCTGCTTTCCTGGTGCAGGCACATCACAGCTTGTCCTGTTTTCCTTCTCGGTTTGCCTTCTGTGCCTCCCAGAGGAAGGTCTTTGGCGCAGGAACGAGCCTGCTCCACCTTCCCAGCCCCCAGTACAGGGGTGCACACTCCACGCGTCTGGTAGGGGCGTGACTGGGGGGGTGTGAGCTGCCTCCAGTCCGACCCGCCCCCTCCTCTGGCTCTGGGCAGGTTCATGTGTGATGATGTGGACTTCAACCTGCGGGTGCACAGCGCCGGCCTCCTGCTCTGCCGGTTCAACCGCTTCAGTGTGATGAAGAAGCAGATTGCGGTGGGCGGGCACAGGTCCTTCCACATCACATCCAAGGTGGGTGTGGCCGTGTGCCTAGAGGGGGCTGCTGTCCGTGGTGGGAAAGCTGGCAGGGAGGCCACCCAGGCGCCTTTGAGTCAGTGGGGTGGGCTTGACTGCTGGGAAGTATTAGTAAAGGTTTCCGGTTGGGAGCGCTGGGAAGGGAAAGACTCCATCAGGTTTCCCTTCTGATCTCCGACTCTAACTGGTTTCCTGTGTGTCCCCCGCAGCGCACACGCACCACCAGCCCTCCTGTGCGCCCTTGCCTGCCCACACTCTCTCTCCCCATTGGTTTCCTGAGCTCATCTCTGTCACTGTCTTTGCTGTTCACTTGTCCGGCTTTTCTGCTGGACAGAGCCCCTTTGGGGAGGGGGCAGGTGTGGTGCCGTGCTCTTCTCGGAGCCCCTAGGACAGTGCCTGCCAAACACTGTCTGAATGGCACTGACGGTCTAGCTTGATGGCTGAGCCGGCCTCCAGATGGGCAGAGACGTGATCTGATTGTGTCGGTCCTGGCCGGGCAGACCTGGGCATTTCAGATGCGAAGTCACGGTGAGCCTTCGGAGATCTGTGTCTTCCAGGAACCCTTACGGAGCTGGCACACCCCTGCCTTGAAGGTCCCTCCGATCCATGGGGCAGAGTGTCAGAGATGAGCTGGAGAAGTAGGCAGGACCTTATCCGCTGTGGGAAGGTTCTAGACTTTTCTGTAGGAGTAACGAGAACCCATTGAAGGGTGTGCAGCAGAGGGTTTGATTAGCATGATTTACATCCACAGTCTCTCTGGCTGTAGCATGGGAAGTCCGTTGGTGACGGGACGCGAGATGGTGGGCCCAGATGGCTGGGCCGTGGAGAGCAGTGGCCACGTGGCTGGACTGGAGGCAGATAGGGTCTGGGGGTCAAGGGGAGCTTGGCCGTTGCCAGAGGTTGGCATCCCTGGGTTTGGGGGAACGTTTCCAAGGTCCATGGATTCCCTCATTTTTTTCTAGACCAGGCAGCCAATTTTCAGCGTGGAATGATCAGTGTCTAGGATTCTGATCGATCACGTGATCAGTTTTCACACGTCCCACTTCGGTTAAACCTAATTTTTCTTAATGGAGAACTTCACAGTGGAAGTTATGTGTTCTCACATCGCTGCTCCACGGCACAGCCTTCCACGATGGGGCCACCCACCCTGGGTCCCTGCTCAGGGTGGCTGGGAGTGGCTGACACCCGCCCTTCCCCGCGCAGGTGTCTGACAGCCCCATGGCCATCGTGCCAGCCCAGTACATCTGCGCCCCCGACAGCAAGCACACGTTCCTCGCGGCCCCTGCGCAGCTCCTGCTGGAGAAGTTCCTGCAGCACCACAGCCACCGCTTCTTCCCGCTGTCCCTGAAGAATCACGGCCACCCCGTGCTGTCCGTCGACTGCTACCTTAACCTGGGGTCTCAGGTAACTGTCAGAGGGGGCGCTGTCGAGTCCATAAATCCGGGAAATTCCTAAACACGTGCGCCAGAACCCAGGACTTGGAATGAGAACCACTCCACTACTTCCGCTCCGGTATGACCCCACTTTACAGCTGATAAGATAAAGGCTGAGAGGACTGAAGTGGTTTGGCCCCAATATAAGAAGTTAAGAATAGAAACCCACTTCTGATGCTAAACATTTCTGATTCTCAAATGAATTAATGAATAGATAAATCTGGATAAGTCTTGGAGTTGAGTTTTAGGATATAGATTTGGAAATAACATTAAATACTGTCTCTGTTCCTCCGAGTCTGAGCTTGACCTGGCGGTTAGCATTTGCTAGATGCAAAGCGCTAACACAGTGTCGTGGGGTATGTCACGGAGCGTGACGTTTTCTCTTGGATCCCTTTCTTTTCAGATCTCTGTGTGTTATGTGAGCTCCAGGCCCCACTCTTTGAACATCAGCTGCCCTGACCTCCTGTTTAGTGGACTCCTGCTCTACCTCTGTGACTCTTTTGTGGGAGCTGCCTTCCTGAAAAAGTTTCATTTTCTGAAAGGTAACTTCCCGTACTCTTACCACGGACCTTGCCTTGAGTGGCTGTCGCCACCTGGCGCCTCTGCGGAGGTGACCTCTGGTCCTAGTCCTTGGCAACGGGTAAACTGAGGCTCAGGGCGCATGACTTCTCCGACCATCCAGGGAAGCGCAAGAAGGCTGGGATGGGATCCCAGGGCAGCTCTTTCCCCCTCTACCTGTTTGCGTAGAGACAAGACACAGCCCCTTTCTTTTCGGTGATTAGCAGGTATTTTCAACTTTTCTGTTGCTTTCCAATCCAGGCTCTTGGCCTAAGCACGCAGATCCCCTCAGACGTTTTTCCTTCTTGGTGGATGAGTTCTTCTTCCTTGTCTTGGGGTGCCACGTGCATCTTTACTTCTCTTCTAATCTTTCTCCCTCTGTAGGTGTTTTCGTGCTAGAGTGGTTGAGGGTGAGAGACATTCATCCTGTATGACTTAAACACGTTCTTCCCAATCCAGCTGGGATCCCTAATCGAGCTTCACTTTTCCTTGGCTGGCCTTGACTCTGACCTTCCTCTCTACCAGGTGTTTAGTGAGCACCAACATTGCATAAGCTTTGGGGAAATAGTCAGAGGTTTCCACAACCTTCTCTGCTCTTGGGAAACATCTCGTCTAATAGGAGGATAGGATGTGTAGGGAGGGAGGGAGGGAGCTAGAACGAACACCCGTGATTGCTGATGCTAGGCGTCAAGAGGCGGGAGAATCCTCGTTGCCCAGCAGAGGAAGAGCCAGGAGGTGCGTGGGGCCTGGGCGGGTGGCCGGCTGGGATGGCTGGAGAGGGAGGGTTGGGCTGGAAGGGCCAGGAGAGGGCGCTTCCCAGCAGGGTCTGGAGCCGAGGATGTTGGTTTGTGGTCCTGCGAGTCTGTCTCCTTCTCCCCCCCGCTCACTTCTTTGCCAGTGTTTCTTGGTTCCATGTTGTCTCATCTGCCAGACCTGCCAAATCACAATCTCACTGTCTTGCTAAGATTAAGACGCATCCCCAAGGAACCAAGAGCTCACGCGGACATCCGGTCCTTCCCTTCCAAGCAGCAGCGTATTTTGTTCTTGCAAATAGCAGCCAGGCGGTACCTTTCCTTTGGAGAAACTCCCCTGTTTTCTTCACATACCTCTGCTGTCGTCCACACAGGTGCCACCTTGTGTGTGATCTGTCAGGACCGCAACTCACTCCGCCAGACGGTTGTCCGCCTGGAGCTGGAAGATGAGTGGCAGTTTCGGCTGCGAGATGAATTCCAGACCGCCAATGCCAAGGAGGACCGACCCCTCTTCTTTCTGACCGGACGACACATCTGAGGGAGACACACCTGAGGGTGGGGCCTTCAGAACCTCAGGCTGCTGAGGCTAAAGGAAGAATAGGAACCACGGAGTGTCTGGACTGGGGCAGGACCCAGAGGTGTCTGTTGGCCACCCCCTCACGGTAGGTGCCAGGGAACCGAGGCCCAGAGGTGGACCGAGACTTACTGAGACCCACGGGGATGAGTGAACGGTGAGCAGGAACTCAAACCAAAGGCCCCTAGGTTCCGGGGCAGACCCCATCGCCCTGGCCTGTGTCGAAGTCCATCATATGAAGAACAAAGTTTTGCCTGCTGTCACATCGTCCATGTGCTTCCATGGACAGACTTGACTCTTCTCTTAGCTCTGAAGGATCCCCCTTGGCTTATCTTGTACAGGCGCCAGCGTTTCAGATGATGGATATCATGTTGGCTACATAGGTTTCTCTATAACCTACTACAGAACAATATTCCAAAAGAACCTTTTAACTGTAAAGGCTGGAGACAAGAAAAAATGAAGTAGGTTCACTTAATAAGAATTATGTAAGTTTACTCTTTTAGAAGCTAGCCCAAAGGCATCAACTTTAATAAAGTAAAACAAATAGTTTCACTTCAGAGCAAATACGATTCTATTAAAATAGTATAGGGTAAATACCCTACCTCTTAGAAAGGGCAAAAGTGAAAAGAAACTTTTTTAAAAGCTACAGGGGTTTCAGGAAGGAAGTTAGGGTTACAGAGATTGACCTTGAGAAATAGAATTTGCCTTACAAAGGAAAGAGGACCAAATGGCTTACTTGAAACAAACAATGAGAACAACTAAAGCGATGTGGAAAATAGTTGATAAGAGCTAGACTTGTGACTCTAATTTATTGAAGCTCAGTTTTTAGTTCCCTGAATCGCTTGTCTTCTCTTACGAATGTTGGGTCCCTGACAGGAGAGGAAGGGGGACAGACAAGGCAGCAGCGATGTTCTGTGATGGGCCCACACTCTGGCTTGTGCTGGGATGTTTTCTAAACCAGCGTGTTAGAGGGCCCCCTAGAGGCTGGGCCTTGGGCCAGGTGCTTTCACAGTTACGATCTTGCTTAACCCTTCCAGCAGCCCATGTGCGTGGAATTATTCTTCCCATTTCAAAGATGAGACAGTTGAGATGTAGAGAGCGCATCTCACCAAGATCACACAGCCGGAGGGAAGCAGAAGCAGACTCTGGGGTCCGTCTCCCCACCACGCTGCTTGTGGAGTGGCCCGTAACCAAAGGAAGAGTTTAAAGGTCGTCAGAAATGAATCAGCAGAATGCACTCTCATGCATCCATCTTAGACGTTTAAAGCACTCTAATGGATAGCAATCCGAGAAGAAATTCTTTTCAAAGATGATGCCAAAGAGTTAATGTCAATCTTTTCTTCCCTAAGAAGAAAAGTCCATGAGTATAAAAGATTTAGATCAGTGTTTCTAAAATGATCACTTTGTATATGTCATTATTCCTATCTCGGAATAAAAACTTACCTTCTTTAGTTCTACTTGTCTTTTGTAAATGGTGGCTTCTGGGCTGCTTTCCTCATTTGATTGGTTAATTTAAACTTGGGAAAAAAACCCAAACGAGTATTCGTATTTGCTCCAGCCTTATAAATAGAATTTGTGATGCGTGTATTGTTGCTTTGCTGGGAACGAGTTGCATTGTTTTGGGAGGAAGTAGTGTGGCCAGTGGTCCTGGGGGGCTAATACTGCTTAAAATCTCAATGAATGACAGAAGGACAGTTTTGGAAAGGAAAGAAGAACAATTCCATAAAAATAAGGGTATATTAAGATGTGGAGGAATCCCTGAAAGAGAAAAGACAGGCAGAAATGGAAGAAACAATGGCCCAAAGCGTGCAAAGAAGCCTGCCACACAGGAGGATGGTTTCCTCCTGTGCCCTGAGCTTCCGAGTGACTAAAGAAGCAGGCGGGGGGCCTGGGCGTTTGGCAGGGTCGTTCACAGGGGAAGTCGCTTGGAGCAGCCAGGCTCTTTGGTGCCTCCCAGCCCTCCCTGCCGCGCTCTCCACCCCGCAACCAACCTGGGCTGAGCAGCCGTTTGGGTGAGGCGCAGGCCCGGAGTGTAGAGCCCCCAGCAGGGGGCGGGTCCCCAGGCCTTTGTGAAGACAAGCTGTCGGCACCCCGTCGCCACTGCAGTGTCCTGTCCCCACAGTCACTTGCGGCAGTAGATAGCAAACAGGAGCTCCCTAGTACGGAAATAAACACACAGCTAAAACTCGTAACAAAGTACAGGAAATGTTATAGAGGGAGAGGATAAGCTCCATGAAGAGTCAATACAGCAGACGGAATCCCATCAACCAAGTGTAGTTAAATTCAGGGAAAAAGAATATACCGCATCCAGGACAAAAAAAGATCAGGTACAGATCTCGGAAATTCAAACCTCTGTAGGCGGATGAAATAGACCAGCTCAAGAGTGAAAGAGACATGGGCTTCCCTGGTGGCGCAGTGGTTGAGAGTCCGCCTGCCGATGCAGGGGACACGGGTTCGTACCCCAGTCCGGGAAGATCCCACATGCCGCAGAGCGGCTGGGCCCGTGGGCCGTGGCCGCTGAGCCTGCGCGTCCGGAGCCTGTGCTCCGCAACGGGAGAGGCCACGGCAGTGAGAGGCCCGCGTACAGCAAAAAAAAAAAAGAGTGAAAGAGACAGCTGGAAGGTGCAGTTGAGAAAGTCTCTAAGAAGGCAGTACAAAGGGATGTTCCTGATCTCTGCTGACCCTTACCTTCTCCCTTTGCTTACTGCGTGTCAGCTGCCTGGCCCTCCTGGACCACCTTGGCCACTGCCAGGCCAGCACCCGCCTCTGCCCGGAGTGCTTCTCCCCTCACATCCGCTTGGGTCCCTCCCTCGCTTGCACTGGGTCCTTACTACTCAAAGGCCACCTCCTCAATGAGGTCATCCCTGATTGAGAGTACCTACTAACAGAATGCTGTTTAGCTGTCTTTTGTTTTTTTGGTCTTTCCCCACAGAAGGAGGAATTTTATGAGACAGTTCCACTGCTCTGTTCCCAGAGCCTTGATTATGCCCAGCAAACTGTAGGGACCGTGAGATGCCCATTGAATGAACGAATGAATCTCTTCTATCTTAGCTGATCCTAACATGGGAGCTGGGGGTGGGAGTGGTCGGTGATGGGGGAACTGATAAAATGAGTGAAATTGAGCAAAAATTCTTGGTTTAATGGGGCAGAAGTGATTAACATGTTAATGGAAAAGGAATATTTAAATATATGTGTTAAAAACTTTTAGAGAAGCTGCTAGAAGGAAAAAACAGGGTGTCCAATATCTAAAACATTAAAGGGAAAGGTAGCACTGACAAAATCAGTGTATGAGGTAAGAGCAGGCTGGGGAGGGGATAAACAGCAAGAAAGCTTGGTAAATAGGATACACATCCAATCCTATCAATAATCAAAATAACTATAAATGAATTAAAGTCACCTAACAACAGATTGAGGCTCTCAGATTGGGTCAAGAAAGCTAATCAGACTAGGACTCCATGTTTAAAAATTAAATAGGCAACGAGATATTTTAAGTTAAAATTCAGAGTTCTACCCAGAGGGATGAGACTGTCCCGACACGTTGTAGATATGCCAACATTGCTATGAAATACAGAGAATTGTGAGAAATACGAGAAGATGGGTAAATGGTGTAATCAATCATAAATGGAGTCTAGTATGTCTCTTGCAGAAGCAGACAAAGAAGACCCACAGAAATGAGAGTTGGTTGACACAGTAATATGTTTGGTCTAAAGTAATTAACCTTCAAAGAGGAGAGAATTCGTGTGTAATAAGAATTCCAGAAGATGTACTGGAACTAGATAGCGGTGAGGGTCACATAACGTAGTGAATGTGCTAAATGTCACTAATGGCCAATTTTATGTGTATTTTACCGCCATAAAATAAAAACTCTCCCAGAACATTGGGAAATACGGAATCCTGTACTTCTGAAACGCCAGATATAACAGTCACCCCAAAACCAGATAAGAATAATAAGTACACACCAAAAAACTGATTCTTTTTTTCCTGAAAACTTTCAGCAATTTACGACTCTTGCAATAAAGGAGGAGAAATCATGCTACAAGAGCAACATTTATATGGATGTCAGAGTTCTTGACACAGGATGTGGCGGTGCAGAGGGCACGGAATCTGAAATCGGGAGACTTGGGTTCATGCCTTGGCTCCTTTGCCAAGTCACCCAGCTCCCTGGAGACTGTGTTAGCTATGAAATCAGCAACAGTGAGTAGCAAACTTTCTTGAGCATCTACTATGGTTAGTCATTTTACTAGATGGCTAATTGTCCATTATTTCATTTAGTCATCGCAATCACACTTGAAGTAGATATCATTGGTATCATTTTACGGAGTAAGAAACTAGGGCTCAGAGAGGCTGAGTGACGTGTCTGAGATCACACACCTCTCAAGTGCCAGAACAAATGTAGATTCATGCCTGCAGGTGTGAGGATATCACTAACATCACAGCTGTGTGCTATCTTGAGTTATTTACTTCCCCCAAATGCTGTATATTAGAAGGCACTATGGCTCCTAAGACTCTGTGTGCAATAAGAAATACTGATCCAGAATTTTCTCATGGGTTGCCTGTTGCATGTGGTGCTGGATTCAAGCATGTACCAAATGCACCACATTGTGTGCCACCTAGAGTCTAGGCAATCCCAGCATTAAGGTTTAGAAACCACTTTCAATAAAGAAGTTTGCATGAAACCTCCCACGTCTGGCTTCAGGTTCTGCAAACAGCTCTTCTTGAAGGGACAACCATGCACCAAGGGCAAGTCCAGTGTCCACGGCTGCGGTTTCTTTTTCAGTCTACTTGCTTAGGCAGACTTCCTGCTCAGAAGGAATTAGCATTTTAATTAGCAAAACAGTTGGGAAGGCCAGTGCAGAGTTTTCAAGCCCTTCAGGTCTAGAGAAGAAACAGAAATTCTAAGACTGCATTTGTCATTCACTGAATAGACTGTCCCAGTTTCCTTTTGCCTTTCTTCTAAAACTCGGACGAGCACCAATTTTTCTCTCTTAGGATCTTTTGCTCTATGAAAGGGTGTTTCCTAGGGGTGGCAATCTGCCCTACCAAGAAGGGTGGGCTTTGGGTGGTGTTGTGAGTTGAATTGTGTCCCCCAATGAGATATATTGAAGTTGTAACCCCCAGTCGTTCAGAATGTGAGTTTAATTGGAAATAGGATTGTTGTGATGTAATTAGTTGAGATGAGGTCATATTGGAGTAAAGTGGGGCCCTAATCTAGTGTGACTGGTGTCTTTATAAGAAGACAAAGAGAAACAGAGGGAGAACGCCATGGGGCTGTGGAGACAGAGACTGGAGTGATCAATCTACAAACTAAAGAATTCCAGGGATTGCTGGGAACCAACAGAAGCTGGGAGACAAGGAAGGATTCTTCACTAGAGCCTTAGGAGGGCATAGCCGGCTGACACCTTGATTTTGAGCTTGTAGCTTCCAGAACTGTGAGAGGATAAATTTCTGTTGTTTTAAGCCCACTACCTTGTGGCACTTTGTTACATGCAAGCCCTAGGGAATCAACACAGGTGGGCAATGCATACTTCATCTTTCAAAGTTTGGGAAAGTTTGGCAAAGTTTGGCAAAGGCTTCCTAGGATCCTGGCATGAGGTAGTTGTGGCTATAAGACTAAGACTTAGGAAAGAAACACTTTTGGGGTTTCTTGATCTTGGCCAAGCAGGCAAACGAGTAGACCAAACAACCACACAAATAGATATAGCTTATTTTTTTAAAACACAGAATTGTAGGACTTCCCTGGTTGGGGGTGCAGTGGTTAAGAACCCGCCTGCCAAGGCAGGGGACACAGGTTCAATCCCTCGTCCGGGGAGATCCCACATGCCGCGGAGCAACTAAGCCCATGCGTCACAACCACTGAGCCTGCCCTCTAGAGCCCGCGAGCCACAACTACTGAGCCTGTGTGCTGCAACTACTGAAGCCCATGCGCCTAGAGCCCACGCTCCACAACAAGAGAAGCCCGTGCACCGCAACGAAGAGTAGCCTCCCTCACCGCAACTAGAGAAAGCCTGCGTGCGGCAACGAAGACCCAACGCAGCCAAAAATAAATAAGTAAAATAAATAAATTAAAAAATACAGAATTGTAAAGATCGGCTGCATTCAGGAGCCAAGAGCTTCCCTTTATATTAATAACGGCTACTATCCATTGAGCTCTTTAAGTGATACATACACACTTTTCCAAGCATTTTTCCATATGTATGATGTCATTTAATACTTAACATCCAGAGGGTAGTGGTTATCATATCTGTTTCACAGGTGTGGACAGGAGGCCCGAGCAGGTGAAGGAATTTGCTGATAAGTGGCAGAGGCAGGATCCATCTTCAGGCCTGTCTGAGCCTGGACTGCAGGGGCTTGAGTCAATGCCCAGTGCTTCTACCTGGGGCCCAGCAAGGGGAATTTGATTTCTATTTGAAATTTGTTATTTAGATATTATACAAACAACATTATGCCAACCGATTAGGGAAAAAAAAAAAAAAAAAGGTTTCACAGTCCTTTTTCTACCAGACATTTACTAAACTCAGATCATGGGATGAAGGTGGCAGAAACCACCCTTATTCTTAGGTCACTCACGCCTCCATAGAAAACTCACCATCTTCTGAGTGCCTCATTCTAGACCTTTTCTCTGAATCGGAATGACTTGTGCATACTATAATTTTGCATTCTGTTTCCCTGTTTAGTTAATAGTAAAACCACAGTATGTTTATACTGCTAAGTAAGTCTTATTATTTGTTTATGGTGGTCTAACACATAGGATTTGTTTGAAAAAATGATCATGAATCGTTCGATTCCTTAAGGCTGAGCCTTTAGTTTCTTATCATCTTTTGTCATCAGACTCTTGGGAAGCGGTGTGATGCAAGTAATGGGACAAGACTTGTCTTAACCTCTCTTTGCTTCCATTTCCCCACATGTAAAATGACAAAAGTAATAACAGTGTTTCCAGGCAGGATGTAAGGGGCAGGCATCATGAGTGATTAACCTGCTTGGCCCAGAGCCTGCCGGTAAATGCCCCACGAAGAGCCTGGCAACACACCTGTGTGCCCACAGAGAGGCTCTTCTTCCTTGGCAAACTGCCTTAAAGGAAATTTCCAGCGGGTGAAACATAGGCTCTAAGTTTTTGAACATTTCTCTAGCTTCCAAAATTTCTTTTCTATTTCCTTTCTAGGAGGGCACTCTGATTTTCCCTCCCTCCACTGTCTGAGCACATCGATCACACCTGGTTTCTGGTGGCAATATGGGCTCTTGTCATTGACGTTTTGAAATGAATGTATTCGCCGCAAAGTGCTGCATCACTATTGTTTTGATCGTTGTTTCTTTAGGAACTTTTGAGGCTGAACGTATGTCCTCTGGTGTGTTTCTTGGCCTTTGAGGTCTTGGTGTTTTCCTTAACGATTTGCATGAGATCTTTGGATAACATGTAAAGTAACTCCTTACGTATCATTCATGTTTTCTTAAATTGTCTTCTCAATATGTTTTTCTTTAAATTTTGGTCCTGCTGTTCTTTGCTATTCACAGGGCCTCCTGTAAGGGTTTACCCAGTTACCAGGTTTTACCCAGTTTGAGGTCTAGAGTGATGACGATGACAATAGTGACGACTAGTATTTATTGGGCATTTACTGTATACCAGGCACTGTGATAGGAACTTTTCATTCTTTCTCATTTCGTCATTACAGATTGATTATTAGGTACTATATATGCATAATCTCTTATCTGAAACCCTTGGGATCAGATGTATCGATATTTTGCAATTCAGAGTATTTGACTTTTTGAAAAGTAGCATGGTTCATATACCACTTACCACAGCAACCCTAACAGGGTGTTATGGACTCAGTGTTGGCATCCCTCAAAATTCATATGTTGAAGGCATAACCCCCACTGTGGCTGTATCTGGACATGGGGCCTCTAAGGAAGTAATTCAGGTTAATTACTGATGAAGTAAGGTCATCATAATGAGGTCATAAGGATGGGGCCCTGATCCAGCAGGATTAATGTCCTTGTAAGAGGAGACGCCCGAGGGCTCTCTCTCTCCCCCCCGACACATGCACAAAGGTCATGTGGACACACAGCGAGATGGCCGCTGCCCACTAGCCAGGAGAAGCCTCAGAATGAAATATAAACTTGTCAGCACCTTGATCTTTGCAGCCTCCAAAGCTGGAGAAAATAAACATCTGTTGTTTAAGCCCCCCAGTCTGTGTTGTTTGGTGATGGCAGCCAGAGCTGACACACAGGAACTTGGAGCATTCACATTTCTGCAGCAAAATGTACATATACTTCTATGAAGAAGGATAACTAAGGGCTGTACATTGCTTCAAATCCAAGTCAGTTTTTGCTGATCTACATTATTTTTAAAAACTGGATTTAAGGACTTTTGCTCCATCCGTTTTCTAGATGAAAAAACAGGCTCAAGGAAATTCCTTTGCCCAGGGTGGGCTCATCCAAGTGATGAGGCCAGGCCCCAAACCAGGTCTGCCCCAGACTGGGGCCCGAGTCCTGGGCCGACTGGACCCCGCTGGTTCAACTGCGTCTGTACCCCCTAACGGAGCTGCATCAAAGTTTGTATTTTGCGCTGCTTCTTGCTCTTTCCTACTTCACGGTGCTCTGTGAGCTTTCACTAGAATGAAGGAGGGTGCCCTCCCCCGCCTTCACTAAGGAGCTCCAGAGATGGACCTTTAAGATCAGCCCACAGGGATCCTCAGCCAGTGTGGCGGAGCCCAGGCACACGGGGCAGAGAGGGGGCGCCCACCCTCCACGTGTCAGTCTGGAGTCTGTCCTGTTCCATCCACCGGGCGATCTCATGCCCGACCCTCGGAGCCACCTGACAAGAGGTTCCCAAGACCAGCCCCGTGTGGCTCCTTCTTTCCAGGTGGCCCTTCCTCTCCCTGACAAGGAGGGTGGTGGGCTCTGTGTAGGCTCTCTCTGAAGTGTGTTGTCATCGCCTCTGGCCTTTTCTCAAGGGCTTAGGGGCTGGGGGCCAGAACGGTCACCTCCCACTCATGCAGTGGCCACTGCACAGCACCCCAGGCCGTGTGCCCTTCCTCCTGGCCACCTTTCCTGTCTTCCTTTGCCGGTTCTAGCTTCTCACCTCCAACAGGGTACTCGTCCAGGCGCGTGTGCGTGTAGTGTGTGGCGTGATATGTGTGCATGAATGTGTGTGCACGTGATGTGTGTGTGATGTGTCTGTGTGACTGTTTGCCCGTGATGTGTGTGCACAGGTGCTGGTTCCAGGACTGGGGACCAGGGTGAGTGATGGACGGAGTTCAGGGAAACATCAACACAGTTAATCAGAGAGAACCTTTTTTCTTTTTAAATTTTATTTATTTATTTATTTTTGGCTGCGTTGGGTCTTTGTTGCTGCGCGCGAGCTTTCTCTAGTTGTGGCGAGCGGGGCCTACTCTTGGTCGCGGTGCGCGGCTTCTCATTGCGGTGGCTTCTGTTGTTGCGGGGCACAGGCTCTAGGCACGTGGGCTTCAGTAGGTGTGGCACACGGGCTTAGCTCCTCCGCGGCATGTGGGATCTTCCTGGACCAGGGCTCAACCCGTGTCCCCTGCATTGGCAGGTGGATTCTTAACCACTGCGCCACTGGGGAAGCCCCAGAAACCTTTTCTTGGTCCGTCTGCTCTGCGCTTCACTTTTCTCTTCCTGCCCCTTTGCAGATCTGTGGCTTCAATGGCAACAGACAGGAAAACCACCCTTTCTCTCTGGGCTCAGGCCTCACAAGCCTTCAGGAGCAAGGCTGGCCGCGTCAAGCAGTACTTGGCCCTGTGCAGGCAGGAGAGGGGCTGAGACCTGCGGGGAAATGGAGGGAGCCTGCTCTGACAAAAAGAATGGAAATGCAACCTTTCCGAACACTGCTGGCCAGAGCACGTCTGTGGGGCTGTTCTCCAGAGCAGGCAGCCCTGCCGTCATCCCACGGCTGCACCGGCCGCCTCACGTCAGGCAGACACACAGGTCCGAGGCCAGAGAGGGCAGCTGGTGACTCCAGGCTCTCTAGGGCCCACAGAATGCTCCTGCTGGGGTGAATGGCTGCTCCCTTACTTGGAGCGACTGGACGATTTTACTACAGCTCATGTGATCTAACAAGGCAGTCAGCTCTGGGCACTGTTGGTTTGTCATTTGCAGAAATTCAGGAGAGCAGAGAAACAGCAATAACAATAATAATAATAATAGTAATAACAATAGCAACAAAAATAATGCCAGCGAAAATATATTCTTTATTATGCACCAGGCACTGTGCTAAGTGTTTAATCTTCAGACAACAGGAAAGATGGGTATTATTCGTCTCCATCACACAGACGAGGAGACTGAGGCTAAGAGGTGTAAGTGACTCGCCTGCAGGTACACAGCTGGTGAGTGGCAGAGCTGGGGGTCCCTGTAGGTCCGCCTGACTGCATGGCTTGAGTTATTAGTGATGAAATTGCTCATCTGACTGCTGGATGGCTGTGCAGTCAGTGTTACTCTTCTCATTCTTCAATTTGATCCAGGCCAGGATTCCTGGGGGAGCCCCAGGGCCGGATGCTGTATCCACTAGGACGGGGCTCCGGGGCCCCTGGGGGGAATGGCTCCGTGGGGTGGTGCTCTCGACACAGGGAGCTGAGGGCTTCCAGGAAGAGTTTTCTGAAGGAGGAGGACACAGCATTGTACAGCACAGGGGTCACCGCCGAGCTGACGTAGAAAAGCGTGTTGGTCACCATGTAGAAGTAGTGATAGAAATCGTAGAGCTTGCTGGAGGAGAAACCCGGAAGGCAGGTTAGAGGGCCTGCCGCCTGCCCGCGGCATCCTCCCCTTGCTGCTGGGAGTGTCTCCCCTTCCACACGGCTGCGTGAGGGAGGCCTGCTTATTGCTATCGGGAAGCTCAGTGTGAATTCAAGAGACGTTCCGTCACACCAGCTGCCCTTGGCTCGCCTGCCCCACCCAGCCTTTGAGTCCCTGTGCCTGGTTGCCCGGCCCGGTCACCTGCACAGTGAAGGGCACACCTGCCGGTGGACGGGGGCCACTGGCCAGCCCGCTGAGACATGGGGAGCCTCGTGCTGCTGGGTGTGGTCAAGGAGATGTGGCTTCACTAAGAGGAGAAAGTCCTTCTGAGAAGCTGTGCCCCTTGTCGCCGTGGGAAGGGCTGTGTGTGTGCATGTGTGTGCACGTGGGGGTCGGAGGGGGGCGCTAGCAGCTCTCGAGAAGGAGCCATCTGTAGACACAGCTATCTCCTTGGAGGCCACGTGGGATCTCTCTCCTCTCAGATGTTTGACTTTCCCTTATGATCGAGGCATAGTGATTTCCAAAAGGAAGATAAGGGATTCTCTGCTTTGCTTTTCTGCAATTGTGTCATAAAAAGGGTGTGCATGGTTTGGTCTCTAAGGGGCCTCTGTTAACTCATGGAATCACAGCTCTGAGGCTTCTTCCCTCTCTCCTTGTAAGAACATGGCCTTTTCCCCGCCCCCTACCTGTAGGCTGCTGTCCGTCCTGAAGTCAGGATGCCCATAACCCTGACTACCACTCACATGGCCTGACCAGTTCAGAGAGGTTTCCGGATAATGCTCTGTTCCCCACCCTGAGCTGGGAGCTTTTGGGATAACAGACTGGGCAGGACCGGATAGAATGGAGGCCAGAGTTCTGGGGAACCCAGCAACTGGGGGTCCCTCCGGAGAGCAGAGGCAGCCCTGGCCCCGCCCGGCTGCCCCTCCCTGTGTGCTGGGGCTCCTCCCCTCACTCACTCGGTCCACCCGTTGTCAGGGACGTAGCAGTACATGAGCCTGCGGGCGTGGTACGGCATCCAGCAGACGACATACACAGCCATGATGGCTCCTGCAGGACCGGGGAGAGACAGACAGACAGGAAACACGTAACAGTTACACCATCTCTGGGGAAGAAGCTGCCCAAGGTGACAAGAGCATTTCCCTTGAAATTGCTCCTAGAGTCTAGGGGTTGGAAGGGGACTTTGAGGTTATCTGACACACCCTTACCTGGATCTATTCCCAAACCTGGTGTTACCCTGTCCTCTGAGTGAATGTCCACTTTAATCCTGACCTGTCCACTGACATGCTTCTAGAAACTGCTACAATATCTATAAGCTCCTGGTCACTAGAAAATACTCCCAACCCAGGGCTAGATATTCCCACTTTGTCTGACTGCAGAGACAACAGAACTCAAATGTCCTCTGCCTTATAAGGCCTCTCCCTCTTCTGTCCCTTTTTCTGATTGATTGATGGCACCACCATCCATGTGGCACTCACATCGTAAGCCACAGAGTCTTCTTCTTTTTCCATTACCCCCGAGATCCAATCTATTACAAAGCATCTCCCTCTCCATTCCTTCCTCACTTCCACTGTGCCCACCCTAGGGGCCCATATCTTCCCTCCACCGGATTATGACGGCAGTCTCGTAAGTGGCTCCATTGTCCCTAACCTTCTACCTCTTCCTTTCCTTTCTTCTACTCCTGCCCTGAGTGGCAAACCCATTCTCTAATCCACTGTGGCCCCTGCACCAGCAGTGTCCACCTCAGCTGGGAGCTTGTGAGAAATGTAAATTCTCAGGCACATCCCAGGCCGGCTGAATCAGAATCTCTGGGTTGGGGGCCAGTGGGCTGCGTCTTACAACTGCCCACATCATTCTTGTGCACACAGAAGTTTGAGAAGCAAACTTCTCAAACTTGGAGAGCCTGTCCTCTAAGACTGCCGAGCACATATATCTCAAGAGCAGCTCTGGACACCAGCTCTTGCCATGACGGCCCGTTGTCTATGGAGGGAAATCCAGGCCTTTCGTGTGCTGCCTCGGTTACTTGTCACATCACATTGCACTTGGCTCCTATATTTTGGTCCTGCCCACAAGACCGTGGCACTGATGACAGAGGAGACCCTCTCCCTTACTCCATCCTCCCAGACCGTCGTGAGTTCCTGGATCACAGCAGGTGCTTGGAAAGACCTCTGTTTTCCTGTGCCTTTAAAGTTGCCCTTACAGAGCCAAGTTTGCCCGGATATGTAGAAAAGCAAACACACTGATCGATGTCACATTAGGAACGGTAGAGAGCTAGTGGAGAGCTGGATTTGGAGACCCAGCTGGTTTGAGTCCACTGTTCCTGGTCTGTGGATCCTTAACTACCTTTGCTCCTTGCGTCCGTCTGTATGGCCAGACTCCCTGAGAAGCAGCCAGGCATCTGCTTGTCTTTGGGCACCACTCCCTGGATCAGACTGGGGGGTTCACGTGCACAATTCCCATTCTTTCCTTTAATTCTACTGCTGCACCTTACAGAAGCCTATTGGTGATTATATAACTCCCCGGGGCAAAGAGAAAAATGACGGCTGGAGGGAGGCAGTAACTTGCTCAAGGTCATGTGGCCAGGTGTTGGCGGAGGCAGCCCTGGATCCGGCCCTTCCCCTCTGGGCGGTGTTACCGGGCACTTAACTGAGAACTTGGATGCTGCGCTGGAGGCCACGGATCCGGCGGGAGTCCTTGTGTCTCACCAGGGCGGCCTGGCCTCCCAGGGCCAGTGTCCTCCTCTCCTCGCTCATTAGCTTCAGGTGGCTGGGGGCGGAGCTGCCTGTGGCAGAAGGGGATGGGCCCTGGGAGCAGAGGGCCTCCAGGTGGCTCACGGTGACCCCGCTGAGGAAAGCAGTTAATGCCAAGGGGAGCACAAAGGACGCCAGCACATTCACCTGGAAAAGGTAATTCCAGAGGTTATGGAGGTATCACCAAGGCTCAGCGATACTCTGGTCATCAGGCCGGGCCCAAGGGCCCAGGAATCTGTAGCAGCAGGAGTGGGGGGTGGCAGGCGCGTGGTGACACCAGGCTTACAAGAGGAAGTCGAGAAAATCCTCAGAAAGTAAGGAGAGAGCAATGAAAATGGAAGAGAAAAGATAAGAAAATTTGGGACGTTTAGGATGCTCACCATCTAAATAATAGCCGTTCCAGAAAGAAAAAGAATAGAGAAAATATAACAACAACATCGAAACACACGACCAAAACCACGTTTACGAAAGATTTCCCAAAATGGAGGAATATGAGCTTCTAGACTGAAATTATAACGACAACATCGAAACACACGACCAAAACCACGTTTAAGGAAGATTTCCCAAAATGGAGGAATATGAGCTTCTAGGCTGAAAAGCATTTGGCTACTCAGAACAATGAATGAAAATAAATCCATGTCAGGGCGTGTTCTTAGGAATTTTAGTGCCTGGAGATAAAGTCTTGAAAGCTTCCGAAGGGATAAAATGGCACATACAAAGGATGGGGTACCAGAATGTCATTATACTCACTCAAAACAACAGTGGAAGAAGCTAGAAAACAAGAGTGATGCGTCACAATCTGTGAGGAAAACGATTTCCATCTTATAACTTTCTGCCCAGCCATATTATGAGAAATGCAAGGATAAAATGAAACATTTTCAGACATGCAAATTCTTAAACATTTTTTTACCTTCTACGAACTTTCTCTCAGGCCACAGGAGGTTACAAGAGCATATGTTCCATCAGAATAAGGTTATGAACAAATACAGAGGGGGAGACCTGGGATCCCCAAATCAGTGTCCCACAGAGGAGCAGAGAGATGGGGTGGCATTGGCAAGGTGCCAGCTCTGCACCCAGTGAGGCTGGACCAGAAGACAGGGCTCTAGGGATGATTGAAGAAGACAAGATGAAGCTGGTAGATTACCTCATGGGTCTGAACATATTGAAATGGTATTTATACTTCTGGTAGAGAAGGAAAAATGAGTTAGAAATAGATGGGAAACTAAGCAAATGAGAGGGGGAAAAAAAAGGCTATTCATTTATTAACTGCAAGGAAAACAAATACTGGAGATAATATTGTAATATTGGAAAGGACAAAAACCAAAAATATACAACCTGGCTCATCAGTGAAGAATTTTACATAGTCACAATAAAGTAAATATTGACCATGAATCTAACCAAATACCATGACATAATGATACTGAAAGGATGGTGAGAGGAAGTGTGTGTGAACGTGGGGTGTGGAGGGCAGGGATGGGAATGTAAAAGAATGACGTATTCATCTTCTACAGGTACAAGTCAGTGGATAAACTTAAGGCTGACGGATAAAGCAGGCGTATTCTTTGGAAAATGTAGGCAAAATGTAGCGGGGGTTACCTAAGAGTGGATGGTGGTTGCCTCCAGATCAGAGACTAGAAATCAGAGCATGGAGGAACAGAAAGGGAGCAGCTGTTCAACTTTATATACCTTGTGTTTTAAATGTTTAATTTTTCAAATTCAAAATACATGTGTTATAGGGTTTTCTCCTCCTCAGTTCTTTCCCTCTGCAAACATTGAAAAAAAATGAAACATTTTAATAGCACTTTAAAATCAGTGCAGAAAAAAATGGGGACTTCCCTGGCAGTCCGGTGGCTAGGACTCTGCTCTTCCACCGCAGGGGGCATGGGTTCCATCCCGATCAGGGAACTAAGGTCCTGCAATTGTGCGGCCAGAACGACAACAAAAAATCATCACAAAGTATCTCAATTGGGTGCTGCACCTTTTTAAGGAGTTATCATTCAGGCTTTTTTCACCTTAATGCATGCTTACAAGTCAGCAACACCCAGAGAAAAATAAAACACTGTACATGACAATCATTTTAAGTTTGTTGTGGAACCAAACAGGTTTTTATTGACAATATACTTACTATCAAACTGTAACTTTAGTACCAGTCAAGACAGAAATTGAAGGTAAAACATATATTCATAAGTTAGTGATTAATCTTTGGCACCTTTGAGATCTTTCTAGAAGAACTATCAAGGCATACCTGGAGATATTGCGGGTTTGGTTCCAGACCACTGCAATAAAGTGAATATTGCAATAAATTCAAGTCACATGAATTTTTTTGTTTCCTAGTGCATATAAAAGTTATGTTTACCCTATACTGTAGTCTATTAAGTATGGAATAGCATGATGTCTAAAAAAAACAATGTACATACATTAATGTAAAAACACTCTATTGCTAAAATTTGCTAACCATCACCTGAGCCTTCAGTGTGTCATAAACTTTATAGCTGTCATAATCTTTATTTGAAATATTGCGAGAATTACTAAAATATGGCACAGACATGAAATGAGCAAATGCTACTGGAAAAATGGTGCTGATAGACTTGCTTAACTCAGCGTTGCCACAAACCTTCAATTTGTAAAAAACACAGTAAAGCCAAGAGCAATAAAACAAGGTATGCCCTTGCAGCTTTTTCTACTTTCAAAAACTCTGAGCATTTTCCTTGGTCAAAAAGCATTGACTCATGTGGATAATGAATCAACTCACTGATAAGACACTAAAAAGAAAGCTGGGCCAAAATAATTTGAGTCTGGTTGTTTTGTTGTGTTAACACAGGCTGTACATCTCAAATGAAACATTTTTGACATACACCATTTGTCAAACAACACTGGTACACTGAAAGAATTCACTACACATAATGTCAAAAGCTTGGCCCGCGAACACTTCATGGCTTTCGTTGCATTGGTTGGTCCGTACCAGTAAAGCAAACGTTGAAAGTAGCATATCTGCAGCACAAACATTGCTTGACACTTTTTTTTTTTTTTTTTTTTTGCCGTACGCGGGCCTCTCACTGTTGTGGCCTCTCCCGTTGCGGAGCACAGGCTCCGGACGCGCAGGCTCAGCGGCCATGGCTCACGGGCCCAGCCGCTCCGCGTCACGTGGGATCTTTCCGGACCGGGGCAGGAACCCGTGTCCTCTGCATCGGCAGGCGGACTCTCAACCACTGCGCCACCAGGGAAGCCCCTGCTTGACACTTTTTTCTCTCTCAGGCCTAACTCCAATATAAGTACAGCCTGGAAGCCACTACCCCAGGCTGTGAAGCGTGGTAGAACTTAACAACCAGGTCTTTGGAGCCTGGGGTTGTTAGTCCATTGCCGGGGGACCACACCAGTGTGCAGCGGGAACCAGGCAGTCAGGCCTTGGGCAGAAGCAGCAGTGCACTGACTGTTCTGCTGACTGATTCCCTGCAGCTCACAATCTGGAGGCAGCTGGGACGCTGGGAGGTAGATGAGTGTCCTGTGCTGCCCCGTGGCCGGGATGTGCTTGGGCCAGGGCTGGGGCAGGCAGCAAGCATGTGGGCAGACTGCTGAGGTCTGAGGTCACAATTAGTCCACCTGATGCAGTGCTAGGAGGAGCCACTCCCACTGTTGTCAGTGGCCTCCCTTATTCTGACTGCTGTCTTGATTCCCTGCAGGACCAGTTCCATTAGTATGGTTACTGTTGGTGGGTTTTGGTGTTTGTTGTTTTGGCCTCCTTTATCATCAGGTCCAGACTGGGGTAAGGAGTTGGACAACTTGCAAAAATGTCTGATAGAGGAAGTGGAGTTTTTAAAAATTAAGGATCCTGCCTAGCCGGCTTTGAGTAATTCTCCTGATAGGGACCATAGTAAGCCACTTTGAAAGCAAGTGGAATGTTTTCTTATTGGGTTTAACTTCACATTTTTCCATATTCTCAGTAAGGCTGCAGTGGATATATGTATTTCTTTTGAAACGCTTCATTAATGTTGAATGTTCAGGCCTCTTTTTATGTCTGCACAACGTCCCAGTAAACTAGTTGTTCTTTCACGTTCTTGTCATGGGGCTAAAGATGACTAGTTTTGGTGATAATAAAAAAGCAGAAGCCTAGGGTGGGTCATGAAATCTATATTTTTACCTGCTCTCAGGGTAATTCTTATACCCCATCACATTTGCTCACCACTCCTGCAAGAGTGGGAAGCCTTCAGAGTTAATTTTGAATTCAAATCTGGACTTCTTTTTCTTTATTATTTTTTTTTATTGAGGTATAGTTGATTTACAATACTGTGTTAGTTTGAGGTATACAGCAAAGTGATTCAGTTATACATACATATATATTTTTAAAAATTTTCCATATAGGTTATTACAAGATGTTGAATATAGTTCCCTGTGCTATACAGCAAATCCTTGTTGCTTACCTATTTTATATATAGTAGTTTTTATCTGTTAATTGCATACTCCTAATTTATCCCTCTCCCCTCCCTTTCCCCTTTGGTAACCATAAATTTTTCTATGTCTGAGAGTCTGTTTCTGTTTTGTATATATATTCATTTGTATTATGTTTTAGATTTCACATATATGCGATATCATATAATATGTGTCTTTCTCTGACTTAACTTCATTTAGTATGATAATCTCTAGGTCCATCCATGTTGCTGCAAATGGCAATATTTCATTCTTGTTTGCACTTCTCTTAGTGTTTCACTTTAGCCAAGTCTCTCCACAAGTCCTTTGTAAAATGGGGCAATGAGACCCAACTTTCCGACTGGTCTCCAGTATGAGAGATGAAAACAGGCTGTAGGGTCGCCCCTCCCGCTTACCTGGATGAAGACCTGCAGCGTGGTACGGCTCACCAGCACGGTGCACACGCGTGAGGCGTGCTCCGGCCGCCCGCCGGCCGTCTCCAGCTCGTGCTTCTGCCCCATGACGATTGCCATGGGCAGAGCCAGGCCGAGCGAGGCGGCCCAGACGAGGGACAGCAGGAGGCGGGTCCTGCGCGGTGTCAACAGGCTTCGGGCGCGCAGGGGCTGGCAGACGGCCAGGCAGCGCTCGGCGCTCAGGCTGGCCACGCTGAGCACCGTGGCGTAGGCGCACAGCTCGCGCACGAAATAGTAGGCGCGGCAGCCCAGGTCGCCGAAGACCCAGGGGTAGTGGAACCACACAAAGTTGTAGAGCTCCATGGGCACGCCGACCAGCAGCAGCAGCAGGGCGGAGAGCGCCAGGCTGAGCACGTGGCAGCGCAGGCGCCCGGGGGGGGCCGGCCCGCGCCTTCAGCACCACGTGCGCGGACAGCGCATTGCCCGCAGTGCCCAGCGCGAAGATGAGCGAGTAGAGCGCGGTGAAGAGCACCTTGGCCCAGAGGCGCGTGTCCACGCCCAGTCGGGCGTCCAGGCCCAGCGCGGGGCCGGGGCTGGGTCCCGGGGGCCGCGGGCTGCTGGTCTCCATCCCGCTCCCGCGGCTGCACTCCCTCCCTCTCCCTGCCCGGAGACTGGGAGAGCTGCTCCGTCAGCCTGCGCCTCCTCCTCTCTGGGAACCTCCAGAACAGGAGGACACGCCCCGCGAAGGGTGCCCCCGAGCCAGCGCAGGACCGCGAGGGGAGGCCCGCTAGCCGCGCTCAAATTTCTCAGTTCAGCTCCACGCAGGAAACACGTGCTGGGTGGACGGCGGGCTCCTTTTGGGACCTGAGAGACATGCGTTGGGCCAGACGCCTGCACGTACTAGCTGTTTGACCTTGGGCAAGTTATTTTTTAACCCTCTCTCAACGCATTTAAAAAATATTATTGCAGAATCCCTGTGAAGTTGAAGAGGGTGGATCTGTGTGAAACTCTGCACCACAGCATAAGTAGGCCTCCCACACTTACTGCGTGGCCCTGTGCTGTGCTACCGTCTGTGTGTATAGTCCCAGGGACAACTGATCAAGAATTTGCCCGCAGTTCAGCATTTTGCAGCTGTCATTCTTCTTGCTAAAGCACTCTTTCATCTTCTGTTAAAGGCTGTTTCAGTGCCGCACTAATAACCTCAAGGACTCCTTTGTCAGTGTCAGATGCCTCCTCATGATATCACGTTTCCCCAGTCCTTCAAGAATGTCATTCTCATGGAGCAGTGTCAGCAAGGGAAAAGAAGTCTGTTTCGCATGTTTCAAAACCTTCCATTGGTCTCTTTCCTAAGCCCTCCTAGAACACCAGAATTTTACAACTGGAAGGCCCTAGTGGAGGCTTTCTTATCTCACCCTTAGCTCCCCGGGCATTTAAGGCCAGAACCAGGTCTCCTGATTTTTTGTCTTCAGCAAAGTTGTTATGGCCCAGTGATATTTAATTCTTCCATTTGGATATATAACCTTACAGTCACTTTTGGGGCTAGGGCTTATGTATATATATATATACATATATATATATATATATATATAGTTTGAACTTTTAAAATATTTATTTATTTGGTTGCATGGGGTCTTTGTTGTGGCAGGCGGGCTCCTTAGTTGCAGCTCACCAGCTCCTTAATTGCAACATGCGGCTCCTTAGTTGCGGCATGAGAACTCTTAGTTGCGGCATGCATGTGCGATCTAGTTTCCTGAACAGGGATCGAGCCCAGGCCCCCTAAATTGGGAGCACGAGTCTTATCCACTGTGCCACCAGGGCAGTCGCAACATATATGCTTTGAGTGGACACAATTCTGTCCATCACAAGGATTCCATACATATGAGTTTTAGACAAATTTTCTTTAAAGCAAATAACCAATATTAATAAATTTTTAACTTTTTACTGGGTTTCACATAGCTCAATCAGGCCTGTAGGACCTGGAGAAGGGCAAGTTCCTGCTTCCCTTTGGACGAATTCTCCAAGGACTTAGCCTCCCAAGGTCTAGACTGGAAGAGTGGAAGGACCCCCGGGGTGGAGTCGGAAGAGGTGGGTCCAAGTCTCATCTCTGCTGTTCACTGGTTGTGTGTCTTGGACAGGCCTCCTGTCTCTCTTAGCCTAGTTTACTCTCTGAAAAGGAGGAATGAAAAATACTATGATCTGGTTTTCTTATCTCTTTGGGTTAGAGCACAGAGCAGATAGGAATCTTCAGGGCTGGAGTTCCCAGGCTGTCACTTCAAGGAGTTAAATTCTTAACTCTTTTGAGGTAAAGAAGCTCCAAGAAAAAGGGGGCAGGCTCTGGTTTTTCATTTGTGGTGCTATTGGGGGTGAGTCCGTTTTCCAGGACACACCATCAAAGACATGAAGAGGTATTGTTACCTTTTAAGGACAGTTCTAGGCAAGCATCCTGTGTCATGTAGAAAGAGGAGAATTTCCTTCATATCTTCTGTGGTTGGGCCTCTCCAGCCAGGTCAGAGGAGGATGGTGAAATGCAGTTAACGAGTGAGTAGGAAGATTTAGCACCAGTGACGCACCCAGTGGCTTCCCCTTACAGATGTGTGCAGAGGGATTGCAGTTTCTCTCTTCACCCAGGGGGACAGAGGAGAATGACTGATGTGCCCTCTGGTTGTAGATCTCATGCATGGTCCCGCTAACCTGAAACTCTTCCTAGAGAGTGTATCTGTGTATAGATGCTTGGAGACTAGCGCTTGCTTCTTCAATACCCACGAGAACTTACTTTTGCCTCTGAATACAAACATCACTTGTGTCAAGATTGGTTTCAGCCTGTATTGCAAGACTCTGATCCTTGATATCCCCCACTGTCTATGTTAGAATCAAAATCTTGGGGCTTCCCTGGTGGCGCAGTGGTTAAGAATCTGCCTGCCAGGGCGGGTGACACAGGTTCGAGCCCTGGTCCGGGAAGATCCCACATGCTGCGGAGCAACTAAGCCCGTGTGCCACAACTACTGAGCCTGTGCTCTAGAGCCTGTGAGCCACAACTACTGAGCCCGCGAGCCACAACTTCTGAGCCCGTGAGCTACAACTACTGAAGCCCGTGTGCCTAGAGCCCATGCTCTGCAACAAGAGAAGCCACCGCAATGAGAAGCCCATGCACCGCAACAAAGAGCAGCCCCCACTCGCCACAACTAGAGAAAGCCCACGCGCAGCAATGAAGACCCAAACGCAGCCAAAAATAAATAAATAAAAATAAATAAAAGAAAGCTGCCTGCTGACTTAAAAAAAAAAAAGAATCAAAATCTTGGCTTTCCTGTTTAGCCACAGACCAGGCTTAATTCCTCCATCTCTAATTGTGCAGCAAATAATTCACAACCACTCAGTGCTGGAAGGCGCTGCCAGGGGTGGGCAGTTATGGAAGGGCAGCAGTTCTGAGTCCAGGGATGCCAGAGGTGGAGTGTTGCTCTGCTTTGGGCTGTCCGGGCAGTAGTGTCAAGTATTGACAAGGCTTCCTGGCCAGGCAAGGGGGTCTCTGAGGCCAGGAGTCGGGGTTTTCTGCTTGCTTTGTTTGCTCAGGTTCCTGACTTTCTTGCCTGTTGCTTGTAGGATCCCATCCCGGGGGCTTCTGCTGTGGATTGAACTGTGTCCCCGGCTCCCCAACTGTTGAAGACTTAGTGACTGTATGTGGAGTGAGGAAGTAATTAGGGTTAAACGAGGTCATAAGGGTGATTAGTGTCCATATAAGAGGAGACATCAGAGAGCTGCCTCCCTCCCTCTCTCTCTGTCTCTTTCTGTCTTTCTGCCACATGAGGACACAGTGAGGAGGAGATGTTCTGCAAGCCAGGAAGAGAGCTCCCACCAGGAGCCAAATCTGTTTGGCACCTGAGTCTTGGACTTGCAGCCTCCAGTACTGTGAGAAAATACATTTCTGCTGTTTAAGCCACCCAGCCCTGAATGCTGTTCTGTAGCTGGAGCCAGCTAAGACAGTTTCCGAGCCCTAGTCAGCTTTTGGTCCTGATGCCGACAAATGACCCGGAGAGATTATTTGCTACTTGAACCTTGAAAAAAAGACAGTTAATTCCCTGTTTCCCTCACTCCAGGAGTGAGTTATGGTGGGGTTTTCTGACTCAGAGGAACAGAGTTTACTTTCATGAGAACAAGAGAGTCATTGTGTGTGTGTGTGTGTTTGTGTGTGTGATGAGAGAGAGAGCGACACAGAGAGACAGAGAGACACAGAGAGACAGAGAGAGGGAGGCAGAAGATGTAACATATCCTGTGTAGTGTGACATATCCGCAGATTCGGACCTGGACACTTTGGAGGCCGATATCCTGCCTCATACACCTCAGGTGTATTCCCCTCCTGAGGGGCCTGGCCTCAGCCCCTCCCCTGGCTGGCCTAGGTCCTGCCACCACCCCCTACCAGTCTTCTTCACCCCTCCCCATATCCTTGTAAACAGCACCCTTGTCAGGCCGTGACCCAGCTCCAGTCTCCCATCTGTTCTCAGCTATGACCTTGACCAACCTAGTGTATGTGCATGATAGAAGACTGTTATCCAAAATATACACAGAATTCTTAACGCTCAGTTAGATGAAAAATGCGCCAAAGACCTCAACAGACACCTCACCAAAGAAGATATACAGATGGCAAGTAAACGTAAAAAGTTGCTCCACATCATGTTTCATCAGGGAAATGCAAGTGAAAACAAACATGAACCACCATCAGACACCTACTAGAAAGGCCAAAATCTGGGACACTGACAGCACCAAATGCTGGAGAGGATGTGGAGCAACAGGAACGCTCATTCGTTGCTGGTGGGAATGCACAACGGTGCAGCCACTTTGGAAGACAGTTTGGTGGTTTCTTACAAAACTAAACATACTCCTACCATACAAGCCAGCAACTGTGCTCCCTGGCATTTATCCAAAGGAGCTGAAAATTTGTGTCCACACAAAAGCCCTCACAGAGAGGTTTATAGAAGCTTTATTTATAGTTGCAAAACTTAGAAGCAACCAAGATGACCTTCAGTAGGTGAGTGGATAAACTGTGGTGCATCCAGACACTGGAATATTATGAAGCACTAAAAAAAAATGAGCTCTCAAGTCATGAAAAGACACGGAGGGAGGGAGAGGTGACAGGCTGAGGACAGAGGACATTCATGGCAGTGAAACTCCTCTGTATGATTCCGTGGTGGTTACATGTCATTAGACATTTGTCAAAACCATAGAATGTGAAATACCAGGAGTGAACCTTGATGTAACTTATGGACTTTGAGTGATAATGATCTGTCAGTACAGGTTCACTAATTGTAAAAAATGTACCCCCCTGGTGTGGGATTTTGATAGTGGGGAAGGTTGTACATGTGTTGGAACAGGGACTCTATGGAAACTGTATTTTCAGCTCAATTTTGCTGTGAACCTAAACTGCTCTAAAAAATTGTTTATTAATTTTTAAAAAGCAGATGTGACTTTTTCACATGCTGGGTCACCCTCTACTGTGTGAGGTACTATTGGAGCTAAAGATGAGTAAGGCCTGGACCCTGTGTCTACAGTGGTTGACATAATGAGACATAAACTCACAGGTAACTCACCTGCCCCAGCACACGCTAAGTGTCGGATAAGGGGAGTGGATGGTGAGGATTCTGAGCTCCACCACTTCCTGGCCAGGGGAGCCCCTCTGAGTCTGTTTCATCTGGGAAATGACAACACCTAACCTTGGGACTTCGAGATGATATGTGTGAGAAAAGCACTTGGCTCATGGAAGAAATGTCAGTCCCAACCTCACATCCTTTTTCTCGAAGGTCAAAGCACGGAAACATCCTTATGGAGCAGAGAGATCAGGGAAGGCTCCATGGAGGAAGAATTCAGTTTGACCTGGGCCTAGAAAGTGGACACTTTTGGAAAGGCGTTCCAGGAAGGGGTCATAGCATGAGCTAAGGTTCAGAAATGGGAACATCCAAGGTGCTCTTGTGGGACCTCGCAGGAGACTCCCAGACCCTGGGCCTGGCCGTCTGGGAGAAAGGAGTGCCCTGTGCATTCTTGCAGCCAAGAGCATGCAGGGGCAGTGTTTCAGGGGAAATCCAGCATGGTCCTGGCCGTGGTCCCTTGGGGCAGCGAGGGAGTCCTCAGAAGCTCCAGTGGAGGACAAGTTGGAGAGTGTGGCCAACAGAAGTACAAAATAAAACAGAGCCTCCACTTCTTTGCCTGTAAAATGGAGCTATTAATACCCACCTCAAAGTGACTGTGAGGATTAATAGTTGTTAGGTCTTTTTTTTTTTTTTAATTTATTTACTTTTGACTGTGTTGGGTCTTCGTTTCTGTGCGAGGGCTTTTTCTAGTTGCGGCGAGCGGGGGCCACTCTTCATCGCGGTGCGCGGGCCTCTCACTGTCGCGGCCTCTCTTGTTGCGGAGCACAGGCTCCAGACGCGCAGGCTCAGCAGTTGTGGCTCACAGGCCCAGCCGCTCCGCAGCATGTGGGATTCTCCCGGACCAGGGCTCGAACCCATGTCCCCTGCATTGGCAGGCGGACTCCCAACCACTGCGCCACCAGGGAAGCCCAGTTGTTACGTCTTTTTGAGGGTCTGATACACTCCAGGCATCGTGTCAAGGGCTCTCTGAGCCTGGCCTCAGTATCCCCACAACAGCACTATGATGGAGAGACTATTTTTATCCCTGTGTTTCCCAGATAAGGAAACAAAGGTTCTTAAAGGCCTGAGTCAGAACAGCTTCCAGGGGCCGAGTCAGCCCCAGGGCCCAGGTCTGTGTGACTCAGATGACGAGGCTCAGTCATCACATGGAGCTTCCGGGAGCCAAGTCAACACTCACGTCCCCATCTCTAGGCACACCAGTCAAGCCAGTGCTGGCTGTCGGCGGCCTGACGAGGCAGCAGGACACGCATCAGCCTGACCTCCCTGCCAGCCGGGTTGAGAAACCCGCCTGGGCCCAGAGCCCCGAGGACCATGCCTACCCCGCTTGTTCATCCCAAGGCTCCACGTGATAGCGCCTCAGGAGGGATGCAGTGACGCCGGTGTGCTGTGTGCAGGGTGACTGCTCCTGTGGGGCTCTGTGCATCTAGGCTAAATGTTCACCGTGACCAGGTATAATTACAGTCTTATCCCTCATCGGTCATGAGGTTCTCAAAATATCCCGACAGGATGAATTAAAACTAGTAAGAGTGGTGGGGACCCAGCTCAGTACAGATGTCTTAAAGTGTTATCTTCTCCCTTCCACTGAGGACATGTGGGAGCCATTCCAGGGGTGGGCTGGTGGGGGTCTCCCTACTTTTTCTGCTCTTCCCCAGTGGGAGGAAGACCAGCGGTACAGTGTGACCAGGACCGTGGTGACCTGGGAATGCGGAAGCCGGGGGCTGAGGACCTCCCTGCTCCTTACTAGGTGCAGCGCCAGGGCAGCCACCGGCCCCAGCCTACAAAGGGAGGTCATTATACCCATCGTGTTAGATAGGACACGCCAGGCACCTTTCATGTGTTCGCCCACGCCGCTCTCAGCACAGCTCCGGATGGATTCCTTGTCAGGATCC
>NW_021703775.1:79817397-79988803 GCF_005190385.1 Monodon monoceros | reverse complement strand
GAGCCCAGCCCCATCAGCACAAACGCATGACTCCCGGCAGGATGAGAACCACATTTCAAGCACCATGTGTGGGATCAGGCTGACCCTGCTTTGTCACTTCCCGCTTTGTGACACAAGACCAGCTCTTCACGCTCCTTATTTTGCTTGCATAACCTTAGATGCAAAATACGTACCAGAAAGCAGCTTCCTGGTGTGTGCGGGGCATTCAAATCCAGCGAATGGTCGCGATGCCGCTGAGCATGATGGAGGTGACTGGGGCCCACTGGGGAAGGGAGGCCACCGACCCCAGCCTTCCTGACTCCCCGAGGGGTGCCCGGGCACGGAGAGAACAGATTCCCCGTAGCTTTTGTGGGACGCACAGGGAAGAAAGTGAATAGAAAGTGAAGAAATGATCTGCACAGCTTTTTTTGCAAGGTTCCCAGCATGTGAGGTGGTCCCTCCCTTAAATCCCCTCCTCCCCTCAAATTCCCTCTGGAGGCAGCACTCGTGGGTTTGAATCCCAGTTCTGTCCTCTGTTGCTGTGACCTTGGGGAAGTTAGTCAATCTCTGAGTCTCACTCCTGATTCCTCAGAGCTGGTGAGGAGAGAATGGCCAGTCGCCGGCCAGCAGGGGTCACGCCCCCTCACCGGGTGTCCTTCTCAAAAAGTCTAGAGAAACTGGTATCTGTGGGAAATGTCTGCATCCTTCAGGGAGCGGGAGGTGTCCCGGTGTTGTTTTCTTAGCCAGTCCCAGGTGGGAGAGGATTTGCAATTCAGCACCCTGCTCTTTTCCTAAGCCTTGTGACTTGGCGAGGCTCCTGGGTGCAAAGAGAAGCCGCCTGATCTGGGCTCAGTGTCGCCAGCCCAGCCTCCCAGCTCCTGAAATTAGCCGCTGCAGACACTGCTCTCCGGGCACTGGGCGAGGAGGCAGCTGGCATCCCTCGGGCCCGGCCATGGAGGAACAGGACCGCGCCTGCGGCTCCACCTGGGAGCCCTCACAGGGCAAGAGCCCCCCGGACTCACCTTGGTCATGGGTAAGGGCCAGGGCGTGGCCACTTGCAAACCACACCCCCTCCTCCCCCAGCTGAGGAGCGCTGATGGGACCTGTGGGTCTCATTGGGGATTTGTGCATTCCTGCTTCTTCAAATGAGTGACAGGACCAGCTGCTGCCCACGGGCCCCTGCTATGGAGGCTGCACTTATAGAAGAGGGTTTAGAGCTTATTCAAGAAGTGAAGGCTTTTTTCTTTGCCTTGGATGGAGAGAAAGAGTGATTGCTTTGAGCCTCAAGATAGGGCGTTATTTGAGGGCTCCCGCTCGCCAGGCACGGTGCTGGGACCTCTTGTTGCCGTCTGTGTCTGCATGCGGGAGAGGAGGGAGGCCCTGAGTGTTGAAGTTACTGGACCGACACAGTCATTTAAGCTGGTTGTCTCAGAGAGTGTGACGTGTGTGCTATGAGTGCCCCTGGACTCCAAGGCCGGTGGCTGCACCATCCTGCCTTTTCTGGATCTCATCCTAGATGCCAAGGTTTTGTTCAAAGGTAGTTATTTTCATTTAAAGCCCCAAAGCAAGAGCAGAGGGTGCTCAGATAACCCCAAGTGGAAGTGGGGACCGAGGACGGAGCCTGGGCTAGAGTCAGGCCTTGTCCTTTCTTCCGAAGGCTGGAGGTTTGGCTGCAGTGAAGACAGGGTGTTAATCTCCCACCCCGAACGGCATCTAGGACACCTGTGATGTTCCTCAGCTGCAGAGGCTGGGCCGGCACTGGAGGGTTCCACACGCCCTGCAGGCAGAGAGAGCCTGGGGCCTTCTGCTCCCTACGGAGAAGAGGGTGAGGGTGTGGCGTGCGCGGGGCAAACAGAGCCTCCCGGCTGCTGGTTCCCCAAAGCACCTGTCGCTTGCACTTCAGGCACGTTCCCCCCGCAGCGCGTCTCCTTTCCCTGCAGGGGCGAGGGACCTTGCTGTTGGTGCTAGGGTCAAAATGCCGGGGGCCGGGGGCGGGGGGCCGAGAGAGAAAGCGTCTGGATTCTGCTCTCACCATTTGCCGCTTGGCCCTTTGGGCCGGTGTTTCCTGGGTGGACAGATGCTTGCAGAGGAGACTGCTCAACAAGCCTCCCTCTGCAGGCTGAGGACAGGAATGGGGCCTCCCCCAGCAGCGCTGTGCAGATCAGTGGCACCCACGCTCTGGCTAAAGGGACAGTTTTGTGGTTAGTTGGGGATTAAGGTGGCTGTGTCTCATTTCCATTCCTGGAATATCTCTCTTGGACAGAGCAGCCCCGTGCTGCCTGAGAAGCGCCCCTACTTCTCCCGCGTGGGGAGCGCTCTCAGAAACCTCTCCCAGGCCCACTCTGGGACTGAGTCTCCCCGGCCTTGGGATGCAAGTTTTATTATTGTGGGTATCTCTCTTGTGCAGCCCAGGCCGACACTGTCATTCCCATTTGACAGCCGAGCACACTGAGGCTTTGAAGTTGGGACTTGCCCGCCGCAGCTTGGGGGCCGGCGGAGGACGGAGACAGGATGGCAGCCCCGCCTGTCTGTCATCCCTGGTACCCAAGGCCGCTGTGATCCGAGGAAGCTCTGACGATATCTGCTTTCTGCTTATGTCTTTGGATTATCAGTTATTTTTCCTGGTTATAAAAGTATGTTTATTACAGAAGATTTAGAATCTACAGCAAAGTGTAAATAAGATAGTAAAATGCCAGTCATCTCACCCCTCGGGAGGTAGTCTGGGAACTTTGTAAACAGAGGTCGTGCTTCATTTCCCTGAAGGCTCATTATAGTTAAGCCACAGAAAGGATTTCAAAGCCTCTGGTCCCTTTTTATTTCAACCCTTACACCGCCCTGTGTGCTTGATTCTAAAATCCTCAAAGGCCCCTTGGCTGTCCCACTGTGGCCTGGATCCCCTGCTGCGTGGCGCCTGTGACTGTCCTCCCTGGGAGAGGCAGGCATCCATGGCAGGAGCGGGTGAAGGGCGGGTGGGTTGCTGGACCCCGCTGGCTCCTGCGGGGTGTCCACCCCTGGGTGCGGGGTCTAAATGGGCCTGGGAACTTGGGCTTGGCTCGGGCTGATGCCCACGTCTGGGAGATTCTAACCTGCTGTGCTGAAGGGTGTCTGCAGGGCGGGGATCCTGGGATCCTAACTGGGCTCCAGTGAGAGAGCTGGCCTCCTTCCACTGCTGGGGGCTGGGTCCAGCCCTGGGAGGACAAAGGAGGGCCAGGTCCAGAGTCGGGCTTCAGCAAAGCAGAACTGGAACACAAAGCAAGAAATGAAGGCAGATGCCCAGATGGACAGACTGCCATGCAGGAACGCTTAGGAGGAGGCTGCAAGGGAGCTGGCCAAGCAGGATGGGAGAGGCGGGAGCCACAGCTGCTGTGGCCAGGAGCCCGGGCTGGGCTGGCTGCTTGTGGGAAGGGGAAAAGTGGCTCGGCCACCATGGGGCACCTTCATTCCTGGGGCTGGGAAAGGGCAGCTGGCAGCTGAGCCCTCGGAGGCACCTGTTAAGTTGGCACCAGCTACCTGAACATTGGCCACGACCCTTCCCAGAGACTGTGGGCGTGATCTCCAGGCCCTGAGTGTGTGCAGAGCCCCAGGGGGCACAGAGATGGGTGAGACCTAGTCTCTACCCGCAAGAGGTCCAGGCGGAATTTGAGTGGGTGGGTCTGCACCGAGCCAGCTGCCAAGTTCATGGGGACACAGATCAGGAGGAATTCCTACTGGCAGGGCTGGAGAAGGCGTCTTTGAGAAGCTGACATTGGAACCAGGCCTTGGCGAAGGGTAGGATTTCAATAAACAGAGCACACGGTGGGTGGAGTCTTCTAAGCCAAGGGTTCAACCTGAGTGAAGGCTGGGCTTTGCGAGCACAGGGCGTTCCCCTAAAGCTAAGTCTGAAGGTTTTGTTCCTCAGGCCATTTGGGATTTTATTTCTCCTTAGCTGGGGCGTGCATGGTGACATTCATCTTGGTCAGGCACCCAGCCTGTGAAAGAAAGCACACAGTCACGGGCCAAATATGCGGGACCCAGCGTGAATCTGGGGGTGGGGGAGGCGGGAGCCATGGGGCTCGAGCGCTAGTTTTGCCACTTACAAGTTTTGATTAACTGGAGCCTTAGTCTTCTCATCTGTAAAATGGGGCTTACAATACCTAATAATATAATAATCACAGGTATTGGGTAAATGGTAGCTAT
Organism: Monodon monoceros; assembly: GCF_005190385.1. Lineage (NCBI taxonomy): Eukaryota > Metazoa > Chordata > Mammalia > Artiodactyla > Monodontidae > Monodon > Monodon monoceros. Next base: position 79,984,648 of record NW_021703775.1, on the reverse strand, counting down.
TATTCATAATAGCACCTAAATCCGAAAAAACGATAGCTTGTTACAGGTTGGACTGTAAATATCACAGTGAAGAGAAATCAAATCATTCACATTTGGACCATGGGTCTTAGCACTGTCAGGAGGAAATGCACAAATCCAGACCCCTGTGTCCACTAATGCAGAGAACTCTGAGGGAGTCTTTGTCCAGACATTTTGGCTCAGCATTCAAGGCCTCTCAAAAGCTGGCCTCACCTTCCTGCTCTTGGTTCTCTTTCTCCTACCACGACCTTGTGCTGCACAGCGAGAGCCTTTCATCAGAGGCGCTGAGCCAGTCGTGTTAGCTGGGTCTCCAGGGAGGTGGCCGTCAGGACCCCAGACCCATCCTGCCACCTCCAGCCCCTGAGACTTGGGCAGGGGCTGGAATTTGGGCCTCAGCTGCTCAGAGCACATGTTTGCTACCTAAATTCCTTTGGCAAAGCTGACCGGAAGCCTGGACAGAAGCCAGGTGATACCCTCCTGGACTCCTTTCTTCAGGGACCTCGGGGGCCTGCACCCCTGACTGTGGTGAGGGCATGGAAAGACAGACTCAGGGAAAGGGTCCACCTTTCCCTAGACCCCCAGCCGACTTGAAACACCTGTTTGCCCACCTGGTCCAGGGAGGCTCCCAAGAGGCTACTGTCTGGGATCAGCCTGAAACCACCAGCCCCCTGGGTGTGTGTGCATGGGGAGGCGGAGACAGAAAAACTAGGAAGCCGTCCCCACGCACCCTCGCTCTCCGGGAAGCAGAGCTTTGGCTTCTTTGCTCCTTCTCTCGGTGTCCTGGGCCCACCCGATCCCCCTTCAAGTGAAGTCACAGGGGAGGACTGGAGCGCCCCCTGGAGGCGGTACTCTGCCACTACACACAGGAGAACCACCACGGCCTCCTAACGCAACCATGAGGCAGATGGAACTTTAACTAGGGTCAGAAACTTCGGATGAACACGGAAACTCAATGCAGCAAAATCAGTGATTACTGGGTCCAATTTGAATTCCTCGCCATTACGTTTGTTTGTGATTTAACTCCTTGCGTCAAACTGCTTTATTTATTTGGCCGTGCCGCGTGGTTTGCAGGATTTTGCTCCCCGGCCAGGGATTGAACCCAGCCCCTCGGGCAGTGAAAGCGCGGAGTCCTAACCACTGGACCACCAGGGAATTCCCAGCAGCAAACTGTTGTTGGAATACATTCTGCATCTTGCCCAGAGAGAGATGTGGTTCCTTCCTTCTCAACTGATCCCAGACCTACTCATCCTTTAAGGCCCGGCTCCCATGTCACCACCTCTGTAACATTTCAGTTAGTGTTTAAGGTTGAGGGACCCCTCCCTCGTGTCAGGTAACGTGTCAATTTTCTCGGCTTCATGTTCTGGATGTTTCTGATGGAAAGAGATTTTGTTTCCCTTTATGGAATTGGAGTGCAGGGGACCCTGCCTTTAAACTCAGACTCCAGCTGGCACCCCTCCCCCACCGCCTGTTCTGTTCTCATACTTATTTACAGCCTCTTCTCTCCCGTTGAGCGGTGAGCTCCAAGTGAAGCGAGGGTGTCTCCATCTTGGCATCGCCACCCCTCCTAACACGGCTGCCTCTGCCTGGGTCAGTCGGATTTACACCTATTGTCCTGATGTAATTACTTGTAGCCTTTGGCTCTGGAATGGGGTCATCACTCTACCTGGCCCACACCTGTAAGTCCACACCTGTGCCTGGCTTTGGGGCCATCCGCTCACCTGCAGCTTGTTCCCAAAGGTCTTTTCTCACTGCCACTTAGGGGTCCTAGTCATCTCCCTGACCCCTCCGGTCAGGGCTAGAGCGGATGGAGGGCTTTGTGCGGTAGCGCTGTGTTTCACACAGAGTAGGATCTAGCGTTAGTGCAAGGGGCAGATTTTGTGTGGGGTCCAGTTCCCTGCCGATGCTGGCCCCTGCAGACACCATGCCTTGCCATGTTAGCAGAAAAACTAAGGGAATAGATTAAATAGCTTCTCTGCTGGGGCTCAACGCCCAGCTCTCCGCCTTGCTAGCTGGTGACTGACCTTTCGTAGATGCCTTTCCTTCTGTGCGAAAAGGATTTTGTGAGAACTCAATGAGTTAAAAGCCATAAAGCACTTAGTATGCACATAACGAGTGCTGGTTCTTGTTAAATCCAGCACAGGCCCTGTTTCCCACAGCCTTAAAGCAGATTTCCATTCCCTCTCTTAAGCCTTGCATGATTGGCCTTTTTGTCACCAGGTGACCTCTCTCCTGGAACGCTATACTCACGTGATGTGTGATGTTCGCCCCCTAAGACCATCCTGGGAAGTGAGACAGTGAGGAAAGAGCAGATCTTCATCTTCTATCCCATTCCTCTCTGGAAAACAGCAAGAGAAATTGTCATGCACGGTTGAACATATTATTTTTTGTTCTCCCCCTCTCTATTTTGCCAAAAGTATAATTAATTGAATGCATTTACATTAAAAGTATGAACGTGATGAGGGCTCCACTCTTTGCCAACACTGAGTTTTGTTGTACATGTATACGTGCTATTGAGAAGCCAAATGCCGAGGTGCCCTAGAGCTGTGGACCCAGGGTCTCAGAACCAGGGCTGAGGGCCCAGCTTTCCAAATGACTAGTTATCTGACCTTGGACAAGGTCATGTCTCTGAGAGGCTCAGTTTCTCTGCCTGGTGCTGGGAGGCTCAGATGAGTTATGTGAGTTGAAGCACTTCGCAAACTGTAGGGCTCCCTAGAGATGCAGTTGAACTCGTGGGTATCCGCTCTGCCTGCTCTAGGCCCTGCGGGGCTGCAGAAGAAGGGCACGTGCTCTCGAATTGAAATGATAGTCAGGGAGCCAAGAACTACGAGAGATGATGTCTATCATGTAACACGCATCACGTCTAATTTTGTGTTCTCGTATTTTAAAATGTCAGATTATGTGGCAGAAAGCTGGCTAGTTATGCTTTGAACGGTGAGGTCTGGAGCCTGAGGACGGTCAGGTTCAGAGATGGAAACGCTTGGAGTGAGGCAGCTCAGGAAGCCGGCTTTTTGTGGCAGGTGGGCCTGGAGCTGAACCTGAGGGCTGGGAAGGGGGGCTGAGAAGGGAGAAAGAGAGAAAAGAGGCCTGGAGCAGCTTTTGATTTGGAGAGCTGCAGGTGCGCACTTCCTGGCCCCTGACCCTCACCCCCCGGACTCCGCAGAGGAGAGAAGGCGGAGGCGGGGCTGCCCCTGCACCTGCAGTGCCTCCCCTTTTTCCACCTCCGCCAACTTGCTCTTAGCCTCTCTGATCCTCGGGCTCTTCATCTTTACAACGGGGCTAATAAACCGCCTTGGCTAGCTTACTGTGAAGGTAAATGGGTTGAGGTTTGTAGAGCCTTATTTTATTTTTCTCTTAGCAGCTGCATGAAAAATGCAGTAGAAGGAGCTGTGGGAAAAGTATAACTTCACTGAAAATTCAACGTGAACTGTAAAGTTCGTGAACCACAGGCTGGTGTCATGCTGGTTCTCTCTGATCCAGGGGGTGGCCCTGGATCTGGGCTGGCTTCTGGAGCTGGAAACCCACCCTTTTTCAGTGTCAAGAATGATCCCCACGTGAGCAGGCACGTCTGGGGAGCATGGGCCAGCCAGGGGCATGTGGGCATCTTGTCTTTTTTTCAAGGAAGAAGCACTGTGACCCAGAGCTGGAGGGTTGGGAGGTGTTGGAGATGAACGGCTGATGGTGCCAAAGGCTTCAGTGATTCACAGTGGAAATACAGACTAGGGCAATGTTGTGTGACGTATGCGTTGATGTGACCTTTACTTGGGAAAGACTACTGTTTATCCTGAGAGAATGCGCTTCCCACTTTGGGGAGGTTAAAGTATCTTTCCTTTATGAGATGATTATTATAGTAGATACCTTCCTTCCTTCCTTCCTTCCTTCCTTCCTTTCTTAAGATAAAGAGTTGACAGTTCTATGTCACTGATCACCCATGCTCCTCCAAACAAAAGTAATAAAAGATTCCTGTCTCTTTATTCATTTATTCATTCTAGTAATAAATACTCATTAAGTTTCTATTATGTGGCAGACATCTTTCTAGGCACTGGAGATGAAGCAGCAGATAAAAGGGCCGAATATCCCTGCCCCGCTAGAGCTTACATTCTAGGTGGAGGAGAAAAGAATGAGCAAATAAAAAGTAAACTATATGCCAGATGGAGAGCGGGGTTATAAAATACAGTAGGGAGCATAAGATGGGAGGATGACGAGCTTTCAGATGGAGAGGTCAGGGCAGATCTCCCTGAGAAGGTGAGAATTGAGCACTCCCCTAGTAGAGAACCTGGGGGAAGGGTTGCCACTGTCAGTCGTCCACTGATCCTTCAAGGCCTTGTCCAAGTGCAGCCTTTGCCTGGAAAGCCAGCTGCAAGTGATGTCTCCATCCTCAAGCCCCATCCTCTTTATGGAACTTGGCATACACGGTCTTTCATTGTAGTTGTTCCAAGACTGGTCCCTGGCACACAGCAAGTGCTTGGCATCTGTTGAAGGAACAGGTGAATGAATGAAATGACAAAGTGAGAACCCCCAGGTCTTTATCACTTGATGGCGAGCTTTTGACTGGTCTGGTCTTCATTTATGCACTGAGGCTCCCGGATCCCACTGCTAGCACTTACTGTGTGATCACCCATAGCCCTGCCCTGGGTGGATGGGACACACTTGGAGAGGAAGGAACCAGGGAGTAGGTGGGCCCTAGAAGCAATTGAGAGATGGCTCTGTAGGGACTTCCCTGGCGGTCCAGCGGTTCAGACTCTGTGCTTCCACTGCAGGGGGCGCGGGTTCGATCCCTGGTCGGGGAACAACGATCCCTGCGAGCCACGCGACACAGCCCAAAAAAAAAAAAGAAAAGAAATCTCCGAGGTTGCTCTGTAGTTAGGCCCAAGGGTGAAATGGGGGGCAAAGACCAGAATGTCAGGAAGGAAAGACTCTGGGAAAGGAGATGGCTCATAGGAAAGGGTGGTACCGGAGGGTCTCGCCCAGGTGAGGTATTCTGGAATGCCTGAAGTTAGTGGATATTGGCTGCTGGACAGAGGTTGTGTGGTGTGTTTTGGGGGGTGAGCTGGCCTGGTTTAAAGGCACAGGACTGGGGTGGATGGCCACCACCTGGGCGCTGTGAGCAGAGCGTATGCTCACCAGAAAGATCATACCCATCCCACGCGAGGGATCTAGAAGATGCCTGCTCTTGAGGCTCCGGTGGTCGGACGCTAGCTTCTGTTGTTATCTGTCCTGTGTGAGATGCCATAAATCCATTCCTTGCAGGGTGTGTGGTTGGGATGCGGTCTAACGGTGATGAATCGACATGAGTCCTTCTGTCAGACAAGAGCCCTGTTTCTCATCTTCCCCCTCCGCCCTGGATGCCCTGGGGGCTGAGCCTTGCCAAGTGCCCAATTGCGGGATTGCTCTGAGACTAGATTCCAGGAATAATCTCTCCACTTCCTCCCCTAATTCTAAATCCTGCTCCATTGCGTGGCTTTTGATGGTAGTTTTCAACAGTTTGATTACTTGAGTTTTTTTCCCAAGCTGTTTAGATCCTTTTTGGATTTGTTAAAGGATATAAGCAAACAATAAGCAAAAGTTTGGAATAAAAATACCTAATGTCTTCTTAATTTATCAGGATTGACAGGAAAGCAGGACGTTCTGGGAATGTGACACTCCTAGTTCGTTGGTCTGTAGTCTGGGGGGAGGGGCTGAAGAATGTGACATCTCCTTCAGCAGGGACAGCACGGGGGCGGGGGTGGGCAAGAGGGGCGCCTCTGAACTTTTGAAGAGTTTATTGTCACCAGGATGAAGAGAATGAGAGTCTCTCTCAGTAGGAGGGGAGCACAAAGAATTTGAATGTCTGGAGGTCTGGGTTCTAAGCCACAGTGTGGCTTTGAGCAGGCCTGCTGTCACTTTGGAGCCGTGCCTCCGCCCCCATAGGGCCGTCTGTAGACCACAGGAGACCCTGTCTGTGCAGCTACAGGCACAGGAGTGCCCACTCTGCAGAGCTAAGCTCACTATTCCTCAAGCCTTACCAGGTGCCTTTGTAGAATGAGGGTGCGGCAGGGCTGCCACGTAGGGTCCTGCAGTTTGCGGTCCGCACGGAGCGCTGGCTCAAGGGCAACCGGGGGTGGAAAGCCAACCTGCACTCCGCTCACCAAGCCTGCTGGACTCTGGGACTGAGGGTGGCTGTGACAGTCGGGAGGAAGGGGCACCTTTTTGAAATCTGTTCATCCAAAGGGGTGCTCTTTCTGCACTCTGCACTCCAGAGGGGCCCTGTGTGCCAGCTGTGGCCCGGGGAGTTGGGCCTGACCACGATTTTCAACACTTGCATTCCCCGATACGGAACCCTTGCTATCAATGAAAATACCCGCAGATCCCTCCCTGTAAATGAAGTAAAAACGGGGCAACTTGTGAAATGCCAAGATGGCGAGTTTGGTGCCCTCCCTTCTCAAGCGCCCACATCAGCCACCACCTTGTCCCCGCCCTCGCTCTCTTCACCGTCACCCAGGGCTCCATGCAGCATACTCTGAACCCCCTGGAGGGGGAGGTAACCTCCTGTGGTCCGTCCAAGTGGACCATCTTGGAATCACAGCCTGGAATTCTTCGGGGAGCAAAATGGAGTGACAGTCTCTGGACTTCAGATGGGTGCGCTGAGCCCTTCTGTGGAGCCATGGCTGGGGGACCCTGTTTCCATGTCCTGTTACATCCAGCGGGCCCTGCACGTTCCTCCTTTACTCCGTAGAAGTGCAGCCCTTCGTAGGGAGCATCTAACTGCTGTCGTTCGGTGTCCTGGCTCAGAAATGCCCTATAGAGGGCGCTGTGACACTGGGACCCAGGACAGGGCATACCTGGGGAGGGACCAAGTCCCCTCTGCTCCATACAAGTGCGGGACAAATGAAAACTGAATCCATATACAAAACATTTTGGCCAACAATTAGAGAGTTGTGTTGAAATTCCTGAGTGAATTATTTTTATCTAAGGTGATGTGAACTTCAAAGGAGTTCAAGATAAAGGAAATGGGGACTTGGGCTAGCTAGTGACTTCCCCTGATTTGACCCAGGCAGAAACTTAGTTTATTAATAGACATTTGGCAGACACTTCACGTTTAAAGGTGAAGCAAGATGGGCTCAAGTTTCTAGGTGTTGTCCAATTAGAAATGCCAAACAGGTAAGAGGTCACCAGATGGAAAGAGAAAGAACAGCAAGTCTTACAGGCTGAACACTGAGCGGCCACCTGGTAGAGTAGTGTTTTTGCAAACATATGAGTTATTCGCAATTTATGGATAATTTAAAGTGCTTTCAAAGCGATAAATGTCCAGGTTTATTATTGTTGTTGCTGTTTACTGAGTGCTTTCTGTATGCTAGGCACATGATGAAGCATTTTTCTTTTTGTCTTATCAGTCTTCATAAGTACCACGTGAGTGGATTATTAGCCTCCGTTTACACACAGGGGCACTTAGAGAGATTACGTAAGTAGCCTGAGGTCTCACAACTAGCTTATGCCTGCTTCTAAAGACCTGGCTTCTCCACCGGAAATGCTGCCTTTCTGTTTTTCTCTGGAAGCTTTCACAGGAATGAGCTCTTTCACGGGAGCCAGTCTCCCAGCTTCAGGTCTCTGCTCAGCCCTGTTGCTCAGGGTTAGAGATTTGACTCTCCAGCAGGGACCATCTCACTTGAATGACGGTCATTTTTCAACTGGCCCGGGTGCTCCTTGCCTCTTCCTGGGGTGACCTGGCGGCGGAGCAGTGGAGGTGGGGTTAGCAGGAGAGACACTGTTCTCCATGGCTCCCCCCCTGGGAGATTTTTTTGGTTGAGAGAACACTTCTTGGTATATGGGCTTCTCGAATGTTAGATGGGAAGGGAGGGGCCTTGCTGGCTGTCACCTAATCTAGTCTTACACTCACAGCTGGCCTCATGGGACTCCCGTCGTCACTACCAGTCCTGGACATCAGACTCACGGGGTTTCCAAATAATACAGAATCAGAATCTGTGGGGTTTAGCTCCCCGTGTCTCTGTTTTCTTAGAAGCTCCCCCGGTGATCCAGGCATTGAAACACAATTCTGGTCACACTGAGCTCTCAAGTTTTCCCCAAATCCACCCCCTCCACGCCTCTGCCCCCTGTTCACGAAGTTCCCTCCCTCCCTCTTTGTTCAGCGAGCTCTTACTTGCCCTGCAAAACCCAATTCCTGGATCACTTTCTTAGTGAAACTTCTTGTCTACTCTTGGAGAGCAAATGAATTCCACCTTCCTCTGGTGCTGGTTGTACTTCGTATCCATCAGTCTAGAGCTGACTTCATTGTATCAGTTAGTTCTGCAGCCTTGTTTCCCTACTGGATGGTGAGCTTCTTGAGGACAGAAACTCTGCTGTGTTTCTCTGGTTTCCCGGCACCTGACAGGATCTGGGGGAGAGAAGCAGCTCTGAGAATGGAAGTGGGAGGTGGGGCAGCTTAACTGCAGGCCAGCATTTAGGAAACAACATGCACCTTTTTTTTTTTTTTTTTGTGGTACGCGGGCCTCTCACTGTTGTGGCCTCTCCCGTTGTGGAGCACAGGCTCCAGATGCGCAGGCTCAGCGGCCATGACTCACGGGCCCAGCCGCTCCGCGGCATGTGGGATCCTCCCGGACCGGGGCACGAACCCGTGTCCCCTGCATCGGCAGGCGGACTCCCAACCACTGCGCCACCAGGGAAGCCCAACATTCACCTTTTTGTAAGGTTAACCCTTGCCTCCAGCTGGACCTCCTGTGCTACCCAGAATCAGTCTTGTGTGTATATTTAATAAAATGAATCTTATTATTAAAACATATATAGTTAACCCTTGAACAAGACAGGTTTGAACTCTGCGGGTCCACTTATGTGAGGGTTTTTTCAATAAATACATACTACTATGTGATCCTCAGTTGGCTGAATCTGCCCATGCAGAACCGCAGATGCAGAACCACAGATGCAAAAGGCCAGGTGCAAAGTTCTATGTGAGTTTTCGACAGCACGGGGGTCAGTGCCCCTAAGCCCTGCATTGTTCAAGGGTCAGCTGTATTAATAAAATCAATATAGTTAACTAAGATAAATAAAAATATATCTAACAAAATATTAAATATATCTATATTTATTTAATTATAAATATATTTAAGATGTATTTGTGCATTAAATATATAGGTTTAAGTATAATGTATAAATACATGATGTATATATTAAATACAAGATGTATAATATTTTTATATTATTTATATTATATATAAATAATATATTATTTATATATAATAATATTAATAAATATAATAAATTTATGATAAATAAAATATATAAATACATAATAAAAATATAAAAAATTTTATTATAAATATATGATATATAATTTTTATATTATTTATATTATATATATATATATTTTTTAGAGTGACTGTGTCTTTTTTCCAAGGTATGTAAACAGAGTTCACGACCCTGCTTCGTCTTTTCTTCTCCAGACTAGATATGCTCACTTCCTTCCACTGGCTCTTTGTTGTGAGACATGATTTCTGATTCTGTCGACACCCACTTGGACTCTTTGGGAAGACCCTAGTTTGCTAGTGTCCTTCTTAAAGTTTTATCTGACCAGTGCAATGTACAATGGCCCCCGTCTCCTTGTTCTAGATCTTATATATCTCTTACTGTTTTCTAAGATCAAAGCATTCAGAGCTAACTGCTGATGGCTAAGCCTTCCCTATCTACTAGTTACACAGCTGACTTTTTGAGCCTTAGTTTATGTGTCTTAAACGTCATTTCATTGGCTTTAGACCTGTCAGAGTCCTTTGGTGCTTTGTTATCCAATGTGCTGATTTCGTTACCTCTGGAAATCTGACTTACTTGCTTTCCTTCCCACGTCCCTCAGGAGTGTTAGTTTAGCTAGCTGTACTTATTACTATATTACCTAAACCCAAATTATCCAACCTATCTTTCAGGGGCATCATGAAAGATTTCATCAAATGCCTTGGTCAGACCTTTAATACCCTTGTGTGTGTGTGTGTGCGCGCGCGCACGCGCGCGTGTATGATATTCTCCTGATCTGCCAACCTAAGTATTCTATGAAAAAGAAAGCATTTTCTTTGCCAGGCTTATTTTTTGTGGATTCTGCTGGCTGCCAGGCTGTGCACGCCCCTGGCTTTTTAACACTAAGAATGACTCACTTGGGGGCATGCAGGGTAAAGTCTACATGGTGAACATGCCTTTACTGGGAACATTGACTCACTATGTATCCTAAGGAAACATCAGCATATTCGAAGTAAAAAGTCATAGCCTATTACTCCTGCCAGGATTTTGAATGTTTCCGCTTCCTGTGAAAATGCCGCCAGAAAGGTTGGTCCCACTTCCTTCTTGCTTTGCTCTGGCGTTTACTGACCGTGTGACTTCAGAACGTCCCTCTGCGCTAGAGTGGCTTCATCTGTAAAATGGGTTGCTGTGAGGGTTAAACGATGTAATACATGCTTCCTAAATACCAGAATGACCTGGGTTCTCCCGCTAGAGATTTCGACTCAGCGGGTTAGAGTGGGCCTGGAAGAAGGACTGTTAGTGAATTTTCCAGTTGATTCTGCTGAGCAAGAAGGTTTAGATCCCAAGTCGTAGTGTTTGTAAAGTGCTTAGCAAACAGCCAGTGCCCTGCACAGGCCCTCACCCCCTTTCCTTCTCCCATATCCCCTCCTCTCCTTTCCTCCGAGACACCCTGGGCTCTGGTGTTGTCCACTTTGTGTCCCAGTGGAAAACCACAGGAGGAAACTCATTTAAATTGCTCTTCTCCAGATGTTTTCCTTTGATTAAAAATAGAAGAAAGGGCAGTGTTTAGTTCAAAGTTTTCATTTAAATTTTACTGCCACTTACTAGGTCTATCTTCTGTACCCTTGGGTAAGCCGCACGATACAGAGGTAAATAGGATCCTGGCCCTGAGACCTTGGGATTATATTGCAGCCTGAGAAATTTAAGGCATCGAGACCAGCTAAAGTGGGGGATACATCATCTTTTGGGTCGCGGGCCAGGCTTCCTTATACAGATCATACCCCCGAGGCTTTCTTCGGCTCAAGTCCAGCTGTGAATGGAAGGACGCTTTGAGGTCATTGTGACAGACAACATGGATCCGGCAGGTGGAGCTAGAGAGTCAGAGACATTGAAGAGCCAGGGAGAGCTGGTCCTTGGGGTCTTGGGAAGGTGAGTTGGGACAGTCGTTTTTGGAAAAGACTATGCACCAGAATCCCTGAGCAACTTGGGGTTTTTTTTGTTTTTTTTTAAAAAAAGACCACAGAATTCCGAATGCCATCCCTATGGAATCAAATTGCTGGCATTAACAAGTTGCCCACGTGACTCTGATGTGCTGACAGGTTTGGGAAGCACTGATCTAGAGATTCTAGGCTGATCTAAATGTGGTCCAGGCGCTCTGCTGAATGGTCCGGTCAGCAGTCCGAGAGCCCTGTGTTGGTCCTCAGACCAGCGGCAGCATGTGCGTCACCTGAGCGCTAATCAGACGTGCAGACTCGCAGACTCCACCCCAGGCCGGCAGGACCGTAAACTGCCTTCATAACTAGAGCCCTCTGGCTGGCTCAGAGGCGTATCAGAGTGTGAGAGGTCACCGAGAATGGTGCTTCTTGCTTACCTGGGCACCCAGCCCTGCCATGGGAGCTCCTGGAGGCCGGGTTTGTATTTTGTCCTTGGCGTCTCTCTGAGCCTCAGTTTCCTCATCTTCATTGTATCTTCTTCTCAAGGCTGTTGAGGGAACTGGTGCCGGACTCCCATATTAGACTGTGAAGTCTTTGAGGCAAGAGTTATACCTTTAAAAAATTTCTGCCCGCTCAGTGCCTAGCATTGAGTGAATTGGTCATTTTGGCACACAGGATTATAGAATCCTCGAAACAGAAAAGACTTTGTGGGTTGTATAGAACAAGCGACCCCGCAAACGGATGCAAACGTTATGGTGAGGTTGACAGATGTTTCTAGGGTCAGATGCTCTGTCATTGTCACACGAGCTTCCTGTGAGGGTGCACTGCTACAGCTCCTGTTCTCCACGAAGCCTTTCTCCTTCCCATGGCTCATCAGAGCTGACCTCAGCTTCCTGTCTTTGTGAAGGTCCCCTGGGCCCTCTGAACTTCTGTGCCATTGAGTGTCAGTACCACTCGTCTGCCCATGAATCCTGGACTGTCTTCCTCGTATGTTCTGGAAGTTACTGTGTTGTCTCACTGTACGCGTCAAGGTCTTGGAGGGCAGGACGAGCGTTCTTCGTGCTCCCCACCTACTCTGCAGCCCAATACCTGGCATAGGACTGAGCACATAGTAGTTACGGCTAACTTGCTGAATATCTGTTATTTAAAAAAATATATGAAACCTTTCATAGATATAAAAGTTATGGAGAATAATATAATGAACATCTGTATCCCTACTACTCCTTTAAAAAATAAAAAAAGATTACTACAGGTGAAGTGCTCTATGCACCACTCTCCAATCATGTTCTCACCATCTGTGAATCTCCGTGACAGCCCATCATCTGTGACATCATATGGTTTATTTGTTTGATTTTGCTGCCCATCAAATAAGCATCTTAAAACCAAGGTTCAAGGCAGTCATGAGACTATAATTAATTCAATTCCATCACTCAAGAATAATTATTGAGAGCCTATTATATGCCAAGAACTGTGCTAGAAACTTGGGACGCATCAGTGAACAAATCTGACCAAAACCCAAACAAAACAACTAAAAAATAAAGCCTCGCTCTCATGGAGTTCACATCTGGACAATCCATAAACAGTAAGTATACTAAATATGTAAATTATCTAATGTACTAGAGGTTAAAAGTGCAATGGAAAAAAATGAAACCGTACAAGGATCAGAGATTCTGAGGTGGAAAGGCAGACTGTGGTCAAGTGTGGCTTGTAGAGAACGTGATGTCTCAGCAAAGACTTGAAGGAGATGAGGGAGTTGGTCATTTGATTTGGGGGAAAACGTGTTCCTGGTGGAGAGAATAACTAGCGCAAGGACCCTATGGTGGAACCTTTGGGGACCAGGAAGAGGCTGAAATGGAGTGCAAGGGGGGGGGGCATCAGGAGATGGTCAGGGCTGGGGTGGGGCTGGAGTGGAGGGGGGAGCTTTTAGGGTTTTCCAGGACGTTGTGAGGACTTTGGCTTTTATTTTGGCCATTGCCGGGTCTGAGTTGAGCACAGCAGTGATGTCTTCTGACGCCTGGGCCTGCAGTGTGGAGAGTAGTTTGTAGGATCAGAGAAGCAGGAAGTCCAGCTTCTCAGTGGAGGCCACTGAGAAGACAGATAAGGGGGTTCCAACTAAGGTGAGAGCAGTGAAGGGGGTGAGAAGTGGCCAGATCCCGGACACATCCCAAAGGCAGAGCCATCGGGATTTCCTGGTGAACTGGATATGGATGCGAGAGAAGCAGAGAAGGTTGCCCAAGCCCCTGAAAGTCTATAGCTGTCATCACCCAAGATGGGGGCGAAGCTACAGGCAGAGCAGGATGGGGGTCAGTGGAGGTCTGCACGTGCTGAGTTGGAGAATTCTGCTAGATTTCACAATTGGAGATAACGAGTAGGCAGCTGAGTATATGATTCTGGACTTTGGAGAGAAATTGGAGCTGGAGATACACACTCAGGAGTCACGAGCCTTCTGTAGGTATTTAAAGCCCTGAGACTTGATGAGGTCACCAAGAGAGTCAGTCAGCTCGAGAAGAGGGACAAGGTGGTCCCTGGAGGGTGGAGGAGAGACCTGCAGGAAACCTAGAGCTAACATTGGAGCAGGAAGAAAAGACAAGGGCCTTTGGTGTCCTGGAGGTCAGAGAAGGAAGTGTTTCAAGGAAGGGGGAGTGAGAAATTGTGTCAAACGTTGAGGTTTTTTTTGTTTTAATTAATTAATTTTATTTTTGGCTGCGTTGGGTCTTCGTTGCTGCGTGCGGGCTTCTCACTGCGGTGGCTTCTCTTGTTGCAGAGCACGGGCTCTAGGTGCGCGGGCTTCAGTAGTTGTGGCTCACGGGCTCAGTAGTTGTGGCTTGCGGGCTCTAGAGCTCAGGCTCAGTAGTTGTGGCACACAGGCTCAGTTGCTCCGCGGCACGTGGGATCTTCCTGGACCAGGGCTCGAGCCCGTGTCCCCTGCACGGGCAGGTGGATTCTTAACCACTGTGCCACCAGGGAAGCCCTCAAACATTGCTGATGGATCAAAAACATGATTAAAGACTGATAATGTTGACGGGATTTAGCAACCCGGATGCCGCTGGTGACCCTGACGAGGACAGTTCTGGTGACAGAGTGGGGGAGGCGGGGAGCCCCTGACGCGGGTTTAGGAGAGAACAAGAAGATGCACCTGAAGAGCACAGCACGAACGACTCTTCAGAGGCATTTGCTGGAAAGGGAAGCGGAAACGGGCAGCAGCCAGCAGGGGAATCAGGTGAAGAGAGGGGCTTCGATGGGCAATAAACAGGCAAAACAGAGGGAGAGCGTATTTCATGGTTGACTGGGTGGGTCAGCGGGGGAGATGGGCAGGTTGGTGATGCGTTAAGAGCGGCTGCACTCCGTCCCTGGTGTGGGGGAGCCTGCTGAGTCCCTAAGACCTGATGCACAGGCTGGGGCAGGCTGTGGGCCTTCCAGCCAGAGCAGGAGAGGCGGGCGCAAAGCAGCTTCATCCACAGCAGGGCGGCCGGCTCGGCCTGGGCCCAGGGCGCCTCCTCCCGGCCCCGCAGCAAGCCACAGGCCACCAGGGGCTGCTGCTCCACGCTGTGGCGCCCTTGTGCCCCTCTCCCCGCTGCGGGGATTCTTTCCCCCTTTTGGCCTTGAGACCCCCATCCACCTTCACAGCTGAGCTCGGCTGTCACCCCCCTGTGACTCTCCCTGTGTTCCTGCCCCGTCATCACGCTCTCTTTTACCTGGTTCTCAGGGTAGCAGGCGTTGGTGGTGGGGGCCTGGGACCCCTCAGAACAGCGACCTCCACCCTGTCTCTGGGTACCCAGCCTCTGGCCCAGAGAAAGGCGTTTGTTCCCAAGAGCAGAGCTGCGTCCTAGCTCGAGTGTTTCCCTAGCTCGAGTCCCGAGAAGGTTGCACCCATTTCTGTGGAGCTCTGGCTTATTCCCTCTTTGTTTCTAAGTGAAGCCGTCATTCAAACAGGCAGTCCCCAAACCTGAGGCCCCCTGTGTGCCCCAAGGCCAGGCTCCTGCACGTTCCAGAAGCCTCGCCCAGCTCCTGTGTTTGTGGCAGCCCTGAGCTCTGACTGCCCTCCAGGCTAGAGCAGCAGCAGGTCCTGGGGGCCCGTGGCCGCTGCCGGGGTTGAGGGTCAGGAAGGAGCCCCTCCAGCCACTCTGGGCCACACCAGGCTTTGGTTCCTACTTCTCCCTGCTTCAGCCTGAAAGCCCGGCCAGCCCGAGGAGTCTGTGCATCAAGACTGAGGGATTCAGCCTGCCCCCCCCCAGCCCTGGGAAGCTTGCATTTGCGGAACCTTGGTGACCTGCTGGTTCCTTTCTTGCCTGTTGTTGGCAGTGACGATGCTTGGCCCAGGGACAGGGAAAGGCCCCCCTCACAGGCGGGCTGAATGGAGGAGCTCTTGGATGACCGTCTTGGCGGCTGAATACCTAACTCCCACCTAATTAGCCTCTTGGCTGTGGGCACCTGGCAGAGCCTGGTACCAAGCCCTTCCTGTGTCCCGCCCCATTTACATGCCCCTCCTCCCCATGTCCCCGGGCCACCGGCCACCATCAGAGGGAGGGTTGTCATGCTTCCCTCAGCTTTCGGTGACTTGCCAACCTGGAAACGCCAGGCTTTGCCTGCAGTCCCGGGTGGGGCATAGGCGGCCGGATGGCCGAAGAATGTCACTGTGTCCAACGCTGACTGCGTTGTCAGTTTCTCCCGAGCAACAGACAATCTTTCCCTCCAGTGCCCCTCCCCGCAGGTCCCAATTTCACAGGGATGTGGGTGTCTGTCATCTGGGTCAGCTCAACCCATGGTGCTCTGGGGTAAGGCTGGCCACGTAGGGGCACATCGTGTCCTGTCATGTCCTGATTCTCCTGCTGTCGCCTCCCTTGCCCCTTGCCCACTCTCCAACCTGGTGGGGGGCCAGCTTCACCGCAGCTGTCTTAGGAGGCCAGATGCTTTCGTAGGAGCTGGATGTACGCAAAGTCAGGAGGCTTTCTCTGAGTTCTTTATGTAAGAGTCCTCCCCGGAATCAGGGCTGCTGTAACCGGCTCTCTCCTCAACTGCCTCTTCTGAGAAATGCAAGAACAGTATTGCGTGAACCTAATGTCTTCAGGGGAAGCAATTTCTTCATCTTCTTGGTGGTTGTTTATACATAGAAACCCACCAACTTTTGAACTGATGGATCAGGGCCCGGTTGTTTTTTTTTTTTTCCCAAACATGCCTTCCCCACTTACTCTGTGCCATTCCCACCCTTCCACCATAAACTCCTTTTCCTCAGAGCCACTGAATCTGCTGAGCGCATTTAATCTGTGGACACTGTAGGTAAAAAGTTTGCTCTGTTTGTTCTCTCCACAGGCTGTCTGTATCTTAAGAGATGAGCTTATTAATCCAGACAAATACTGAGTTGGTAGATGGCATAGGAAAGCTATCTTTGAAAATTGAGATATAATTGACATGTAACATTGTATTAGTTTCAAGTGCACAGTTTAATGATTTGATGCATGTATATGTTATGAAATGATCACAATGAGTCTAGTTAACAGCCAACACCATACATAATTAAACAGTTTTTTTCTTGTGATGAGAACTTTTAAGATGTACTCTCTTAGCAGCTTCCAAATATACAGTACAGCATCGTGAACTGTAGTCACCATTGCATCCTCAGGACTTGTTTTATCACTGGAAGTTTTTCCCTTTTGATCCTCTTCATTCATTTCATCTAAAAGGAAACGAAACCGAATGCACAGACACGGAGAACAGGTTGCTGGTTGCCTGGGACTCATTTTTAAAATCTGGGCTTTTAAACTCTGCAGCATGTGGGATCTTCCTGGACCAGGGCTCGAACCCACGTCCCCTGCACTGGCAGGCGGATTCTTAACCACTGCACCACCAGAGAAGCCCCTGTGCTAAGTGTTTTAAATTCATTCACGTTCAGTCCTCATCATAACAATATAGTCTTATCCCCATTTTACAGGTGAAAAAGCTGAAGCACAGAAAAGTTAAGTGACTAGATCAAGATCACATGGATAGTTTGTGATGGGTCTAGGATTTGAGCTCAAGCTGGTCAGATTCTAGAATCTATGTTTTAGTCACCCTGTAAAAAGCTACTTGAATTACTAATTGGTGTATCCAAGGCGGATGTGCCCTTTCTGGTTGGTTGGGTGTCTGTTTGGTTTGATCAGTGGCTGCACTAAAATTCTTAACTATTTTGTATAATCCCCCTGGGTATATCGATACCTTGATGTTATCGTGGCTGCTTCTGTCGCGTTCCACCTTCTGGCCTTGTGGCTCTAGGAAGCCAAGTGTTTTAAGTGTACGCAAGATTTGTTTTTTTCTGGTGCGGTAAGACGTGTGGACACAGAAATGACTGTCATGAAGGAAGAAGTTTGTAATTCTCACAGATCCCTAGAAACAGGAAGCAGACACTCTATGCAGGGTCACACGAGGAAGCACCAGGGTCAGTCAGGAGGTAGAAGGAGAGAGGCGAACATATGGGCAAGAGTCTTTATTGTGGTTTCGGGGGTAAGGAATGGACAGGCAGGGTCAGCAGGCTTCGGACTGGCTGGCGTGAATGATTGCAGCAGGCTCTGGGGGATGGAGCTGTCCCTGGTTGTCTGGGCCCTCTTCCTGGGGTGATTAGGACAAGTGGATAGTGGCCCAGAGTGTGAGCATTTGATCAGAGAGGTGGTTGAGTTAAGGGCTCTGGATTGGTTGCTTTGCATATGAAAGGCAGGCCCCTAAACATCATCAGGCCTGGGATCTGAAGGAGAAACCAGTCATGGAAAGCTGGACTTCAACTGCGTCACTTGTAAGAGTTTTTTTTCTTTTTTCTTTTGTTTTTTTTTGGCCACTCTGCTGCAAGGCTTGTGGGATCTTAGTTCCCCAACCAGGGATTGAAGCCAGGCCCTTGGCAGTAAGAGTGCAGAGTCCTAACCGCTGGACCACCAGGGAATTCCCATAAGAGGTTTTTATGCTTAAGAAAATAAAGAAGTAAATACTGCTGCCTTTTCTTTTGACTCACAAGACCAGGTGTTCAATAGCAGAGAAACGACACTAATTTCTCTTCTTGACTACTCGGGGAGGGGTAGTCTCTCCAGGATCAGCAAAGCTCTAGATATTAAAGCATTAAATACAGAAAATAAAAAGACATGGTTAATACACCATGGAATGTGGGTGCTTGAGACAGACAAACCTTGGCTTACTTGGTGTGGGCTAGAGAAGAAGACGATCTTAGGGCTCTCTCTTTGATGAGACCTGCATGGAGAGTGTGTCAGGATGGTAGCAGAGAGGGCTTGGGCCAACCTCCCTTCCTCTGGCCTTGGTTCAGTCTTGTCCCTCATCCCCATGGCACAAACATCTCCTGTTTTCATTCATTTTTACTGCCCTCCCTCCCCGCCAGCCCTCCCAGCCCTCCCAGCCCTCCCAGCCCTCCCATGTCTCCTTCCACTAGTCTCCCCATTCAGACTTGAATTTCTTCTTCTTCTTTTTTTTTTTTTTTTAAGATTTTTGATGTGGACCATTTTTTAAAGTCTTTACTGAATTTTTATTACAATACTGTTTCCGTTTTACGTTTTGGTTTTTGGCCGCAAGGCATGTGGCATCTTAGCTCCCGGACCAGGGATGGAACCTGCAACCCCTTCACTGGAAGGCGAAGTCTTAACCACTGGACTGCCAGGGAATTCCCCAGACTTGAATTTCTTTTATAAATTTATTTCTTTTATTTATTTATTTTTGGCTGCATTGGGTCTTCGTTGCTGCACACTGTTTTTCTCTAGTTGCGGTGGGGGGGGGCTACTCTGTTGCGGTGCGTGGGCTTCTCATTGCGGTGGCTTCTCTTGTTGCGGAGCACGGGCTCTAGGTGCGCGGGCTTCAGTAGTTGGGGCACACGGTCTCAGTAGTTGTGGCTCGCGGGCTCTAGAGCGCAGGCTCAGTAGTTGTGGCGCACGGGCTTAGTTGCTCCATGGCATCTGGGATCTTCCTGGACCAGGTCTCGAACCCGTGTCCCCTGCATTGGCAGATGGATTCTTAACCACTGCACCACCAGGGAAGTCCCTGAATTTCTTAAAACTACTTACTACCTTACCTTCTCTGGGGGGGACGGTGGAGATGGGAGATGTGGATGACTGACCCCCAGGGTTGGAGACCACACCTGTTACTTCTGCATCAGAATGTCCCCTGAATGAGTTACCAGACACACAGAGACCACCATTTGCTCAGTGGAAAAGAGATTTCAAGATTGTGTGGTTTGAGGAAATCCTACATTTTATACTCCCTTTAGGAGATTGACAGCATACAATGAGGTAGTAAGGAAAGAAGTTATGCAGGAAATAAATCTTTGTCTGTTTTATCTGGTGTTTCCAGAATTATCTACCCCACCACAGAACTGGTTTTTGCATAACACTTACTACCATCCCACGAGAAATCCTCGGGGAAGGCTGCCCTGCTTGTCGGGTGGAGTGGGGGGTGGCTTGGCTCTGAGCTGCCCACTCATGGGCTTGGACTGATGATCTTACAGGGCTTCAGGTGCCCCAGGAGCCCGAGGTCACTGCCCCCAGAACTCTGGGCTCTCATCTTGGCCTGATCCTCCCTGGGTCCCCAGGCTCCCGGCATCCCAGGGCATTGTACCAGGCCTTGCTTCACTCTGGATTCCCAGATCCTGGCACAGTGCCTGGCAAACAGTGGGTGCTCAGTGGTTGCCTGTATTGAACGAATTCCCCAATAGAACCCACCAATTAGAGGCTATGTCCTTGTTTTCTAATCAAACCTTATCCTTGTATAGGCACACACACATGTGAATACATCTATGGTCTGTGTGGGTTCTTCTTAAAGATAGGCAAGGAGGCACGTTAGCACTGGGATTGGATTTCACGGGGGAGAGTCGTCCTCATCATTTTGCCATAAATACACACGCACAGAGAAAATAAGAAGACACACAGATAAACACACAGAAGCACAGGCTGTGTAGATACAAGCAAACACATAGACACACTTGCAAAAATAGGCACAATCACAGATGCGCAGATGTAATTTTACATGTAAACAAACAGAGAAATAGAAACCAGACGCCCTCCCCCAACACACATCCTATGTTCTGGCTACTTATTCCTCCAGAGCAAACTGCTTCACAAATTAGCGCATTTACACAACAACTATCTCATTATAGCTCATGATGTCGTGGGTCAGGATTTGGGCAGGACTTGGCTGGTGATGCTTCGCCTCCTCATGTGATGACTCAGTGAACCTGACTGCTAGACGGGCTGGTCTGGATGGACCACGCTGGCTTCCCTCACATGGCTGGTGGCTTGGCGGCGGTGACTGGTAGGCCGGCCTCAGCCGGGACTGTTGCCAGGAGTGCCTGCAGGGCCTCTCAGACGTGACATCTCAGGGTAGTCAAACCTCTTGCATCACAGCCGGCATCCCCCTTGAAGAGCATTGCAAAACACGGAGGGGACGCTGGAAGGTTTCTAATGACCTCAGGAGTTGAAGAATGTCACTTGTCCTGCATATCACGGAGCAAGCAAGTCTGTTAGGCTTCCTCAGATTTAAGGGGAGGGCTGTTAGGATTTATCTGTCAATGGCAGCAAAGAATTTGAGGCCATCTCTGATCTAACGCCACACACACACACACACACACACACACACACTCACACACACACAGGCTTCCGGCAGGGCTGGGAGGTGCTGCCTCTCTTCATTGTCCTTCCAGTGGCTGCACATGAAGTACGAGGCTTGGGTACGAGCCTGTACTGGGGGGTCACTCCTTTCAGGGGAGAGTTCTCTCCTGGAAGTTACATCTCAAGTACTTGCAGGGACCAACACCACCTTCATCTTTCCTTAGGAAAAGTACAAAAATCAGGCCATCCGCAGTCCCCTTCCTTTACCAGTTGCCTGCAATGCAGATGGAGTGAAGCTGTGGCTTAGAGGTCAGTCACACCTGGGTCAGATCCCAGCTCACCCACCCCCGCCTGCTAGCTGTGTGACCTTGGCCAAGTTCCTCGACCTTCTGAGCTCCAGTGTCCTCCTCTGTATGTTGAAAAAGTCACACTTCTATACTTCCGTTCAACGAGTATTTATTGACTATCTTCCGGGGCTGTGATGGTGAGAACAACAGGCGCTGTCCCTGACGGAGGAAGCTGCCATTAGCTGAAGAGTTATGCAAACAATTGTAACTTTGCCAACCGTGCTAAGTGCCAGCAAAGAGCAATAAGGGTGCTATCGGAGGGTGCAGTCATGATGTGATCTCTGTCAAGGAGGCCAGGGACCGCTTCTCCGAGGTGATACTTGGCTGCGGTCTGGGGGATCCATAGCAGCTAACCAGCTGAAATGTGTCTTGGGCAGAGGAAATAGCATGTGCAAAGGCCCTGTGGCTGGATGGAATAAATTGAATAGGAGGTGGTGAAAGGCCAGTGTGATGGAATAAATTGAATAGGAGATGGTGAAAGGCCAGGGACTGCTTCTCCGAGGTGATACTTGGCTGTGGTCTGGGGGATCCGTAGCAGCTAACCAGCTGAAATGTGTCTTGGGCAGAGGAGATAGCATGTGCAAAGGCCCTGTGGCTGGATGGAATAAATTGAATAGGAGGTGGTGAAAGGCCAATGTGACTGGGTCAGAGAGATCAAAGGGTGCAGGTGGGAGATGAGACTGGACAGGTGGGTGGAAACTTTGTTCACCAAGTTAAGGAAGGGTTTAAAAAATTGTATACATTTTATTTATTTATTTGAGTGGTTTTACTCATGGAGGTAAAACGACCAGATCGTGTTTCAGAAAGATGCCCTTGGCTGCAGCAAGGAGAATGAACTACAACGTGGCAAAAGGAGATGTGGGCAATCCATTAGGAGGCTGTGCCAACAGAATAGTGCCCCCCTGAGATGTCCATGTCTTGATCCTCAGAACCCGTGAATATGTTAATCACATGGCAAAAAAGAATTAAGGTTGCAGATGGAATTCAGATTACTCATCACTGACTTTAAAATAGGGAGATTATCCTGGATTACCCCGGTGGGCCGGACGTAATCCCATGAGTTCAGAGAATGGGTCAGAGACATGGGACATCAGAGGCACTCAAGCTGCCCTCGAGAGCTTTGAAGATGGAGCAAGTGCTATTAACCTCATTTTGTAGTCGAAGAAACTGAATTTCTAAGACATGAAGTGACCTACCCAAGGCCAAGCATTATTAAGTATTATAACCAGGGCTTAGATCCAGTTCTCTTGAGTACAGACTCTCTTTCCATTTCTACACTAGTCGAAGGGACCCTGGGGGACCCAGGTTAGAGTCTGACTGGGTCCAGTTCCAGCCCCACCTGTGGTGTCCTCCTCTTCACCCCGTCTCCTTCCAACCAGAGCAAACCCTTCCTTATCCTCATCCCTTACTTCAGATCGTATTGACAGAGGGTGCTGGGCTCAGAAGAGGGGGATCTTGGCATTGGAATCATGATGTAGGAGGGCACGTGCATTTAGGCTTATAGAAATCTGGAGATAAAGAGCACTTAGTGTAATTCTGTCCTTTGACAGAAGAAAAACTGAAACCCAGAGAAGGGAAGTACCTTGTCCAAGGCCCCCTCCAAGTTAGTAAGACAGTCAGGACTAAATCCTGAATTGCTTCCTCCCCAGACCAAGGCTCCTCCCACTGCACCCTGGGCTGTTCCCAGGTGTCCCTGGAATCGTCAGCTGGCGTTTGGATGCATTTTCCCATAAAAGTAGGCTGTATAAACCGTAGTGCCCGCAGGTCCCTGGTTGTGCAGCTCAGCCTTGCTTCAGTTCATCTAGGCTATGGCTTCCTCTGCCTTTCCTCCCCTGGAAAAACGAACTCACTTGGATGGAACTCTTTCTATGCGAAAATGTTACTCTTTATTTAAAAAGAGGTTCAGATGAACAAATGAACCTTAGAATGTGTAAACTGGGATGCGCCTGGCCTATCACCGTGGACTTAAGGCCTGATGATCTGGAAGACTTTGAAGTCTCCCTCTTTCTCCTTCTGTGTGGGGGGAATTCTGTGGTCCAAATGTTTCTCCATCAGTGAAACGGCAGCAAGAGCTTTGGAGTCACGCAGACCTGAATTTGAATTTGGATTTAGGCCCATATATGTGACCTCCAGCAAATCACGGGCAAAGGTGTAGCAGTGAGCAAAGGCCCTACGAGGAACACAGGAGACTGTGTCCTGGACTTTGATCTTCATCAGGCTGCCATCGAGATTCAAATTCACCTTCATTGAGCACCTACCGTATGCTGGTCACTTTCAAGTACATCTCTCACTTAATTCCCACAGCAGCCCCGAGGTGGGTAGTGTCATGTAGGTTCTTTAGAAGAGGAAACGGAAGCTCAGAGAGGGTGAGTCAGTGGTTCAGTATTATTCTACTTACAAGGGCAGAGGCCCTGACCAGGACCAGTCTTTGTGGTTCTATTTCAACTGCCCTACACCCCATAATGATTAATATAGTCAAGTGAACAAGCAAATCAACACAGCATAAAGGAAAAGACAAGAGGAAAGTATCTATCTCCTATCTATTATCCTATCTACATTTACTAGGTCCATTCTCCAACCATTTTTTCACTTTTCTATATCTGTCTGTCTGTCATCTATCTGTGCATTACTGCATTTATCGAAGGACAAAAGATGGTTCAAAACATAACAGAATTTCTGTCTTGATCAGCTGAGGCTGTTATAACAAAAATACCACAGACTGGGTGGCTTAAACAACAGAAATTTATGCCTCATAGTTCTGGAGGCTAAAGAAGTTGTGGGTGCAAGTACAGTTTAGTTCTGGTGGGAGCCCTCCCCCTGGCTTGTAGGTGGCCACCTTCGTGATGTATCCTTACATGGCAGAGAGAGAGCTCATTTCTCTCCTATCTCTTCTTCTTTTTTTTTTTTTTCTTTTTTGCGGTACGCGGGCCTCTCACTGTCGCGACCTCTCCCATTGCGGAGCACGGGCTCCGGACGCACAGGCTCAGCGGCCATGGCTCACGGGCCCAGCCGCTCCGCGGCATGTGGAATCTTCCCGGACCGGGGCACGAACCCGTGTCCCCTGGCATTGGCAGGCGGACTCTCAACCACTGCGCCACCAGGGAAGCCCTCCTATCTCTTCTTTTAAAGGCACTAATTCCATCACAAGGACTCCACCCTTATGACCTTATTACCTCTCAGAGACCCCACCTCCACATACCATCACACTGGGGATTAGGGCTTCAAATATGAATTTGGGAGGGACGCAAACATTCAGTTCATAGCAGTTACATATGTCTAAATTAAGTGAGGAATAAAAGAAAATAAGAGGTAGAGGCAGAAAATAGAGCCAAGAATGAGGCTAACACAAACATGCATTTCATAGAGTCTGGCTCATTTATAAGTAGAGCAGAAGTGTGGCTCTGGCCCCCAGTGTCTCAGGAAAGACCTGAGCAATTACACATTTCATGGTATAAATAAGGTGAAAGCAAACCAGCTGTTCAGAAGATGCTCACCTGTTCCTGACACTGAGACTTCCGTGCTATCATCATCCAGGATTAGCAATTAAAATTTGTGCACTATTGTTTCACACAGTATTATATCTTTTCATTCTTACATCAGCTCCAGAACTATTTTATTTTTCTCTTCCTTTTACAGATGAGAAGATTGAGGCTTAGGAAGGTTAAATTCCTTGCTAAAGGCCATACACCTCTTATTGGGAGAATGGGGGTTCAAACCCAAATTCATTTTTGGCTTCCCCCATGGTTGCTAACTGCTTGGTGCCCAGGGACCAAAGGTTGGGCTTCAAATTTTGCGTTAGAATTTTTTTTTTTTTTTTTTTTTGTGGTACGTGGGCCCCTCACTGTTGTGGCCTCTCCCGCCGCGGAGCACAGGCTCCGGACGCGCAGGCTCAGCGGCCACGGCTCACGGGCCCAGCCACTCCGCGGCATGTGGGATCTTCCCGCACCAGGGCACAAACCCGCGTCCCCTGCGTCGTCAGGTGGACTCCCAACCACTGCGCCACCAGGGAAGCCCTGCGTTAGAATTTTGAATGACAACAGACAAATAGCTGTGGGGTGGAATGAGATTATTTTCTTCTTAGCTTTGAGAGAAACGACTGTTGAAATACACGGGTTCACCATTTTTGGTGTTCTTGTGTTTATTTTTAATCTCTGAAATCAAAGCAAATTTCTGGGGGCTCAGAGTCATTGCTCCCATGGCAGCAAAAAATATATTTGGTATTTGATTAGAAACTTCATTTTTAATTGGGACCAAATCCAAGCATTGTGAATTTAAACTGTTGCCAGTCTTCCTAGCCTGCCTCGTAAGTGTAAAATCCGTGCAACTGTTGTACCCAGCGAGTGCTGGCGGGCGTGTGACTATGTTTGTGTCCCATGAGGAATTTGAGTTGGGTGGTTCAGAACATCTGTACCCAAGTGGCATGATTTTTTGCAGAATGCTCTAATACTCTAGAGGAGCTAAAATGGAGGTAGTAACTGGACTTCCAGAAGTGTTTCAAATGCATTGATTGGTTGAAACCAGGACTGAAATATTTACTATATTAAGCAATTTATAGATGCAGAAACCAATCGCCTTGCCCGCTCTCCCTACCAGGATCTGGACTTGAATAGAATTCCTTAACTCACATCTACCTTCTTTTCCGGGTTCTGTCTTAGAGGAAAATCTATCCTTTTTATTACAGATGTTCCAGAATACTCTAAGAGTCCTCCCCAAATTTACCCTTTCAGTTTTCCTCATTGGTTGATGCTTAATGATACCATCATCTACCAAGTCACCCAGGCCAGAAACTTCAGTCATCCTCAAAATCTCCCTCTTCTTCACCCACCCGGCCATCCGAGTCAATCACTAAGCCCGGGGGCCTCTCCCACTAGGCAGCGCTCACAGCCGCCCCTTCCTCTTCCCCTGCACTGTTAACCACCTTCCTTCACACCCTAGAATAGGCTTCAAAGAAAAAAAAAAGGGGGGAATTCCACTGCCGTCCAGTGGTTAGGACTCCGCGCTTTCACTGCTGAGGGCTTGGGGGTTGAATCCCTGGTTGGGGAACTAAGATCCCACAAGCTACGCGGCTAAGGGAAAAAAAAAAAAAAAGCCTTTAAATTTGCTTCTCTGCGTCCAAAACACAGATGTCAGAGTGATCCTGTAAAACACAGGCCTGACCATCCTGCCCCTTGGTAGCTCCCCACCGTGTACAGTCATCGTTCTCAAACTGTATTCTCTGAAGCCAGGGCTCTGCAACCAAGCCTGGGGACTCCAGGCCTCTTCCTGAAATGACCACAGCATTCCCCTTCTTTTTTTTTTTTTAATTTGTTTATTTTTATTTTTGGGTGTGTTGTGTCTTCGTTTCTGTGTGAGGGCTTTCTCTAGTTCTGGTAAGGGGGGCCACTCTTCATCGCGGTGCGCGGGCCTCTCACTGTCGCGGCCTCTCTTGTTGCGGAGCACAGGCTCCAGACACGCAGGCTCAGTAGTTGTGGCGCACGGGCTTAGTTGCTCCACGGCATGTGGGATCTTCCCAGACCAGGGTTCGAACCTGTGTCCCCTGCATTGGCAGGCAGATTCTCAACCACTGCGCCACCAGGGAAGCCCCATTCCCCTTCTATTTACATACGGGCTTCTGCAAAAGGTTTTGTTTAAGGAGGGCATTTGTTAAAAAAAAGAAACTTTTTAAAAAAATGACCCCACTCTACCCATGTCTCCTGACTGCAGACCATCCCGGGCCTGCTCTGTATCACTTGCACATGATGGGATATTCTCCAGTCCTGGGCGCTCCTGGCTGTTCCCCAAACATATGTGTGGTGCCTTTGTTTCTTTGAACACACCCTCTTCTCTGCTTGGAATGGAATTTCTCCTCCTCTCTCCTCAGAGAGCCCCACTTATCCTTCAGAAGCAGCTCAGATGTCACCTTCTGTGGATGGCGCAGAACCTTCCTTATATTCCCTGCAAGCAAACTATTGCCTCCCTCCCAGGCTCCCACCCGACCCTGGGCATGTCTTGGTGGTGGTCCTGGCCATGAAAACCTTTTCTACACGTCTTCCTGCCTGCCCCCCACTAGATCATGAGTGACTCAAGGACAGGATTTCTATTTTACTCATCTCTGTGTTCCCACTACCTAGCAAAGCACTTGGCCCCTGCGAGAAACTAAATGAACCATCAGGTAAAGCAACACCAGTAATTACCTGTCAATCAACAATATGGGTTGGAAAAGCTAAATGCCGTAGATGAGTAGCAGGTAGGGTGATGGGCAAGGGGATGAGAGGCTGAGGGAAATAGGAGTAAGGGGCT
The DNA here is from genome assembly GCF_005190385.1 of Monodon monoceros. Lineage (NCBI taxonomy): Eukaryota > Metazoa > Chordata > Mammalia > Artiodactyla > Monodontidae > Monodon > Monodon monoceros. The sequence continues at coordinate 79,957,288 of NW_021703775.1, read as the reverse complement.
TCAAGGGTTGTTGATTCTGGGCTGCTTTAGTTGCACTCAGAACATATATGGTTTTTTTAAATTTTACTTTATTTATTTGTTGGTTGTGCTGGGTCTTAGTTGTGGCCCGTGGGCTCCTTAGTTGTGGCATGTGAACTCTTAGTTGCAGCACACATGTGGGATCTAGTTACCTGACCAGGGATCAAACCCGGGCCCCGTGCATTGGAAGCACAGAGTCTTAACCACTGCGCCACCAGGGAAGTCCCAGAACATATGTGTTTCTGAGTATAACTTAAGCATAGTTTAAGGACTATGAAAACGTATCACATCCCTTAGGCTGGGAGCTCTAATGGGGGCCCCTGTTGGAAAAGCAGACTGTGCAGGTCCTACTTGCTTGGGTAATTTCATACCAACAGTCTTAACAGCTCATCCGTGCATGAGGCTTTGCCCTTTCACTGGAATAGACTCAGTGAATGCTCACTACACACCCGTCCATTCCAGGGTTGTTGTTATGCCCATTTTACAGAGAAAACTAGCCCTGTGCAGTCATACAGCCAAGAAACAGTAGAGGCAGCACGTGAAAGCATGTCTTCGGACTCCAAATCCCATCATTTTTCCATGTTGCCTTATCTCCTGACGTTTCCCCAATAGGTCCATGTGCTCTGGGAAGGAGGAGACCACAGAGAAGTAAAGGAGTGGGAGAGGGAGATTTATGACCTCACGATGTGTCGTTTCTTACCAAGACCTCACACTCTGAGTGTGTTCAGAAAAAACCTCACCAAATCCTTCTTCTTACTGCATTTCCTTTTTTTTATTGAGATATAATTCACACACCGTAAAATTCACCATGTTAAAGTGTACAGTTCGGTGGTTTTTAGTGTATTCACAAGGGTGTGCAATCGCTACCACTAATTACAGAACATTCCCATTAAGTAATTTCTAATGTTTTTGCTTTCCAGATTCCAATAATGAGAGACCCTGGATGGATTCGAAATGTATGGTCTTCAAACATTAATGTGAGTAGAGTTGCTATGAATGCCCTAATTATATCAATACTTTGACATTTCAAGATGAGAGAAAATACTCTTTGACAAACTGGTTTATTGCCATGGATACACGCAGTCCCCAAACCAGGACTCTGCCATTCGACTGAAGCTTTCAGAGTTGGCCTGTAGCCTTTTCTAAAGGTTTGATGAGTCCCAGATGAAGCTAAGAACATTATGGCTAGTTTCTAACCTCTTCTCCCTGCGAGCCAACCTCTCCCACGCATAGATCTGATTTTGTCACCTCCCTGATTAAAAAGCATTCAATGGGGCTTCCCTGGTGGCGCAGTGGTTGAGAGTCCGCCTGCCGATGCAGGGGACACGGGTTCGTGCCCCGGTCTGGGAGGATCCCACATGCCGCGGAGAGGCTGGGCCCATGAGCCATGGCCGCTGAGCCTGCGCGTCCGGAGCCTGTGCTCCGCAATGGGAGAGGCCACAAAAGTGAGAGGCCCGCGTACCGCAAAAAAAAAAAAAAAAAAAAAAAAAAAAAAGCATTCAATGGCTCCCTAGTGCCAACAGGAAAATGTTCATATCAGGTTCATGCCATTTGTTTGCCCTTAACGGACTGTCACGTTTATTTAATAAGAGCCCTTGCGGCTGCCCCTGAACCCCTCAAAGCCCTCCTGAAGATTCTGCCTCTTCCTCCTGTACCCATTGGCCCCTTTTGTCATTGCCCTGTGCCTGGTCCCCAAGCCTCAGCTGGGCCCTTCAGGTTGTCTCTGTGACTGTACTTAGTGCTTTGCTCCCTGCTCTTTTAGGGTCTCCCTAGACCCCATGTTCAGCAGCCAGAGGGCCAGCACCACGCCGCCCCCATGCCCATGCCAGCTTCCAGGTTCTGCTCGTGAATCTGGCTCGCTGAGCCTCTGTAGTCTGGGGGGATATTTTGATTTTGCTACATCCTGGTTCTTTTCTCACAGTATGTTCATCTCGCCCTCACCTTGCCTAAGTTCAGCAACTTCATACAACTTGCTCTACCCCATAGATTTTAAGCCTGGGATCCTTTCCTGTGGAGAAGAGACTTGGAACAGCTCAAGGAAAGGCTTTTGGAATAATCCAGGGAGGAAGTGATAAAGCCTGAAGACTTATTTGTCCTGACTTTGGCCTGTCCTAAACCTTGGGGATGTAGATTAAAAGTAACACTTGGTGTCTCTCTCAAAGAGCTCAGTGTGGAGAGAGACTCTGGTCAGAGTGTGGACCGAGCGGCCTAGTGCAGGGCCAGGCAGAGGGAGAGATTCTTCCTCAGACGAATCCAGGGGCTCCAGTTAAGTGAATGAAGAAGGCTGCCGAGGAAGGCCTGGCCCCGGCGACGCTGGGAGGACCGCAAGCTCTACTGATACTTCCCAGTGGACTGGCAGAGACGGGGCCCAATCAGAGGCCAGGAATCTTAAGCAGGGCAGGCAGCTAGTGGCCTCTGAGCCTGGAGTGAGGGGAGCCGTCCTCTATGGAGGAGAGGAAGGGCAGGAGGTCCCGGTAAGTGAGTCACTCCGCCTGTGGGTAGGCGGGCAGGCTGGCCATCACGAGGTGGTCTGAGGCTGCCATTCTCTGTGGCCAAGTCCCATTCTGCAGACCTGGGGGCTGGAGCCCATGGCCACCGGGTTTCCAGGCCCAGCCTCTGGCCCAAGGTGCAGGGCAATGGCCATGGTTACAAGGCAGGCAGTCTAGGAAAGGCGTCCGTTGAGCCTCTGCTGCCCATCACAGAGCTCGCGCTGTAACAAGACAGGAAGCGATGGACAGGGGATGTGAAATAGGAAGTTTCTGCTGCAAGGGCGAAATTACAGAAAATCTTACCATCTAAGCAGGGGACCTGGATGTGGAGTCCAAAGTTCTGGTCACTTCTGCCACTTAGAGTACGTGTGACATCGAGCAGGTTCCCTAACTTCTCTGAGCTTTAGTTCCTTGGCTGTACGTTGGGAGTTCGTCCGATCGTGACCACAGAGTGCTTGCTGTTCACCACCAGGCATTGTGTAGAAGAGAAGACGGCTTGGAACTCAGCTTGGAGGGGTGGGGTAGAGAGTTTAGAAGCAATTCAGAAAAATGCCTCTAAGAGGAAGTAAATCTTATGCAGAGTCTTGAAAGAGGTGTAAGCTAGCCAGGCACGGAGGTGAGAGCTGGGTGGTGGGATTGAAAGAAGGGAAGAGTGGGAGGTGACAGTGGAGGAGAAGGGAGCAGGGTGCTCATGACGGGGGGGCCTCACTTGCTTTTCTAAAGACCTTGGACTTTATCCTACAAATAATGGTAATGCGGGGTGTTGGCATTGAGGGGCCTTAAGCAGGCAGTGCCATGTCACATCTGCAGCCCTGTTCCAGGGTAGTCATGGGATGGGGCTGGAGGCAGGGAGGCCATTTAGGAGGTCATCGTCAGCCTGGTTGAGCTGAAGTGCGTGGTGGACAGTCCAAATGGAGGTTTCCAGAAGGTAGCTGGATGTTCGGTCTGGAGCTGAGAGGCAAGATCAGGACTGGAGATACCGATCTGTGGGTCAATAGTATTGCTGAAGTCTCCAAGGGGGACAAAATCACCCAGGGAGTGTGTGTGGCCAGGGGAGGTGGGCAAGGTCACATAGGTGGGTTTCCAATCAGAACCTCTACTGTCACAGCTTTTGGTAATTTTTATGTTTTATCCTTAGAAGATAGGTTCATAAATTCCAAAAATGCTTAGTGATGAGAAAACCCAAACGAAGGGAAAGTACAACAGGGCAAGAGAGTAGGACTCAAAATCTCTGTCTTTGCCTGTCTGTCTCTTTCTCTGTCCCTGTCCCTGTCTCTGTCTCCTACTTATTGTGCAAATAAATGTTCTAGGCACGAGGGTACACTGATGAGTGCGTCGTGGCTGGTCTTTTGCTTGAAGGGCTCACCAACCAGTAGAGGAGATAGGGGCATACGAAATGACGCAGCGACAAGGCTCTGTGAAATGTGCCGTGACGGAGTTCCATGTGGGCTGGTTAGTACAGAGAAGCCAGTGATGAATTCTTCATGGACCCGAGGAGTGTCTGAGGGAAGGCTTTCCTGGAGGTCCAGCTCTCAGTTTGAAGAATCTTGGTCTGGCCGTGGGATGCAGAAATCCTCCAAATACACACCAGCATACCCATCCCTGTACACATGGAGGTTCATTCAAGGCAAAAGGCCCCGAGTTCTGGAGGGAGAGTCGAGCAAGGAAATGTTCACCCAAACTGCGTAACCCGTCTAACTCAGGCGAGGGAATGTGGCACAGTTAGTCACGTGAAGCCTCCCTCTTGGCTAACCTGTGCTTTGATTGCCCCATTTCTAACAAAAGCAGCAATTCTCAGAATTCTAGATTATCCTGGCACAGTTACTTGGAACCATATTTTTCTTATTCCTTTTCTTTCTTATCTTTCAGTTTGAAAAAGGACAGGATTTAAAATGTCTTCTTGGATGGAGAGCACATTTTGTGCAGAGAGGAAGTGGCTTTTGGTTAGATTTAAATTAATTTCTGAAAAATTTTATCCAAGTGCTTCATGTGCCTATTTTCTAGAAAATCAACTAGGAGATGCTGACTCAAGACTAAAGCCAACTACTTACGTATCTTCTTTGCACCTTATCCTGTGGAGTTGCTGATAAAGGAGAAACTAGCTGATTCTCATATGCTAATGCATCCTCCTTTTTTATACTCTGCCATTTATGTATAATCTTATCCTGTTTTAGTTTGTTCTTTATTCAGACTCTGCCTTTCTTATATAGAGAGTTTTTCTTGGGGAGAGGTGTGTTTTTCCTGGAAGTTATGTTTGCCTTTCTTTTTCCTTGTTAGCAGGAAAAATTTGTGCTTCCCATTCCCTGCCCGTCCTTTCTCCCCTGCCCTCCGTTCCCACAACACACACACACAATGTCCTTAAGCTTCTACTTTAGTCTATCACTTGGAAACTATCACAGTCTTTATTTTTAAGCCCATTAACTTGTTTTAATTGGGATCTATTTATCTTATTTGGATGACCATGATTTTCATATAGCACTTCGGTTTTCTTATTTATTTAACAAACTTTATATGGTGCTTACCAAGTGACAGGTTCTCTCCTAAGAGTATTACAAAATTAAGTCATTTACTTCCTTACAGTAGTTCTGTAAGTTGGTCTTATTATCTCCAGTTGAGAGATGAGAAAATGAGCACAGAGAGGTTGAGCCACTTGCTCAAGGTCGCACAGCTGATAAATGGCAGGATTAGGATTCAGACCCACATCTTCTAGCTCCAGAGACTTTACTCCTAAGCACTGCAACATGCTGCCTCTATAAGAAGTTTCTCCCATTCAGTAGTTTCTAATTCTTTTCATTTATTCCTTGCACTTAGTACTTTTATCACATTCCCTAATTTTTCCAAACTCTCAGCTCTCTGTGCAGGAGTCCTTTTTTTTCCTATGACCTCTCTCTGCAGGAAATCTCTCTTCCTGCTCGCTCTCAGTCTTCTGCCAGAGCTGTCATCTTGGGAGGCTCTCACTACATCCACCTTTACCCAGATCCTTGTTTTCTTCTTAGTTCAGTCTTTAAAAATAAGCAAACTGGAGTTTTGTTTTCATGTAACCTCCCAGAAAAGGGAGATAGAAGATAAGTTTTCGAGCCCTTGCCTGTCTGAATCTCCTTTTTAATTTCACTTCACATTTGATAGTTTGGTTGGAATTAGCATTTGAGGTTGATATTAATTTTTCACAGAATTTGAATGCATTGTTTCACTGACTTCTAATAACCAATGTTACCTCTATGCCAGTCTGACTTTTGCTCCTTCCTGGGTGACCTACTATTACTATTTTCTACCTGTAAGTTTTTAGGGTCTTCAATTAATCCTCTGTGTCCTGAAGCTTCACAGTGATGTGCCCAGCAGTGGATCATGTCTCATTCATTCTGCTTAGACCTTGGAGCACACGTCTGTACTGTCCTAGTGGACAACATACTTGTAAGCTAATGAATATCCCCAGATTAAGTATGTCAACAGACTAAAGGAAAATGGAAAACAGATAAAAGAGTGGTGACTGGAGACCCATGAAGTTCCCCTCTGTCTCTCTTATCTCGTATAGCCCAGCTTTTTGGTCTACAACTGGTATGTTTCATTCACTTAATCTTCTACTTTTGTTATGATTATTTTTGGCAATCAAATTTTTCCTTTAACAGATTCTTTTTTGTTCTCGTCTTTTTCTCTTTCACAGCATTCTCGTGTTTTTTGTTTTCTGAATGAAATAACTTCCCAGATCTCTCTGAGATTTGAACTTGGGAATTTCTTCCTATTAATTTCTCTTCTGTTCCCTTCATTATTTTTATTTCTTCTGGAGTCAGGTTTCCCCCTGTCTGTCATTCTCTCTCTTGCATGTTGCAGAGTTTCCTCAAATGTCTGGTGATTGGCAGTTGACTGTATGCCTGGGGTAGGAAGGTTGCCTGGAAACTCCCATGGCTGGGGTTCACTCTAACCAGTCAGGGAGCCGGTGGTTACCCGGGGAACAGTGTGGTTCTGGCTCCGGCACCTGTTTGAGGGTCTCCTGGGCAGGTAGCCCCTCCCTTGGCTGCAGCCCCCTTGCAGGTATTCCAGGTTGTAACTTGCTCCGTGCTATTTCTTTTTCTAAAATTTTATTTACTTTTTATTGAAGTATACTTGACTTACAGTGCTGTGCCAATCTCTGCTGTACAGCAAAGTGACTCGGTTCTATACATGTAGACATTCTTTTTTTAATATTTTTTCCATTATGATTTATCACAGGATATTGAATATAGTTCCCTGTGCTCTACAGTAGGACCTTGTTGTCTATCCATCCTATATATACTAGTTTGCATCTGTTAATCCCAAACTCCCAATCCATCCCTCCCCCCCCCGCCCCCCCCCACCTCTTGGCAACCACAAGTCTGTTCTCTGTGTCTGTGAGTCTGTTTCTGTTTTGTAGATAGGTCCATTTGTGCCATATTTTAGATTCCACATCTAAGTGATATATGGTATTTGTCTTTCTCTTTCTGACCTACTTCACTTAGTATGATAATCTCTAGTTGCATCCATGTTGCTGCAAATGGTATTATTTCATTCTTTTTCATGGCTGAGTAATATTCCATTGTATATCTGTACCACATCTTCTCTATCCATTCATCTGTCGATGGACATCCATGGTTGTTTCCATGACTTGGCTGTTGTGAATAGTGCTGCTATGAACATAGCGGTGCATGTATCTTTTTGAATTATAATTTTGTCTGGATTATGCCCAGGAGTGGGATTGCTGGATCATATGGTAATTCTATTTTTAGCTTTCTGAGGAACCTCCAGACTGTTTTCCATAGGGGCCGCACCAACTTACCTTCCCACCAACAGTGTAGAAGGGTTCCCTTTTCTTTTTTTTTTTTATAAGTTTATTTATTTTTATTTATTATTTATTTTTGGCTGGGCTGGGTCTTCATAGCTGCCTCTAGCTGTGGCGAGCGGGGGCTACTCTTCGTTGCGGTGAGCAGTCTTCTCATTGCGGCGGCTTCTCTTATTGCAGAGCATGTGCACGCAGGCTTCAGTATTTGTGGCTCGCGGGCTCTAGAACGCAGGCTCAGTAGTTGTGGCCCATGGGCTTAGTTGCTCCGCGGCATGTGGGATCTTCCCAGACCAGGGCTCGAACCTGTGTCCCCTGCCTTGGCAGACAGATTCTTAACCGCTGAGCCACCAAGGAAGCCCTAGGGTTCCCTTTTCTCCACACCCTCTCCAGCATTTGTTATTTGTAGACTTTTTAATGATGGCCATTCTGACTAGTGTGAGGTGGTACCTCACTGTAGTTTTGATTTGCGTTTTTCTAATAATTAGTGATGTTGAGCATCTTTTCATGTGCCTACCGGCCATCTGTATTTCGTCTTTGCAGAAATGTCTATAAAAGTCTTCTGCCCATTTTTCGATTGGGTCCTTTTTTTGTTATTGAGTTGTATGAGCTGTTTGTATATTTTGGAGATTAAGCCGTTGTGCTCTGCGTTCTTTCTTTACTCAACCTTTCCCTTTGCTTTCACCTTCCAAATTTGATTAGATGTCTTTTCCACAGAAGATGGCCCTCCTGTTCTCTCTCTTCACTGTTGTAAGTTTTTAAGTTCTGAAGTTGCCTTGAGATTTAATGAGATGCAGTGTCTGGAAGTAAAGGGAAAATAAACACACCCGTGTTTGTTCTGCTTCACCTGCTACCCTGCCCCAGGATTTTCCTCCTTGTTCAGCATTGTTAATGGAGCTATTCTGCGCGTGTCCGATGACATTCACTGTGTTCCTATCTAGAAATGCACTGCATATCTCTTACAGCCGATTGCGTTTCTTAGCCTGAATCACGATAGCCCCATTCTGCCGTACACGTCCCGGGTGGACTAGTGCCAAGCACCAGCACAGTCAAATCCAACAATAATATATTTAATTAGAATCTTACAGAGAATGATCATTCCCTGTTCAGTGAATGCTTAGGTTTTATGGAGATGTCCCAGGGCTCCTTTCTCACTTGTGATAGATAGAAACGTTCTATGAACGTCTCATTTTAGTGTGTATTCCCAATCCTCCCTTTCACCAAATCCTTCTCCCACCCCAGTGGGCATCCTGTTCTGAATTGTTTGTGTTTGTTTTCTCTTGCTGGACACACTGTGTATCGACTTATCTTGAGCTCTTTGAGGACAGAGGCATCTCTTAATCGTTAACCCCCCACTGTACCTAGCACAGAGTAAGCACTCAGAAATGGCTGGTTCAGGACATGTCAAACCTGAGCTTTCCAGTACGGTATCCACCAGCCACGTGTGTCTCCTGAGCAGCTGAGATGTGGCTGGTCCAGACCTAAGTGTGTTACAAGTATAAAACACATACTGGATTTCAAAGACAGTATAAAAGAAAAGAACGTAAAATATTTCACTAGTAATTCTAATATTGATCACCTGTTATAATGGTAATATTTTAGATTTATTGACTTTAGTAAAATATTTTATTGTAAAAAAGAGAAATGGCTGGTTGCATAGATGGGTGCATTCTTTGTGACTTCCCTCCTGCCTCATTCATGATAAGGGCACTGGGACCTTTAACACCAGTGCATCCCTAGTTAGTCTATTTTTATTAGGATGAATATATATATTTGCAACCAGGCATTATGACCCCTATATAATAATTATGCATACATTTCAAAATATTTATTGAGCACCTACTAAGTGCCAGAAACGGTGCTAGATATTTAGACAGAAATGGCCTTTTCCTTCCTGCAGAGTCTGTCTGCTGGGGAGAGATTTTACAGTAATTGCACACACAGATGGAGCATTTAAACTATGCTCAGTACTTTGAGTGGAAGATATGCAGAGCACTGTGAGTGTCGAACAGGGAGAACTGACATAGATGGGGACGTTAGTGATGCTTGAACTAAGGTTGAAGAATGAGCAGTGGTTAACCAGGTGAAGAGGGGAGAGGATTCCATGCAGGGGGAACAGCAGGTACAAAGCCCTGGTGGTAGGAGGCAACAGGACAAGCACAAAGACAGGAAAATGATCCAGCGCAGCTGGAGCTTAGACTGTGTGGAGAAATAGTGGAGCCAGAGCAGCCGGGACAGCAGACACGCAGTCAGACGTTTGATGCTGGAGAAGCGGGCACGTGTGTCTGTCAGAGAACCGTTTCCCATTCAGATGCTCTCTAGCTGATCCACCTGTCTGTGAGTCTCCTGAGGACACTGCAGCTGAGCTGAGCATCAGTGGAGCAAGTCGTACCGCGGTGGGTTCGATGCTACAGAGCACAGAGTGACAGAAGAGAACTGAAACTGAGCAGTGTTGGGACCGGGATAAATCTTTGTCTGCCCAGCCCCCAGTCCCTGCCTCCCATTGGAAATTCAAGAAACCCTCAACTGATTCTTTGTCTTGAGTATGCCCCACTCTGCTCAGAATTTCCTCTAATTAGGTTAGTGATGCCCAAACCTTCACTTACACATCCCCCGGGGAGGGAGACAGGACAGGAGAATATTGGGTGTGGGTGTTATAGTTTAAAATTAAAGTGGAATCACATTAATTTCTTCTTCTGAAACTACCTCAATGTCCTCTGAAATGAACGGAGATGCCCTGGGGTGTCATGGGCCCAGGACTGACAGGTATCATCACACTGCATGTGTGTTTGGGGGCTTGGGCAGGGGTGACGATGCAGGACTGTCTGTACCTAGGAAGTCACAGCACAGATGTGTAGATGACAGGCCAGAGCTGACGGTCCTCTATTCCCACTTCCTCTCTTTCTGATGTGGAGACTGAGGCGACATCTGCAGGGTCTTATAAGTGGCAGAACACAGACCAGAACCCAGGTCTCCAGTTCCCCAGAACCACACCCTGCCCAGGAAACCTCAGATTCCAGAAAGTTCTGTGCGATTTTTTTACTGGGCCAATGTCCTTACTGTTTGGGGAGGAAAAAATCACAGAGTGTGGCCAAGACCCAGGTCAAATTTATTTTTTTAAAGCTTTTTAACAAAATTAAAAAAAAAAATTTCTTTTTTGCTGCGTTGGGTCTTCATTGCTGTGCGTGGGCTTTCTCTAGCTGCGGTGAGTGGGGGCTTCTCTTGTTGTGGAGCACGGGCTCTAAGCTCGCGGGCTTCAGTAGTTGCGGTGAGTGGGCTCAGTAGTTGTGGCACGTGGGCTCAGTAGTTGTGGCTCGCAGGCTTTAGAGTGCAGGCTCAGTAGTTGTGGTGCACGGGGTTAGTTGTTCTGCAGCATGTGGGATCTTCCCGGACCAGGGCTTGAACCCGTGTCACCTGCATTGGCAGGCAGATTCTTAACCACTGTGCCACCAGGGAAGTCCCCCAGATCAACTTTAGTGTGGAGCTTGGGGAGGGCCACTTTCCCTCTGGGGACATGGGTTACCTTACAGATGCAACCTGAGCGCTGGACCAGGTGTAGATCTAAAACTCAGAATTAGCTTTTGGAACCAGCTTGCTCTCAGAATCCCTTTAGACAGAGTGTCCCTGGCCCTTTTCTCCTCTTGGGGCAGAAGCCTCGTTCACTTCTGTTTTACCCAACATAGAGCTTCCCTAGAACCAGGTCATCCTCTTTGGGGGGCGGGGTGGAGGTGGAGAGCAGCTAATTCACTCCAGGAGCCGAAGAATCAGGTGGCAGCGTCTTGAGCCCGACCTGCCCACCTCTACACAGACCACCATTCCTCTGCGGGCTGCTCGGGTGGGACACAGTGAGGCTAAGCCCAGAATTCTCAAACTGGTTATGCGAAAGATCCAGCAGTTCACTCTGGATCTGCCTCCCGTTCAGAATCCTCCACAGCCCTGTTCCAAGTGGGGATCCAGCTGGGAGCTCCCAGGCTCCAGACGCAGCCCAGACGGTCTCTGTACACGCCTTACCTGTCTCCTTCGGTCTTTTTATCACGATCACAAATCCACCTACTTTCATCCTTCAGATCCTTTGGAATCTGCGGGCAGATATGATCCTATCCTCGCATTAGGCCACCATTTTTCCATCTCCTGTTCCCCCCCCAATGGGTTTTCTTTTGCAGGTTAAACAGCTTTTGTTATTAGAGAGTGGTTTGGCCTCACCTTTCAGGTTGTGGGTCGTTCCTTCCAGAGAGGCGGGTGCCATCCGGAGCTCAAGTATGAAGGTGGCACCGAATGTGGTTTTGTGAGTGTGGCGTGATCTGCAGAGAAAACCACGAAAAATGACTTCCTTTGTTTCAGGCTAACAGTCATCTATCTGCACAGCCCAATACCACAGGTTTGGGGGAGTGTGAAGCTTCGGGATCTTCTTCTCCTGAGGCTGGCAGAGGGGCACAGAGGCTGCAATCTTGTGGCCATGCATATGCTGGCTTCATATCTCAGTAGAAAACCGTACACTTTAAAGATGAGAATCACAATTTAAGAAGCGAGTTAACGTTTTTTAGCCTCCAAACTTTGGTAAGGCTGCGTTGACATGATCTGGAGAAACTACAAGAAGAGTCTCATATTTGGTTGACATGATTTGTAGATAGCTTAGATACTGCTGCTTCCAATGGCATTCTCTTACACAGGACAGAATGTGCTAGATTTGCACATGACTTCCTGAAACGTGCTGGGTTGCATGGTGACAAGTCAACAGAGCAATGTACAAATCCCACGCAGCTACTGGGACCTACTGCTCAGCCTTTTAACACTAGAACATCCTTTTCAGGACTCTACCTTAACCACAAATCTATCCAAGCTACCACGAGCTAGAGACGGAAGGAACAATTCTGTTCCTTGTTAAGAATTGGTCTTACAGACGCGACTTTTCCATTAAGATTCAAAAGCACCATCTGAAGAAGACATGGGAAGGGGTGAGCGGGTTGTGTACATCCGGAAGACCAACTCTGGCTGTAACTCTGGATTTTCCCAAAGAATGAGAAGGCCCATGGTTTGTGAACCAATATTTCCAAGTTTTACCTTCTACTCTGATGTTTAACATCTGGTGGTAGGCGTTCTGGTCATGCCTAAAGAAATTGCTTGTGAGAAAACAATCCCACTATAACCCTAAGCACCGGTATAAAGACTGGGTGCAAAGGTGGTCCTCGAGATTCAGCTAAAAGTTTGAGTTCACAGTGTCACACCTGAGCAAAGACGTCTAACGCTGTGTAGCGGTATTGTCATATTTCAAAGGATTCCAGTCTAACTGTATAATAACTTTCCAGTTTATCACCATTTAAAACTACTTTTAGTTGATGGATGATACTTAAACAATTGTATCCTGTAATTACTCGTCATTTTTGTCCGCGACTTAGGCATTTCAAAGGGTTCCTATATAGTTTAAATTTCTTGGAATTGATGCTTTTTCTGCAAAAAAGTCTATTATATAAATATCTTACTAGTATACTTAGTAGATAACACCAAATTTTCATGCTCTATAAAAAATGGATATGCTAATTCCTCTCTCAATGTTTTCTCACTTTGTTAGAGTGAAAGAAAAGTCCCTTCTAGTTAGCTTTTTATAACTCAGAATTCAGCCAGGCAAAATCTGATCTCATGGAAGAATTTGGTCACATTGTGCTCCAAGCTTTCGATCAGCCCCAGCGTTGACTAGGTTCTTTTCTGGATCCAGTGCTGGCCTCCAACCAGCTCCACGCAGCAGCCTTACTGAGCCCTCTCTCTCCTCCCCTGAGCGCCACCAAATGCTGACATCATAACCCCAGTGGGGTCATCAGAATCCTGCCACCCAACAATGAGCTTTTCCCGGAGTCTTTGCAGAGGGCACGGGTAAAAGGACAGTGGAGAAGGAGAGAAAATGGCAGTGGACGAGGCAGGTTGAGGGGCAAGATCAAGGAGGAAAGAGAGAGAAGGGTAAGGCTGGGATGGGGGCCAGCCACGTGTGTCCTAACAACAGCCCGTAAGCAGTGGCCCGGGCTGAGGGGAACTAGAAAACTAGGAGAAAGAGGAAAATCAACCAGGTCGGTGTTCCCATGAGCTGCGACCTCCAGATGAAATTAATGGACGTTGAATGGGGTCCTGCCAACACGCCCTCCAAGTAGGGAAGGTGAGGCTTTCTGCTGGCAGTGAAGGTAAACGGCTGGCTTGCGGGGGTGGACACAATGGGGTATCAATCCCCACACAACACGCCCAAATGTCCCCCGTGCTAGCTTCTCAGCCACTGAACCCACAGAAGAATGGAATCAGTGGCAGAAATCTGGGGACACTAGAGCCCTATCACGAGACTCTTGGGGTCTCAATTCTACCTTCTGTGAATTGGTTTGCTCTTACAAACGTGGGCTGTTACACGGGTTTCCTCATCTGTTCGATGTCACGGATTGCCTTCTTGTGGAGTTCTTTGAAGAATGGTAAACCATGGTGCATTATTTATACAAATATTTTCCAATATTTTATCTTATGAAATGGGAAATGCCATTTAGATGTACATGCAGGCATGTGATACTGAGAGTATTTTCAGGGAGTCCTGCAAGTTGGTGCCTAACAGGAACCTCCAGAGTCTAATTCTCATTAGAAGGACAAAGCAATAGGGACAGGAACTTTGATTCCCAGACCAGGACCCAAGCAGAGCCCACAGCACCCCTGTGAATAGGTGACTCTGTCTTTTCCCTCCACCCCCTCCTGGCTCCCTCCTCGTCCCCTTGGTATAGGCCCAGAACAGCTAGTCATGAATATATCAGCACACAAGCATTTATAGGAGGTGCAGTTTCGTTGGGAGTTAAGAGAGTGGTTTCTGTCTTTGTTTTTGTTATGTTTCTGAGTTGGGATAGGGTGGTAGCCACAGACCTCTCCAAACAGCCAGCTTGTGTGGACAGACACCCACACTAGGGTCTCAGCTGGGAAACAGGCAAGCACAGCTCCCGAATCACTTTCTCTCCCTGGTCTCTTGCCCTTCTTTAATGGATGATGGCAGAAACAAATGAAAAATCCGGTTTTCTATATCCGAGAAGGATTTCACTTCCAGGGAAGTTCTAAGGGCTCTCATTTCACAGCCTGGGGCAGGACTTATCCCACCCGGGGCCAGTGTGGGGATTAGTGTTGTTACCTGAGAAAACCCGAGGAGTTTGGAAAGGTGTTGTCCCTTCATCCGTTCTCCATGACAATTGATGCCTGATCATTGCTTGACCCGGGAACTGGTTACCTAGACCATCGCAGAAGCCGCCTACCTCTACTGTCTTCTGCCGCCCAGCCTTCCCGCCATCCCGCCTTCCCGCCATCCCGCCATCCCGCCTTCCCGCCATCCCGCCTTCCCGCCATCCCGCCTTCCCGCCATCCCGCATGGCCAGCCCACCCTGGCCAGATTCATTTCCATAAAATGGAGGTTTCACAACATTTCCCTCCCTGCTTATAAGCTTTTAGTGGTTCTCCAGGGCCTTCAGTTTAAAGCATCATTTGCAGTGCCATTTTTTTTGCAGTAGGCGAATGTTCACTTTAATCGTAATTCTAAATTACTTACTTTCACGTTAACAGAGATATTTCATAAACCAAAAAGAACCAAGTATTATATATTTTTTAATGGTTAACGTGATTCAAAGAATTTTTATTAAAAAGGGATCAAGAGCTGGTTGAAATTCTCACCATAAATATAAAATATCTATTGCTATCTTTATTCACAGGGAATTCAGATCTAAGCTTCCCAAAGAGCTGTACTCTCTAATATAATAGGGATGACAGGTACTTGACAGCCACCCTCTAAAGCACGGGCTTGACATAAAGCGAGGTGGTTAAAAACACCAACTATGATACGAGGCTGCACTTGAAGCCATGACGTGCTGGTCTCAGCCCACTTGCCCATATTAACTGCTCAACAAACCCATGAGGATATTCGCTCTTTGATAACCTGCACAGCAAATCCCCAACACGTTTCTGACTTGCCCACTGCCAAAACTTCGATAAACTTGTCTTTCCACATTTCCCTGCACCCCTTCCTCCCACCCCTGCAAAATCCTTTCTCTATTCATTTCCACTGCTTGTTATGCAATGATCCTTCAAGGTCTGGATCAGACCCCATCTGCTTAAGTAAATTAAGCACAGCCTGTAGCACCTTTTTCCACCCAGAACTCTCCCAGCACTCCTCCCTAACTCCTTGGGCCTTTGCGTCTTTGCCAATCATTTGGAACTAAGCGTATGTGGCAATATCGAACCAGTCATCTATTTTTTCTCAAGCTAAGCTGCAGAATTTATTCAAATGTCGCCAGTTTTTCTGCCAATTACTTTTTCTGTTCCAGGATCGAGTCCAGGATCCTCAATGGCATTGAGTTGTCCTGCCTCCTTAGTCCCCTCCAGTCTGTGACGGTTCCTTGGTCTCGCCATGTCTTTCACTATCTTGACACTTTTGAAGGGTACTCGTCAGTTACTTTGTTGGAAGCCCCTCCATGTGGGTTTATCTGGTGTTTTCTCAGGATCAGATAAAGTTGTTCTACTGTCGGGAAGAAGGTTACAGAGGGGACACGCCTCCTCAGTGCATTCCATCAGGGGCACGTGGTGTCACCGTGCATCACCTAAGATGTTAACCTGCATCCCATGTCTGCCAGGATTCTCCACTGGCTCTCCTGCATGGTTTCTGATGAGAAATATGCTGTAATTCATATCTTGTTCCTCTGTGTAATTTCTTTTCTCAGGCTGCCTTTGAGACTTTCTCTTTCCTTTCATTTTCAGTGGTTCAATATGATATGCCTATGTTCATGCGTGTGTGTGTGTGTGTGTGTGTGTGTGTGTGTGTGTGACAATATGGTTGCTTGGTGATCTTTGAGATTCTTGGATCTGTGGTTTGGTGTCTCTCACTCATTTTGGAAAATTCTAGGCCATAATTTCTTTAAAGATTTCTTCTGCCCAGCTATCTCACTCTCTTCTCCTGGCATTTGCTACATGAATGCTAGACTGTTTGACATTGACCCACCACTGCAGATGTGCATTTCTTTCTTTTCTCTTCCCTTTTACTCTTTTTCTCTTTGTGTTTCAGTTTGGCTGTTCCTGGTCACCTTACTTCAGCTTCCCTGATTCTTTCCTCACTATGTCGAGTCTATTAATGAGCCCACTGAAGACGGTCTTCATCTTCATTACTGTATTTTCCATTTCTAGCATTTTCCTTAGATTCTTATAGTTTCCATCTCTCCAGTGAACTCATCTGATCTTGCATATTGTGTACCTTATGCATTAGAGAGTTTACCCTATACATCAGATTTAAAAAAATGCAAGTCAGATAATTCCAACACCTGTGTCACATCTCATCTCTTATTGTTACTGTCTCTTGGAAGCGTGTTATCTCGCCTATTCATTTGCCTCCTCGTTTTTTCTTGAAAGCTGGACATCCTGGTAGAACTGTAGAAACTTAGACAAATTGCTTTTAATCTCTAGAAATGGACCCACTTTTCCTCCTGGCAGGCCCTTAGCGTGGGGGTGGGAGTTAACCTGGGTAGAAGTTGGGCTGGGCTTGAGGTTCCTTGTTGCTATGGTTACCCTCAGTGCACCGAACCCTTCAAGTTCCTGTGGGAACACCTTGTGTTTCAGGGTGTGGTTTGCCCGAGAAATACTTGCCTGACTCTCAGCTTTAGACCTTCCCTTTGCACTGGGCCTCACAGAGGGTCCCTTTGCCTGTTATTCTTCCTCTCCCTGCTGTTCTTGTTACCCTGCTGTTGTTCCTGTTACAGCTCGGAGGTGTGGGGTGGCGGAGGGAGACATTCTCTGTTGTTCTGACTAAGTCCCAGTGGCTGCCTCCCGTCCTTGGTTCTCCGAGGTCTGGCTGCCTTGGTTCCCCTGTCCCTGAGCAGCAGATCGAATAACGACCAACATTTTTAAGTAGTAATGAGTGTCTAGGATATTTCTCAATGTCGTCAACAACTTTGTTGCGGTGTGAAAATATTTGTGATCTGTAGTTGGTGGCGTTGGTCTCAGGAACTGTTGCTACCATTGTGTGTTGTTGCCCTACGTTCATAATTGAAGGGAACGCTACTAAATGTGAGTTAGAAGTTAGTGAAATGGAGATTTAATTTTTTCCACATTGAATTCGTGAATTTGTGCTTTCTCTCCGTGGATCCTCTGGACTCCTAGCATGCTTTGAGAGAGAACTTGCGGGATGAGGGATGGACAGCAGTAACCACTTGACCTGTGACCAGAAGCAGATTGTAGAGCTTCTCTCGTGAGTTAACCTTGGCCGTCGCACACTGCATGCTTCCCTGTGCTGGCTCGGGGGAACCAAGGGGCAGGAAGGCTATGTCCTGAGGACAGCCAGGCCGGTGCTGGGACACATATACACTACCAAACGTAAAATAGATAGCTAGTGAGAAGGAGCTGCACAGCACGGGGAGATCAGCTCGGTGCTCTGTGACCACCTGGAGGGGTGGGATAGGGTGGGTGGGAGGGAGATGCAAGAGGGAGGAGATATGGGGACATATGTATATGTATAGCTGATTCACTTTGTTATACAGCAGAAACTAACACACCATTGTCAAGCAATTATACTCCAATAAAGATGTAAAAAAAAAAAAAATCAAAATCTCCACCCAGCCCAGAAAACCTCCACAAAGGGAGACGACAAAGAAATGCGTTTAATTATCGAAAAAGCATTAAACCAGGCCATCCAATAAGAGACTGCAAAGACATTAAGGGATTTCACACGTTCATGTAGGCAGGCTGACATGTGTTCTCGGGTTAAACGACAACCAGTCCTCAGTAAGAGGACCTGACAGCACCATTTGTCACACACGGTTCACCTGGTAATGGGGTGGCCATCTGTGTTAGCTTATTGCCTTTATCCAAAGGAAAAACGAAACTTCTAGTTCCTTTGTGACAAGAGCTAGTTTTGCACCGTGGAGCGAGGCAGGACACCTGCCAAAGTTAGGCGCCTGCTCTCCCAGGGACGCTGGGAGACGGGGGCGCCATCTTTCTGTTTACATTTCTGAGAGGTGGCTGCCAGGTGCTAGGAATATTTCTGAGTTGTACAGGTGCCCAGAGGCTTATTTAGCTTTTAGAAAGATTTACTTTTTAAGATTTACTCTCAAAGGGGCAGAGAAAGAATGTGTAGTAAGTGTCCAATAGTAAACGTGCTAAGGAAAGGGGGGAGGGGCAGGCAACCTCTTTCCCTTGTTGCACCAGGAAGATGGAATTTTGTCTTGGTTGGTACTGACCGTCACACCAGAAAGGAGCAGTTGAGTCACAGCTCTGTACTTCCTTCCACAGAACGGAAGGGACGAAGGGTGGAGAGAGAGGCCAGAGGTTTACTGAGGCAGCGTTCCCATGGGTACCAGAGGAGGCGATGTGGATGCTCCATCATCTTTGATGCTCCTCGTAGGTGCATGTCATTTTGCTCAGGTGTGATGTTAATGTTCTGCTTTGGGTTAAGGGAAAATTGAATTTAGTCCTCCTAAGCACAAAGGAACGTGTGCTTTAAAATCCAGGAAATTGACTTTAAGTCTCCGGAGTGGTTAATCCCTCTCCCAGGCTAACTAAACCTAGCTGATCAATTCAGCAGTCATTCAGCGTCTCCTCTGAGACCTCCCTGGGGGCCCAGCATGCACTGGACACCATGGAAGAGAGACGGGTATGAATTCATTCTTGCATTCAAACTGGGGAGTCAACGCCACATTTGAGCCACAGGGCATGAGCTCCCCACTTTCCCACATGCCTTCACGGGGCCTTTCCACGTGCTGGTCCTTTGGCCTGAAATATCTCCTCCCACTCACACTTCATCGGTCAGGAGTCTTCCCCAACCTGAAGGCCCAAAACGTGATACTGTGTTCCGTATCAGGCTTCTAAGTGTTCAAACTAAATAATAATGGTAGTAGTAATTATCATTACTATTATAAAACTCACCAGAGTGGACCATGTATATTGTGCCAGGCATTGCACTAAGTACTTTAGATCATTTATTCCTTCAAACAGCCCGTGAAACAGATATTTCACCCCAGTTCAGTAGAAAAGGAAACTGAGGGTCAGAGAGGTCAAGATCACATAACTAGCAAGAGGTGAAGCTGGGATCAGAGCCCAGCGTGGAGCCCCTCGCCCTGGCGTCTCCCATCAGGCTTGATCCGGTCTTCTCCGCTCTTCCATAGCACCTGCTTCTCTTCTTCCCTCAGTTCTCCCTGACATCAAGGCTCGGATGTTTGACAAACTTATGGAGCCCTTGAAGGAAGGTGCCATGTCTGGCTCACGGCTCTCTCTCCTACAGTGTCGAGTACTGTGTCTCCTACAGTGACACAGTCTCCTACAGTGTCGAGTACTGTGTCTGGGGTACGTGAGGTGATGGAAAAGGGGATATGAGCAGAACTGGGGAGCACTGGACCAGGGATGGACAAGCAAAGGTAGTCATTCCTATCATGTTAGTGACCTGCGACTTTGTACTGTAGGTTGGGAGATGACCCGAGTCAATACAATTTCTCCCTTGAAATTTTGGGGTTAGGGGAACTGAGGTAGGTGGTCATGTGAAGGAAACAGCTACCTGGTGAGCTGTGTGTGGGAGGCAACCCTGGAGAGGAAGCAGAGGAAGCAGCTGGGAGAGGGGAAGGGGGCAGAGCTAAGCAAGTGGAAAGACAGTGAGGGACAGAGAGAAATCTGCCACAGTTCAAGGCCCATTGCTGGAATCCCTGGCCCCTTTCAATGTATCATGCTCCACACACACACACACACACACACACACACACTCACACTCACACTCACTCAATCTACTTGAGTTGTCTTGTATGGGTTCTGTTATAAGGACATTTAGAAGGAACATAAATTACATGTTGACCCTTGGCACAGGGTGCTGGGAGAGGAGATGGTGGGCTTTGAGAGAGGGAAGGGCAGCCGGCCAGGGTACAGGATGAAGGGAATTGGACTTGGAGAACACTGGGTTGTAAACGTGACTGTGCACTGGAGTCTCATGGGGAGTTCTGCGGTGCCGATGCCTGGGTCCTGCCCCCAGAGACTGTGGTTAGCTGATGTGAATGCTGGTCTGGGCATTGAGAGTTTTAACAGTTACCCAGGTGATTCTAATATGTGAGAAGTTTTCGCGGTAAACACTGCTTTACCGTGTTAGGGGTGGGTGAGAATGTCCAATTCGGAATAATTTTACTTATTCTAAGAACAAGAGATGATGAGAGCGATGACTTGAAGTCCTTGAGTATAGAGTGACTTTCCTCAACCAACCCCAGGTTCTAGGTCAACGATTAAAGAAGTTGTGTTTAGTTAGGCTCCAGGCAACGAGCAGATGCCAATGTGCATGGCTATTGGCGAGTTTAAATGCTGCATATTTACAGATATGAGAATTTGTTGACAAATCCTGTCCCTTCTCCTTTCTTAATTGTTTGTTTAGAGACCGACAAAGGATTATATCAGTTAGCATTGAAGATTTTATCTTAACTGGGTGCAAACAAAGGTCTATCAGCTGAAAATTCTAGTAGCTGAGCAATGACCTTGGGGCTGGCCCTGAGCCCACGGCCTGTAACTGGGTCGGTCGCACAGTGTCTTCTTGCAGGAAGCTGATCTTATTCTGTAGCCAGCTTCCCTCACTGAGGTCAGAGGCTGGACCACTATGTTTAGCTTTGGGGTCCAGGTTTCTGGTGGGGCTCCACCTTCATGATTCCATCTACAAGCCTAATTCCCTCCCCATCCCAAATGCCATCACACTGGGAGTTAGGGCTTCAACATATAAATTTGGGGGGATATAAACATTTAGTCCGTAGCAGATGCATTTCCCAGTTGAATTCCAAATATGTTTTCTTCTCAGGTAGATTCATCTAGTATGGCCTTGCCAGTGATTAACATACCAGTCACCAGTCACTGTCCCAGGTTCCCTAAGTGGCCTCACTCCTGCCCCACCTCATCTCTCCTCTTCCCTTCACCTCCCAACCTTCTCCAGAATCCAGCAGGACCCTGCTCTGCTGTGCTACATGTCTGTTCTCATTGGCAAATGCTTGTGCCAGACCAAACAGAGTGACTGTCAGTCCTGGGCATGGCAAAGGAGAGACACTTGTTCACTACAAGGCTGGGGTAAAAACAGGGAGGGAGGAAGGCTATAAAGCGAAACTCAGACATTTGGTGTGTGTGACGTATACACCAAAGGACATACCTTCCGAGGTGTGAGGGCTGCTTCTTAGAGACCTGGGTCCTGCAGGCCTGGCTGTGGAGGAGGAAGAGAGAACGATGTAGTTTCCTAGCAAAAATGTATTTCTTGTCCTCACCTGACTCTTTAGGAATCTTCCCCATGCGGCCAGGGGAGAAAGGATGTCCCAGCCCCGCTTGATCACCGGGACGCAGGTGGGGAGCCACTGCCGGGGCGGTCAAGGGACTTGGCGTGCTCCCCCTCCCCCATCAGAGGCCAGCGGTGCAGGGCCGGGGCGGGGGGTGTCTTCCTTCAAGCCCTGCAGGTGCCAGCCCGCTCTGCACAGGCTGGCCTCCTCCGGTCGGTCTGCTCCGGCACACCTGGCCTAGAGCAGTGCACGTAAGCGCCTGCCCCTCTTCCTCTGGGGCCGGGCAGGTCAAGTCCCGCAGCCATGTCCAACCGGTCAGTTCATGGTGGCACTGAATAGGGTAACAATTTTTATGTGTATCTGTGCCATCGACCGACATTACTGCCCCCAACTGAACACTCAACGGAGGACAGACGCCGCGACTGGCCTGGTCCCCGCTGGAGCCCCCAGCGCTCAGCATGGGCACAGGGCGGCACTCAACACATGAGTACTGAATGAAGGCGGGGAGACAGACGGGGCTGGGGCTTGCGGGGGTGGTGACTGCTCTCCATGCCAGGCAGTGTGGCCCGCCGGCCAGTGGGGGACCTGCGTCTCCCTCTGCCCTGAGGCTGGGGGCTCTCCTTGCTTCCCTGCTGCACGGTGTGCCTGAGTCCCATGAGTCTTGGACTCTGCCCAGCGCGTGGCCCAGGGGAGGGTGCACTGTGCGGTCTAATTAATGTATCTGTTAGGGTGCATTAGGGTGGTGTGGCCTTCAAGCTGTGGCCAATTGTCAGCTGCTCCCCTTAATCTCCCTGCGACTTCTTTTGCCCTCTTGGATGCCTCAGCCCTCATCTATGATCCTCCCCCTAATTTGGGGGTGGGCCCTCTGTGCTTTGGTTCCAAGCATTCCCTCCCCCTGGTGTACCCTCCCTCCTCCTCCTGTGGAACCCAGGACCTCTCATACCTGCCTCTTCCCCCAAGAAACTCGCTTTGGTTAGCCCGCCCACGGGCACCCGGCTGGGATGGGACCCACTCCACCTCTGGTGGATTTCCACACTGCTCTGTGCCCTGCCCTCCGAGGGGGCGGCGCAGCACTGGGTGGTCCCTGGTTCCCATCTGATTCTTGAGGCCTCGAGCAAGGGAGTGCCTGTGCTGAAGGCCTCCAGCCAAACCCTGGCCTTGCATACTACTGAGATTCCCTCCCTCCCTAGGAGACCAAGTCAGGCACCAGAGATAAAGTATAGCCCTCTGGGGGAAATTCATTGCTCTTTCTCTGGTATCCTTTCTGCCCTGGGCATTTACAGAGCTAACCACCGTTGTCACTGTCAGGAGATGAGTCAATTGCACACCCACCTGTATTGTTTCATGAGACTCAGGTGAAGAGGGGCGGTCGGTCACCATCCTGTCTCCCCTCCCCCTTGCTGAGCCCTTTCAATTGTGTAGGTAGTTAATCTGGAAAACTTCAGAATTCCCAGGATTGTTATTGTCACTGGATAGAAGGATGGAGATTTCCAGCTGGAATAGGGCGGCTTAGATCATTCTCGTCGCTTTTCTATGTAGAGAAAACTTCTGACAGTCGAGGAGTTGTCATTGTTTAGCCTTACACATCATCAACCTTCTCTAGGTGTCCCTCCGAGGAGGAGGGTCAGCAGCCTGCCTGGTCTTGAGGCTGGGCAAGCCGGGCAGTCTCTGTATCAGAGCTGGGCTAAGCACTGAACACATCCTGGGAATCACCACTCCTTAGTGTATACGGTTCTAGAACTTCAAAATCTTTCAAGTTAGCAAAGGCCATGCATTTCACGTGATGGCCATTTCCATTCTCAAAGTGGATCTGCCTCCGATTTTCCAGATAGTGAAACCGAGTCTGAGTCCTTTGCCCTGGCATCACTCCTCCCTCCTTCCTCCTCCAGAGGCTGGAGCAAGTTTACTCATCCCGGTGGTGGTTTCCTTCTCCTCTTCCGAGTTGGGCTGAAAGCAGCAGGTCCAGGGATTGGCCCAGGGGATCACCTCAGCTGTCCTGGCTGAGTCACAGCTGGGTGACTGCTTGGTTGCAGACAGCACAGCAAGGGCCCTCCCAGGGGGACTCCAGCCAGGGCAGGATCAGCAGGGCAAAGGGCTTTCGTGAATCCAGCTCAGTTTATACTGAAACGTGATCTAGTGTCTTCTCCTCGTTGCTTGTTGGAAACAAATTCTCCCTGCAGAGTCTGGACTTGTTTAGATGCAGTGGAAATAATGCGGATAGCAGAGAAACATAACAGATGACCCTTAACTTCTACCTAGAGCCAGCCGGCTTCTTCAATGAGCACCAGAAGCCTTCCCCTTCCCGACATGTCTGGGTCGGCTGGAAAAAATCCCAGTCTTAGAGTGGCCAGAACTGCACTCGTATTTCTTTCCAAGCCCGCATCTTCCGCCTTCCTTCTGCATCTCAGTAAAGAGCACTAAGGTAGGCGAGGAAGGAGGGGGCGGGCTGCCCCGGCACTTCCTGCGAGGGAGGCTCTGCCGCCTGGGGCCGGGCGGGCCCTGAAAGCAGCCGAGCGCCTCGAGTCTCGTGAGGCCCCTTGCGCCACCCCGCTCGCCCCGCCCCCGGGGGCCGGGCCGCGCAGACCCGGAGCGCGAGGCGGGCTGGGTGTTTGCATACAAAGGCGGCCAAGCGTGCTGCGCCGCAAGGTGAGTAACAACCTCCCCGCCGCCAGCCTCCCGTGTCGAGTCTCCGTGGAGCCCCGGCCAAACCCCGGCCGCCGCCGAGGTAGGGGCCACAGCCTCTGCGGGGCCGGGCTGGGCAGGGCGGGGCACCGCCCGGGGTCGGGGGGCGCGGTCGGGCCGCTGCCGGCCAGGGGATGCGGGACGACGTGATGCCCGGGCACCACACTCTGTCCCCGCGGCCCTTTCGGGGCAAGTGTTTCAGGGAGGGAGGCGGAGAACAGGCCCAGGGACCCGGCGGCCTCGTGAGCTTCCCTCGGGCCTTCTCCCAAAGGGCTGACCTTGATCGGCGTGGCGAACTCTAGGGTGGCCGCGGGACTCCGTCCTGGCAGGACGTGTGGGTAGTACTTGGGCAGCAAGCAGCCCTTGCTTAGCGCCGGGGACTTTTATGAAACTGGTCGGGGAGGTGGGGGTGGGTTATTTGGGATTCCTGCTTTGCTGTTGAGGAAACAGGCTCGGGGAGGTTGACTTACGTGCCCAAGGTCACACAGCTGCCGGGCGGCAGGCTGAGCCCGGGTTGGAATCCTGGTTCTTGGATTACATACAGTCTGGTCCCTCCTCTGCCAGCTTCTGTGCACCTTTCCTGCAGCCTGCTGGATGCTAGGCCTTCCATCAGATGCCCCTGCGAATAATTTTATTTTGGGGAAGGTGGGGAAAACGTAGGATGAAAAGTAGTGTTTTGGAAATACCTTGAAGTGCCGTGGAGCAGGGGTGTGTATAGATGACCGGCTGGTCATTTGCGTGGAGGGTAGTGGCTGGAGAACGCAGATGTCAACCCGGTTTTGACCAACAAACAGGAACTTGACTAAAACAACTGGCCGTGTTAATTCAAAGAATTTTTAGAGCCCAGTAGTTTCGAGGAGTTTTTTGGAGACATGAGCTTATCAACTGTTTCTATGGGAGGGGGCGGGTAATGGGGGCGTGCTTGTGAAATTTACTGTTTGTCCCTGTTCTATAATTTGGGTCTTATGAATTAAAGTAAGCAACTGCGGAAAGTACAGCAACTGAGAAGTAAACACACACGTACGCGTCTTCCCCCCAGAAATGGTGGAAATCTCAGAGTTTGTCTTCCGGTTCTGTATTTTGATAATGCTTCATTCACATCTGCCGACATCTGTTTTATTATCGAGTGTTTTTGTGTATGGGTGTGTGGTTGGAGCTTTTATGCTTGTTTGTGTGGAGGGCTGTATGGTGTGGAGCCATGCCTGGACAGAGCCCTGGACCTGAACTTAGTGGGCCTGGAGGCCTGGGCTCTCGTCTGGGTTCTGCGTTAGCTTGGCAGTGGGGCCCTGCCCAGCTGCCTTCACCATCCCGGGTCTCAGTTGCCCAAAATCTCAGCACTCTGGGAAAGAATGGCTGCAGAGGACAAACCTGCTGAGTCTTGTTGCAAGGGAGAGAACTTGGGCACTTGGGTGGGGCACCGACGGATCTCCTGGTCTTGAGGGGACCTCGGAAAGGCTGGGAAGTCTGCCCTGGGAGGGGGTAGTGTGGCCAGCCTGGCCAGAAGGAAGTCTGTAAGCCTGCCTTCAACCCAGTCAGCTGTGTTCAGGGCCCTGGACCAGAGGGCGGGGTGGAGGGCAGGAGATGGAGAGAGATTTCAAAGGAAGGGCCTGAGGCCTATGGCGCACACAGGCTGGTGCAAAGAACTTGGCTTTGTAGTTTTACCCACTTGTAACTTGGGCCAAAGACACATTCTCTTGAGTGTGTCTTGAGTGTTTCTTCTCCTAGGCAATGAAGAGAGAATCACACCCATTTGCAAGTTATGGTAAACGTGTTCACTGAGATACACAAGAGCCCCTGGGAAAGAATGCGGGGTCCCTGTGGTCACTGTTATTTTAAGGGAGGAGCGCAAGGTGCCAGTGAGGAGGGCTAATTGTAGAGTTGGGACAGTCCTGCCTAACTCTGGCCTCGGGGCTGTGAGTCAGCGCTATGGGTCCCCCTCTCACACTGTGAGTTGGCCTCCCCTGGGTCCTTTCTCTTCTGGGTTCAAGGTCTAAAAGGTACCTAAATGTGATGAATTGATTTGGGCAGGGGTGCTGATGGGGATGGATGACACTGCAGGCAGCTCATTCCAGGGAAGGCCTGTTGACGGGAATGGCCTTTGGAGCATTTTGAAAAAGACCTAGGAGACAGTGGTCCAGTTGGGACACTGAGGCTGGTGGTTTGACCTGTTTGCACTTCAGCTTCCTCAGCGTGACTGAGCCATGAGAACCGGGGGCTGTTGAGGTGACAAGGAACATGTGAGGCTGCAATGTCCGGTCAGCACTGGGGCGAGTGTCCTGGGGAGGGCGGGCAAAGTCCCACTTCTTAGGTTTCACTGAACCCTGGCCGGGTTTATTACTCCCGAAGCCCACTCACTTAGAATCGGGGTGGGATTTGTGAAAAGAAGTCGAGCAAAGTCCGAGCGAAGCCCATCAGCGGGAGCTTTCTAAGCTGTGAGCAGAGGGTCTAGAAAGAGCAGGGGCCTGACACCTGCTTTCATTCCTGGCAGCAGGTCCAGCTCGGGGGATGCAATGTGCCGGGCTCGGGAGACCCTCCTGACAGTGGGGGGGGGGCCTGTCAGGGAGACTGTCAGGGAGACTTCCCATGTCTCCCCCCTGACCCCGCCCCACCTTTTATTTAAGCAACAAGAAGTGAATACTGGCACAGGCCAGTATTCTTCACAGTGCTGCCTGTTACCCTCTGGTCCTAAAATCAGTTTAGTAGGCCCATGGGCATTTTAGAAAAGGTGAAATAGAATAGAAGAGAAAATCCCAGACCCGGACATACTAATCTTAGGTTAGGTATTGTTTTGTGAAACTTGTTTAGCTGAGATGGTGTGTGTGTGTGCCCGTGTGCCCCCACGTGCAAACTCTGGTGGAGGGAAGCGGGGTGTGTGAGACCCAGTGCCTGGTGTGCGGGGAGGGGCCTGCGTGTGTCAGGTGTTGGGCGAAGGGACAGGGCTCCGTCTGGAGAGGATGCTTTTCCGCGCCGGGAAACCACATCTCTCAACACACTGAGCAGGTTTGGGATTCTTGCGACAACCTTTTTTCCTGCTGCTGAATGCTGGGCTTTCGAGTAAAGAGCTACAGGTTGTTAGAGCAGAGTCATGACTCTGCATCGACTGCCTGCCGACCACAGACCCTGCATTCGAGACACCCTGTGTGCCCAGTGCTCCTGGGACACCATCAGCACACTTCCACCACGTGCCTCTTTCCCGGAAGGCCCGTTATCTCCTTGGACACATGTCTTCTCTCTTTTTGGTGAAATCTTCCTCTGCGTTGATTGGTCTCTCTAGGCATCCACCTTTGGTTTACAAAAGATAGAAGCAGCGAGGGTCGTGGGATAACCGGGCACCCACAAGGCAGCTCCCCGCTTTGGCCAGAGAATTTCCTGCCGGTGAACTCTAAATCACTCCAGCCTGTGGCCCAGTCTTCGGGTTGCCTTTGGGCTCAGATTTTTGGATAAAATGGAAATGTATTCCCAGCCTATTGGAATCTAACCATACCCTTCTGATATTTCTGTATTAATTTCAACCAGTAGTATTCTTTGGCCCTGTCTTTTTGGGAGGGTGCGATCTAAATAGTTGACGTATGCAAAGCGCTGTCAGGCTGCAGCCTTAACTCACAGTCCGGCCTTTGGTGCCGTGTGTGACCAGAGGGTTAGCACCTGGCTTTCGTTTGGCCGTGCACTTGGAAAAGAACTCCACGTTTACCCATCCTATGAGGTGGGTGCTGTTAGGGTCGTCCGTTTTATAGATATGAGACTGGGCGGCCGAGGGGTCGGTCAGTCGTTCATGGTCATGGCTTAGCAGGTGGTGGAGCTGGGAGGTGAAGGCCAGCTGTCTGCCTCTGCGGCTCAAGCTTTTACCCCTGAGCTGTAGGCAGCACTCTTGAGCGTCCAGGTGATATTTGGGTGGAGGGAGCAGGGTTCACGCAGAAGTCACAGAAGCAGGGCTTTCTTTTTGGTCAAGACACAGACCTGGACAGAGGGCCCTTGCTGGGGTGTAAAGAGAGGCTGCAAGCCCTGTGCTCCATTCGTGAGTTGCGGGGTCAAGAGCTGGGGGATCGGGGTCTAAACCTGGGCCTGTTTTTCCAGCACATTGGCCACCGGGGTAGTTCAGCTGCCTCCACCCTCCACCACCCAGGCCTTTTGTGCTCCTTGGCAAGGACCTGAGAACACTCATCACACGGGATTGTAAGATCGGAGCATTGCGCAATCCCAGCGCTGGAGGAGCGGTCACCCATCTGACCCTTCCGACCAAAGCAGGACCACCCCGCATCGCCCCCGCCTGTCTAGCAGTTTCAGTGCTGGGGAGACCCTGACACCGAGCAGACCGGAGTTTGCCATCCCTCCCCCAGTTCTCTGAGGTCATTAAAAATTAACGTTAAAGCAGTACATGCACATGTAGAAAACAAAACCCAGGAACCAACGCCTTGGAAATATTTGTGATGAAAAGTGAAGGTCTCCTCCCCTTCCCCAGGCCTGTTCCCTAGGGTGAGCCTGTGAACCTTGTTTGGTATGTACCTCAGTCCATAATTTTTTTGTGCATATGAGAATATGTATAAATGTAATTCTTAGAAATGGGTTCATATTATAAATATTTTTGTACTTTTTTCACACAGTATATATACCTTTTCATGTTAGTATTCGGAGAACTACCTCTCCCTCTCTTTTTTTTTTAACAGCCTCATAATATTCAATTATATGGTGTGGGTGGTCCCTAATTTACTTAACTGAAGTCCTGTAGATATTTGTTTCTAATTTTCCTTATTATAATCAGTGCCCTGATTACTGTTTTGTACATAGCAGAAGAATTGCTGGAGTTTGCTGGTGTGTGCAAAAAAGGACAGCTATTGCCACAATGCTTACCCCGTTTGTTACCCCTCCGGCAGGGAGTGGTGAGTGTTCATTTTCTCCTGTTCTCACCAACCCCTCAGGTTTTTACAAAATGCTTTGATTTTGGACCACCTGAACGGCCTCCTTTGATTTGCATATCTTAAATTATGAATAGGATTGAGTATCTTCTCATACATCTTTGACCAAACGGACTTCTTTCTCTGTGAACTCTCTCTCTTTTGCTCATTTTTCTGTTGGGTTGGTCTGAGGCCATCTTAAATTGACATTAATATTTTAGAGGTGAATGGTATTAGCAAAGCCACAGGGTTACGAGAGCTATGGCTGGGGTATTGAATTTTGGCAGAAGTTCCAAGAAAGCAGTGTTTCTTGGCAATCTGTGAACCCTGGAGAAGAATTCTGCCAATTTTGGATGAAATGCTGATTCTTCTGGTGTCACAATGAGGTGAGAAGTCATGAGACCTCCATTCCCTCATCTTGACAAGTGTTCACAGCGCTGCCCCCTGGGCCCATACGAGACTGGGGTAGCTGGCGCGTTTGTGCATCTGCTGTGTGCCCAGAGTGTGGGGCTCCTCCCCTGTGGGCGGCCTTGAAGGAGGAGAAAATCTCCTCGGCCTTCCCTCTCTGTCTTTGCTGAGTGTCTGGAGTTATTCTGGACGCCCGCTTTCCTGACTGACTTTGCAGAGTGACAGCCCCCTGCATCCTGGGCACACTCACGCCCCATGCCTCCTGCCGTATACCCTGCGTCCTGCAGGATGGCCTGCAGCTGGCTCGCCCTTCCTCTGGGCCTGGAGCTGAGCTGTGATGGGCAGGACCTGCTTAATTCAGAGAGGGCTTTGCCGCGGGGACCCCAGGGCGGGCTGGTTTTGCTGCTTCATCACTTTTGTCAGGAAGTATTGATATTAGTGTGACCTGTAAGCTTTTCAAAAGCATTGCAGGTTTTTCTGGTGAAGTTTTCTTACTTTGGACCAGTAGTGCCTCCTGAAGAACACTGGCGTGCCAATAACGTCCCCGCATCCCCAGGGGTACTGACGGACACAGAAGTTTGCTCTCTTGCGTACGAAGTTTCTCTTAGTGCTCCGTTCAAGATGGTCGGACATGGGCTTCCCTGGTGGCGCAGTGGTTGAGAGTCCGCCTGCCGATGCAGGGGACACGGGTTTGTGCCCCGGACCGGGAAGATCCCACATGCCGTGGAGCGGCTGGGCCCGTGAGCCATGGCCGCTGAGCCTGCGCATCCGGAGCCTGTGCTCCGCAACGGAAGGGGCCACAACAGTGAGAGGCCCGCGTACGGCAAAAAAAAAAAAAAAAAAAAAAAAAAAGATGGTCGGACTAACACATGGGGCAGCTGCTGCCAGACTCACCTGGTCCAGACTGGCCAGGGGCGAAGGGACCAGCCCCAGCGTGTGCTGTCCGCGCGGCAGGGGTGGGCGTGAAGCCCAGGCACCTGGACTTCCAGTCTGGCGTTGTTTACCCTGCGTCACGCTGCACCTAAGTCATACTTCCTCGTTGGTCTATATAATTTATCACACTTGCCAACTGATAAATATCAGTGCGCAGTGCTCTGAAGAAAGACTTCCTCTTTGCAGTTACTGTAAATAGCACGAGGAAGATACGCTGTTTATAAACCAATTTCATTTCCATGTAAGTCTTATTAGTCATAATATCATTTTTGGAATTTCTTAGAAATTGTCTTTTTTTAATGCTTTGTATGAAAACCAGCGTTTGCCTCGTAACCTCCCAGGTGAGTGTGATCTTGGCCAGTTCCGGAGCAGCACGATGTTTCTGTTGTTACTCAGAGCTGATCAGACCTCACATTTGGACCCCAGACGTGGAGACAGAGTCTGGAATGTGCTCAGCGGAGATCAGCCAGGGGTGATGGGTGGAGGCCCCCCACCCATCCCTGTGAGGCCCGGCTAGAGTGCTAGGGCACAAGGGGCAGTCACACAGCCATCCTCAGATGAAGAGAGAGACGTCCCGGGGCTTCAGGGAGCTGTGGGGAGAACCCCAGAGAGGCAGCTTCTGTCGTGTCCTCGAGGGAGAATGGTCCTAGCTAATAAAAGCCAAATGGCTTAAATACGCCCGGTGGTAGATGCTCACTCTCCCAGAGCAAATTCTTCAGTGTCCAGAAAGGTTATAGATGGACGTCCACGTTCAGTTGTTCAATAACTGAGCCAGCTAAGATGTAAGACTTCCAGCTTCTCAGGACAGGAATTAGCCTTGGTTGGTGCCAAGCCCCGTGCCGGGCACAGGTGAGCTTTTGTGTCATCTGCTGGGTGCAGGGGGAGTGGACGTGTGTGGGAAGGGGTGGGATTGGCTAGTTACTCACCAGTCCTCAGAGGTGACTTTCAGATGCTTGAGGTAGATCTGGATAAAAAGGAGGAGGGGAAGGTTTTATCCATGGGCGTTTAATTTAGATTTTAATGGTAAAATCTCTTTGCCCTTTTTCTTCGTTAACTCAAAAGTAATGAGACCCTTTCCAGAGCTGCAAGGTCCCTGGGGCATGGCCCTGACTATTAGCTGGTGGCAGGGCTCAGCCGAGCCTGTGCGCCTGCCCTGAGCACCTTCTGCTCACCTGCGTGTGCCACCTGGACATGTCAGAGGATGAGGCTGGTCTGCCGCTCCTGGACCAACCGGCAAGCACAGACGTACCCCTGGAGCAAGGAGACCAATTTCCAAGCCAGCAGATACAGCTTTTAAAATGTACCGTGGTGGATAACTTTGCCTTCACCGTTGGAGAAGTAACATATTTTTAAATGCTGTGCGTTATATTTACCTTTCCGCAGGTATAATTTAAAGTCTGCGCGCGCTGCCCCATAGGTAGGTCGGGCCATCAAGTCATACGGGAGGTTGGCAGGATTGTCATAGTGTTGGATATAGACTGAACCTGGGTTGGATGTACTTCCACCCCTTACCCTGCCCAGGTTATATACAGACTCTCTGCAAACTGGGAAAATTATATCCCTTGCATCATGATGATAACTAAGCAGACAACAAACTCTTGATGATTATCCCATCAGGACAGTGGACCAACCTTAATGGTATGTGAAAACGGACAGCAGGTTTAAAAAGGTTTGTGTCACGCCGGTTTGCTGCGTTATTGTCTTCGCCTAGCGTTGCCAGTAAATATCCCCTCAGTGGATATCGAGAAGTCCCTCAGATGCGCTCCTTTGACCGGAGTAGCTGGCAGGCCGGCCCGCTGGCCCCGGAGAGCAGCAGCTGGTTGGGTTTCTGGGGGTGTAATCCTGCTGCCGATCACAGGAACACAAAGTCAGAGGCCTCGCCCTGCGTGATGTTGGGTTGGTTTTCCAGTCAGGACACTCCCTGCATGTGCCTTAAACCCAGAGTCCACAGGAGTCCCTTAGGCACCTGCTGTGAGGGGAGAGGTGACAGCACACGGCTGCGTGCACAGGTGGGGGATTCCTGGCAGGCTCGCTCCAGGAAGCCATGAGTCATCCTGAGGACAGAAGTGCCGAAGATGTCTTCAGATCCCAGACTGACTGAAGGAGGGTGTCTGACCTTTTAGACCTTGAGGACTGTGGGGGAAGGTTTTGGATTGACCTTCTGCAGCCCCGAGGAGGGGTAGCTGAGGAAGGTGTGAACGCTTGTGAGAATGTTGCACCCAGAGCCCACGACTGAGTCCAACTTATCGAGTCATTTGCTCAGGGAAGAAATGGCAGACGTTTGGCCTGTGCTTTCCAAGGGCAAAGACCTTTTCAAAATCACCGTCTTGTACCTCGCTCTTCGTGACAGCGGCGAGGCCTCATCAGAGAGGCCGTGTGAAGACCCGGCCGCCGTGCACACAGCTCACAAGTGCCGGAGGAAGGTGAGCACATCCAGGCCTTTGGAGCCCCATTGACTAAACACATATGCGCACTTGAAAGCGGAGAGCTATGTTTATCTGTGACCTTGTGGAGGACTAACAGCCTGGGTGCTCCAGAGAGGTAAGTGGGGGAGCCAGCGGATAGAGGAATTTTTTGCTGAAAACAAAAAATTTAGTTGGACATCAAAAGATTACTGCTGGGCTTCCCTGGTGGCGCAGTGGTTGAGAGTCCGCCTGCCGATGCAGGGGACACGGGTTCGTGCCCGGGTCCGGGAAGATCCCATATGCCGCGGAGCGGCTGGGCCCGTGAGCCATGGCCGCTGAGCCTGCGCGTCCGGAGCCTGTGCTCCGCAACGGGAGAGGCCACAGCGGTGAGAGGCCCGCGTACCGCAAAAGAAAAAAAAAATTACTGCTAATGACAAAACCCCAGACATCTCAAGTTAAAGAATTGGGAAGATGCAAGAATCTGAGCTCATTGAAACGAATTCTTTGAAATAGATTTTAATTGTCTAGGGCCGGTATCCTGTTTTTCTCCATCCTGAGTTCCTTCAGGGTGCACCGTTGGGGTGGCTGCAGTGGCGGGTGGCTTGATGGTGGGGCGACATTCATTGTTTACCAGAATGGCAGGCAGCATTTTTTTTTTTTGTCCTCACCCCCAATTTTATGCAATTTCTATTTTTCCTACTTATCCTTTATCTTTCATGGCCTGTTTGTTGTCAAGAAATGTGTTATGAGCTTGTTACCTAAACTGCGTTTGTAGTGAATTTAGTTGGGGGCATTGTCTTCATGAGTTTTATGTTCCTGGGAGAGAACAATTCCCGTTTTCTTAATTTCTTCTAATTTTTGAATTTTAGCACTGTTCCCCTCATACCTAGACTTGCTAAGCTACTTGGAGGCGGTGTGTGCACATCTGGAATTTTTTATGATGGGACAAAAAAAAATCCCCAAACAAATCCCTCTCTCCTACATCCCCGCTCTCCCCCTCCCCCCACCAAAAATCAAAAAACAAAAAAAAACCCCAATAACCCTAAAACAAAAAAACAACTCCAAACCCCTGGTTTCTTGCTTGGGATGAAAACTTGCTTTTATGATGTTGTTATGACCAGGTCACAGGATCATCAGCTTAGAGCCCCATTTTTGAATTTCCTTTACAACCTCTTTGTTGGATCGTGGCTGAGATTCTTTGAATACTCCCATTGATGCTGAGCTCACTCCCTCTAACGAGTCAGTTCTCGTAGAAGCTTGGTCTCATAGATTGTGCTTTCCACCCTGGCTCTGGGATGGCCTCTCTCTGATTCCAACTTTAATTACAATCTCTGATCACCGGGGTAGCACTGGATACCCTGTAAACGTGTGCCGAACGTTACCGACCTTTAGAACTAGATGACTGCCATCTGTTTCGCTGAAGCCACACGACTGGTCTTTCTTTAACTGGGCCTCACCCATTGATACCAGTTCTGTCCAGCAAGAAGGGGAGGCAACGCTACGCACAGCAGGACAGGGAGGGCCAGGGGTTCAACCTGGGCTCCCGTCCTCACTGCCGCTTACCGGCTGTGCTGCCCTGAACACCACGCAAGCCCGGCGCCCCAGTTCCTTGTCGGAAATGGGGTAATGATGTCGGTCCTGAGTACTCAACCTATGCAAAGGAGTTTCATAGATTTGCATCACATGAGCTGCCCTGGGCAAAGGAGTTTCGTGTGTCGTGAAGTGCTGAGCAAATGTCGTGTGGAGGCTTGTGTGGCCTTTCACCTGGGATTCAGGAAAAGGTGATTATTAGTGATTAGTGGCCTGCTGAGGATTTGCAGCACCCGCCGGGTGGGCGTTAGGTCTGATGGCTTTGGAGTCTTCCTTGTTCTCCAGAGTCAGTAGGCACCCGTCGTGGTTTTCCAAGCCCATTAAATATCTTTCTCCAAACCATCATTTTATCTTCTTGCCTCCACTTACTCTCCCTGGAGTTCCTGGTTGTTGCGTCAGGTAAGAAGCATGCGTGTTCAGACTGCACCTGCAGCTCCCCGGAGAGCCTCACGGAAACAAGGATCGGTCTGGGGGCGGCGGGGGGGGGCTGGGTTGACCGACAAAAAGTTAACATCATACGGCAGTAGAATTTGTTTTCTCAGAGAGCCCAAAATTCTCTTTCATTCTGGATGTCCTTTCAAAGATGATCCACGGGTTAGCCTTTGCTGAAATTCTAGTAGAGTTAGGGAATTTGTTTTCAGTAGTTCTCTTTCATTAGCTTCTGGTACGTTTCCTCATTTCTCTTTATGTGATGACCTGTCTCCTCGTTCCTCATTAAAGCACTAGAATATTGTGCCCACCCGTGTGGCCATGTCTGCCCTGGGGGCCCCCTCTGTGACATAGCTTCGCATCCCCCTACGTGCCACCGCCCCAGTCCTGTCGTGGCACGATGGTCACCAGGGAGAAACAGGCTTCTCCTGCACTCTGGCCCGTCACTCTGGGATGTGCGTTTGTTTCAAAGTGATAAGAGTAGGGACCGGGGCAGCTTTGATTGTGCATCCTCTGTTTCCATCGAACCAATGCAAAAGCGTTCCCAACCAATGAAGCATTTTCACTTTTTGGAAGACAGTCACCATGTAGATTTAATTCAATCACGTCATTCCACACGTACCTATCTTAATAGACAAATACGAGAGATTGGGCTCCTGGCAAATGCTGAAGAATGTAATCAGAGGTAGCCTGGGAAGTTAAAGGAAACGTGGTCGTGTGCGGCCGCAACATTTCCTGGGTGCCCAGAGATGAGCAGGCCCCCTCCCCGTCCTCAAGGAGGGCAGACAGCTTGCTGGATGGGGTCTCTCCAGCCGTTTGACAAATGACAGCCTGCGTTTATCAAGCAACTTTCCAGGATGGGAGGGGTTGGTGTTAACTGAACAGGAGGGCCAGTGGAAGGTTCAGTTTGCAAAACGATGAGTGATTTTGGGCGCGTAGGTGAACAAGGTATCCTGACAGGCAGATGAGGGCGTTGGAGACGCAATGGGAAATACAGGTTAAGGGGTGATTGTAGAACTCTTGCAGGACTTAAAGAGATGAATGTAGAAGGAAATGATGAAGGTGAGGAAGGTTTAACATAAATGGGTATTCTGAGAATTGTGTTTATTGAGACAGTTTTGCGCTCTTTTTGACCTTTGCTAAGGTGAGGTTTCTCAGCCCTGCGCCCTGATCCACCAGCCTTCCTGGAGAGGAGTAGCTCCGACTTGGGTGTCGCCTGTCGTAGCATCACTGTGTCACGGCCAGGAAGCACAGCCACAGTATGAAAATGGAGACACTGTTATTTCCTAGATAACATGCCTTCGATAATAGTCTCCTTGACAGACCCGGGAAGGGAATTAAAATCACTTTTATCCACTTGCATAATAAATGAGTGGGAATGATTCCTGAATTGACGATTAAAGGGACTGGCCTAAAATAATTCAAAGCCCCGTATTTAGGTTCTTTTTTTAAAAAAATTAATTTATTTAGTTTTGGCTGCATTGGGTCTTTGTTGCTGTGCGCGGGCTTTCTCTAGTTACGGCGAGCGGAGGCTGCTCTTCGTTGCGGTGCGTGGGCTTCTCATTGCGGTGGCTTCTCTTGTTGCGGAGCACGGGCTCTAGGCGCACGGGCTTCAGTAGTTGTGGCTCGCGGGCTCTAGAGCGCAGGCTCAGCAGTTGTGGCGCACGGGCTTGGTTGCTCCGCGGCATGTGGGATCTTCCTGGACCAGGGCTCGAACCCGTGTCCCCTGCATTGGCAGGTGGATTCTTAACCACTGCGCCACCAGGGAAGTCCCTAGTTTTAATAATTGATGCTCTTCAAGCTGAAGACGCTGTTGATTATGAATGTTGTAGATAGAATCCCCAGTGGGAATATGCTTTTGGATTTTTGTGCTCTGTGGTGTATTATCTATTTGGGTCTAATACCACTACTGCAGTGGTTTCTAACTTAGGGGAGAGTATCCGGAAAGACGCTGTCCCAATGGCATGGAATAATCTTAGAAAATTAGTAGTATTCCAGGAGGTCAAGCTGGAAGATGTCATGTTGAGAAAAATATATTTACCTGTTTCCTAACCTCAGAGTTAAGCACAGCTTAGAGAGCCCCAGTTTGGCCAGAGGGTTTTTTTTTGGAGGTTTGGCTCAGCTTTCCTTGAAAAACTTTGGAACGAGGGCTGTGGAATCCCGTTTCACGTGGTCAGTGAAGCCTTGTCAGGTGAAGCAGGTGTTTCCAGCCAAATTCTGAGATTAAAATCAAGAGATTGAAAAGTAACTTGGAATGGGGTGAGTGGAGAGCAGGTGTCTCAAAGCCGTTCAGTGGAAGTTGCAGCATTTGTTTTGTGCACATCTTTGGCTTCTCTTGAGGTCCTGAGGCACTTTCTTCGGGGCAAACGTTCCCCTCCACGCCTGCTGGTGTGTCTCCGCGGACACCGTGGCGGGAGGGAGGTGAAGGGTGGCAGGGAGGGGGACTCGGGCTGGCCTGGCTTCTTCACTGTCATCAACTTAGCTTCTTCCTTGAGCCTTTTACTTCAAACAGAACTGACGGAAGTGAAACTTGGGAACCGGCGCCCAGCTGGTTTATTCTTGTATTCAGTACCTATTCTCCAGCACGTATTTACAAGAGACCCTGGACGAAGGGAAGGTCAAGGAGAGTGTGGTTACCCTCACGCCCCTCGGCCAGGCAGGCACTGGAGGTGACGTGGGCCCAAGCTGTCACTCAAAGAAACTTTTTAACCAAATAATGGTTCCTCTTCCTGAAATGAGTTTTGGTTAATGCAGTATTCTCCTTTACCCTCCTTGTAAAAAAATTAAAAACTGGTGGTAAAATGCACGTGACATAAAATTTATTCTTTTAACCACTTTTGAGTGAACAGTTCAGTAGACTTAATGCAATACATGCACGTGGTTGTGCATTCACACGGTGGACGGTCACCATCTAGCTCCAGGACTTTTCTCATCTTGCACACTGAAGCTCTGTCCCCGTTAGACATGAACTTCCCCTGCCCTATCCCTCCCCCCTGGTAATCACCGTTCTGCCTTCTGTTTCTATGGGTTTATCTGCTCTAGGTACCTCAGATAAGTAGGAGCATACAGTATTCGTCCTTTTGTAACTGGCTTGTGTCACTTAGGGTAATGCCCTCGAGGCTCATGCATGTTGTAACGTGCCAGAATTTCCTTCCTTTTTAAGGCTGAGTAGTATTCCATTGTGTCTGTAATACTGCATTCTGCTTATCCATTTATCCGTCTGTGGCCTCTTGGGTTGTTCCCACCTTTTGGCTGTTGGGAGTAACGCTGCTGTGAACATGGGTGTGCAGGTTATCTCTTTGAGACCTAGCTTTCAGTTCTCTCGACTGTATACCCAGAGGTGGCATTGCTAGGTCATGTGGCAGCCCTGTCTTAAGTTTGTTGAGGGGTCACCACGCCGTCGCTGCACCTGGCTGGGCAGCCAGGCGGGTGTGGCTCACGCCGGGGTGGCCGTCAGAGCCCCAGCTGTGAGGAGGGCCAGGGCTCGGTGCCGGCAGGGCTCCCGTTGCCCTGTGCCCCAGTGTCTCCGGGATTGGCGCTCTGCCTCGTTTCTTCCGTCACTGCCGCCTTTCAGGCTGGCATCCTGTCTTGTCGGCACCATCACCAGAAGCCACAGGTTGGTCTTCCTGCCTTCAGTGTCTTTTCTTGGCCGCCTTCTCTACATTTTTACTGCAGCGCTCTATCTAAATCACGGATTGAATCCCGATCTTGTGGTTCCTGAGTCCCCGACGGCTTCAGTTGCTACAAAGCACCTTCCGAGTCTCCTGGCAGGTGTCGGCTCTCGTCCTCCCCCTGCCTGTTCTCTGTCGCAGGCGCCGCCCCCTCTGTGCCTGTGCACACACCTGTCTGTCTGCGGCGGCCTGTCCACCTTCCTCTCCCGGGGAGCATCCCAGCCCTGCTCCCCACCCATCGACTGTCGGCTCCTCTGGGATGGCTGTCCTCTTTCCCTGGATGTAAGTCCCTCAGCGTCTCCTTAAGTCCAAGCAGACACGACCACGTGTGTTCTCCTTCTCTCTCCTTCACGAGCCCGAGTCCCTCCGGGGCACGGGGTCTGCGTCTTTTTAATCTGTGCTCCCGGCGCCAGGCCCCTGGTGGAGTGGAGGCCCTGGATGTTTGCTGAGTGGACTTCGGTTGATCGGCTGGGCAGACAGACCGAAGCCGAGCACAAGTGTCCCTCGAGATGTGAGAGCATCAGGCGGGCAGAGAAGGACCAGGATGGAAACTGTTCAAAATAAAAGTCACTTATTTTTTCCTTCTCAAGTAAAAATAGTCATTTTTTTCTACCAGCGTTATTAAACACCTACTCTTTTTGGTGTGGTGGGGAATATGAAGAGGTCTCAAATACAGTCTCTCTTCCCAAGAGTCTGAAGATTTGGTCTGTAAAACCTGCACGTGATGAAAGAGCGAGCGCCACACGTACTGTGGACTCAGAGAGGAAGAGCCCGGTGACGACTGAGATCAGGCCTCCTGGGGTGGCCAGGGTTTGGGGTGGGGAGCGCTGGGTGGGGCCCATTCCAGGGGAGCCAGATGCCCTGAGCTGGGTGTCTTTGAAGTCGGGCATGCGGCGTGGGCACGTTAACCTTGACTGGCTCTAGAGCCTGCCCCGAGTTAATCGTTTGTGCACCTTGCTTGTGTCTCTGTTTCCTAGGCTCAAACCATGAATTACGTCGGGCAGCTGGCAGGCCAGGTGTTTGTCACCGTGAAGGAGCTCTACAAGGGGCTGAACCCTGCCACCCTGTCCGGATGCATTGACATCATCGTGGTCCGCCAGCCCAATGGGAGCCTGCAGTGCTCCCCCTTCCACGTCCGCTTTGGGAAGATGGGGGTCCTGCGTTCCCGAGAGAAGGTGGTACGTGACCTAGGGGACGGGTTCTCTCCTTAGAGAAAAATCCTCGCACTTCTGCGGCTTTACGTATCCGGAGCTCCTCGCGGACCCCGAGTTTTAGCTTTCCGTTGGAAAGGGCTGGTCCCTGAATTGACAGTTACTCAGATTGTTCTGATCTCTATGCTTGTGTAAATTTCTCCAAGATTTAGTGGCATAAACCAACTGTTTATTAAGCTCCGGGGGTTCTGTGGGTCAGGAATTCACAGCAAGTGCCGCAGGCTGGCCCGTCTCTGCTCTTTGCCACCTGGGGCCTCAGCTGAAGACTCAGGGCTGGGGGCTGGGATCCTGTGTAGATGCACTTGCTCACTCGGCTGGTGGCCCTTGGCTGGACTCTTAGCTGAGGCTGTCACCCAGACGCCGCGCGGGCTCCCCATGTGGCCTGGGCTTCCTCACACCATGGTGGCTGGCTGCAAGGGAGGGAGCCGGGCGGACTCTGCCTTCGTTTTCTGGTCTAGCCTCGGAAGCCACGTGGCCTTACCTGTGTTGTGCTCTACTCACTGGGGCAATCACAAGCTTGCATGGACCCAGGATGGTGGTGGTGGTGGGGGAGAAGACTCCGTTTCTTGACCAGAGTGACCAACGGAGGTTTGGAATTGTGAGATATTTGGGGAATGCGTGTGACTGAAGTGTACGTAGAGACCTGGTCATTGCCCGTGAGGTTTCCTGTTGTGATGAAGAACATATGTTTTTCCTTCAGGTTGACATAGAAATCAATGGGGAAGCAGTGGATTTGCACATGAAATTGGGAGATAATGGAGAAGCATTTTTTGTTCAAGAGACTGATAACGATCAGGTAAGGAAGCCTGGGTGGTGAAGCTTTCTCCCGCATTTTGAGCTTTGAGCAGGGCTCATCTGGGAGCGTGTGTGGAGAGGTGATAATGGGGCCGGCTGTGTGGGTGACGGAAGAGGAGAAAAGTGGCTGTTTACCTGTCCTGGGGATTTGAGCCACAGGGTGAGTGTGTGCTATGTCTACCCAAGACTCAGCAGTCCCAGCCTGATGCGTTCGCTCCCTGGTTCCAGGGAGACAGAGGAGTTGAATGACACTGGCCTGAAACCATCATCCAAAAGCATGGAAGTTATACTCGTGTGTCAAATCTCAGACGGCTGAAATGTTCTAATTTTTGTTTAGTGAGTGACTAAATCACATAACTTTTTTACTATGAAAAAATGTTTAACAGCTCTGTTGAGATATAATTCTCACACCATGTGCTTTAGCCATCTCACGTGTACAGTTCTGTGGTTTTTAGTGTTTTCACGGATACATGCAAGTCATCCCCGCAGTCAGTTTTGGAACATCTTCATCGCTTCAGAAATAGACTCTGTACCCTTTAGCTACACCTCCCCTATCCCTAAAGCCCTAACTCCCCACCACCCTGAGCCCTAAGCAACCACTAATCAAACTTTCTGTCTCTATAGATTTCCCTAATCTGAACTTCCATCTGAATAGAATCACATAGTTTGTGGTCTTTTGTGCCTGACTTTCATGTACCATAATGTTTCCAAGATTCATCTGTGTTCTGGCTGTGTCAGTACTTCATTCCTTTGTATGGCCGAATAATATTCCACTGTATCTGTATACCACATTTCGTTTATCTTTTCATGTGTTGGTGGACACTTGGGTTTGTTTCCACCTTTTGGCTGTTGTGAATAACGCTGTGTACAAGTGTTCGTATAGACACATGTTTTCATTTTGGGGGGTATATACCTGGGAGTGGAATTGCTGGGTCATATGTAACACTGAACCTACCACTGAGGAACTGCCAGACTGTTGTCCAAAGCTGCTGCACCATTTTACATTCCCACCAGCAGTGCACGAGCGTTCCGATTTGTCTGTACCCTCATCAATACTTGCTCTTTGACTTGGTGATTCTAGCCATCCTGGTGGGTGTGAGGTGGTATCCCATCATGGTATTGATTTGCATTTCCCTAATGACCAATGATGCTGAGCATTTTTTCATGTGCTTATTGGCCATTTGTATGTATTCTTTGGAGAAGTGTCTATTCAGATCCTTTGATCGTTTTTTTATTGGGTTATTTGTCTTTTTATCCTTGAGTTATAAGAGTTCATTATATATTCTAGATATGAGTCCCTTATCAGGTAGACGATTTGTAAATATTTTCTTCCATTGTGTGAGTTGTCTTTTCACTTTCTTGATGTTGTCCTTTGAAACACACAAGTTTTAAATTTTGATGAAGTCCAGTTTATCTGTTTTCTCTTTGTGGCTCGTGCTTTTGTTGTCACATGTAAGAATCCTTTGCCGAGTTCCAAGTCATGAAGATTTACCCCCATGTTTTCTTCTAAGACAAACCATTTGTTTTTGCTCTTTCATTCACTGAGAAAGCCACTTTGAAGGGATCTGATGTAGAGATTCCTCAATAAAAACCACTTGAACTAGTTCCTTTATGAGAAGATAGCCTTTGTAGAGTAACGGCTCTAAATAGCTCCAGGCTCTAAAATGAATGCCCATAGTTTCAATTTCAGGACAAAAACATCCCAGGCTCTGCTTCCTTTTGGTCTTCCCAGAGGTGCCGTGGTCTCTCCCAGCCTCAGCCTTCCTGCTCAGATGTGGATTTTATACGTGAAGCACATTGTCTGATGCTCTGTAACGCACTTTATTTATTTATTTTTTGGCCATGCTGCGGCCTGCGGGATTTAGTTCCCTGACCAGGGATCGAACCTGAGCCCCCTGCAGTGGAAGTGCGGAGTCTTAACCACTGGACCGCCAGGGAAGTCCCTCTCTAAGCTACTTTAAACTTTCAGCAGCATGCTTGTTAATCCCCCCTCTCTTTTGTATATATTCTTTACTTCTTTTTTTCCCTAGATTTTCTTTCAAAGTAGTTTATTTAGGGGTTCCATTGTCTCTCCTCAATACATTTTATGTATTTCTCATATGCTTCTTCACTCACTAGTTCACCTAGTTCCGGGTGTCATCTTGATCAGCCAACCATCTTCGTAACAAGATTTATTGTCAAGTCCTGGATTTTCTGATAGAGCTTCATTAATTTCATTTACTTCTCCTGATAGAGGAGAATAGAGTTCACGGGCAGCTTTCACGCTTTCCAAAGCACCAAACTCCTCTTGTTTGTTCAGTTCTGTTGCAACTTCAGGCAGACTACAGTAAACAACATCTCCCAAAGCTTCCTGTGTCAAACTGCTGATTCCCACTGTTCCAATACCGTTTTCTGTTGCTATCCATTCATGTTTGTCTGTGAATTTTTGCATATGTGTCAGGCTGTATGTACAATAGTTACGTTGTTCCCTTTTATCTAACAACGCCGTAAGGTCGGGATTATCATTTCCAGTTTTCTGATGAAGGAAACAGACTCAGAAGTTAAGTGACTCTGCCCAAGATCACAGAGCTCATCAGAGGTGGAACCCTATTTTTTACTACCTGTCACCAGGTTTCTGATAAGAAATGAGTCATTTGATAATAAAATGATGGCTATAGTTTTTTTAAAAACTGGTGAATCATCATAAAACAACTATTAAATTGACAGGCGGTGGAGGTTTTTCTTTTTGGTTGTTGTTATTTTTGTTTTCTTGTAGAGAAGAGGGTCAGTACCTAATCACTTGACGGCCGCATACCTAGGTGTGCTCTGGTGCAGGTGGGCACTTGGGGCACGGTGTGGGGACACTGTCAGATGTTCTCTTTAAAAATTATTATTATCCTAATTCAGTGCATGTTAAAAACACACACACATTCTCTCTTACACACACACACACGAGTGCAAAACGGAGTCCAGTTCCCAGGGTAATGTGATGACTCCAAGCCCATTTTTTCCTCTTTACCCTGGAAATTTCAGACCAAGTGGAATTTTGGTAGCCTGAAATAACTGATAATTACCTCACTTTGTTATAATTACGAAAACGCAGGATTCAGTACAAAATGGCAGTTAGCGACTTGTCGACTTTATGACCACCTGTCAAATTCGGCAGCCGC
Organism: Monodon monoceros; assembly: GCF_005190385.1. Lineage (NCBI taxonomy): Eukaryota > Metazoa > Chordata > Mammalia > Artiodactyla > Monodontidae > Monodon > Monodon monoceros. Next base: position 79,913,563 of record NW_021703775.1, on the reverse strand, counting down.
GTCTGCAGATTGCCGTGACCGCCCTGTGCTCCCCACTGCCCCCCGTGCCTGGGCTCCGGAGTGAGCACTGGTGGGTCGTGGGCACCACTGGCTCCTTAAACCCCAACTAACAACGCTCCTTCTCGGAAATGTGTTCTGTCTTTCAGGAGGTGATCCCCGTGCACCTGGCCACCTCCCCGATCCTGTCGGAAGGAGCCTCGAGGATGGAGTCCCAGCTGAAGAGGAGCTCCGTAGATTGGATGAGAAGCCTGGACCCCAACACGTCAGCGCAGGTCTTACCTCCCAGCGAGACCCCTTCAAGTGGCTCTTTAGTGAAGAAGCGAAGGAAGAGGAGGAGGAAGTTGCAGCTGGACAGCCTGAAGCGGGACGACAACACGAACACGTCCGAGGATGAAGACATGTTCCCCATAGAGATGAGCTCGGACGAGCTGCAGGACAGCAGTAGGTAGGTGTGGGTGAAAGGCAGGGCCTCAGCTAGAACTGGGCGAATTCATTGTTTAGGATGATCCTTTTATTTATTTATTTATTTTTAAATTGACGTATAGTTGATTTATAATGTTGCGTTAGTTTCAGGTGTACAGGAGTGAATCGGTTTTTTTAATATATACATATATATATATATGTATATACCTGTTCTTTTTCAGATTCTTTTCCCTTATAAGTTATTACAGAATATTGACTAGAGTTCCCTGTGCTCTACAGTAGGTCCTTGTGGTTTATCTATGTTGTCTATACTAGTGTGTATCTGTTAATCCCAAACTGCTAATTTATCCCTCCCCCCTTTTCCCTTTGGTAACCATAAGTTTGTTTTCTATGTCTGTGGGTCTATTTCTGTTTTGTATGTCTGTGGGTCTGTTTCATTTGTATCTTTTTTTTTTCGATTGCACGTATAAGTGATTCATATGATATTTGTCTTTCTCTGTCTAGCTTACTTCACTTAGCTTGATGATCTCTAGGTCCATTCATGTTGCTGCAAATGGCATTGTTTCATTCTTTTTGATGGCTGAGTAATATTCCATTGTGTGTGTGTATATATATATATATATATATATATATATATATATATATATATATACCACATCTTCTTTATCCATTCATCTGCTGATGGACATTTAGGTGGCTTCCATGTCTTGGCTGTTGTGAATAGTGCTGCTATGAACATTGGGGTGCAGGTATCTTTACGAATTGTGGTTTTCTCCATATATTGGCCCGGCAGTGGGATTGTGGTAGGATTATTCTTATAAACTTTTTTTCCCCCAGAATTTCTTACTCTTCTGTTAATGCATTTGAGACTGAATTTTGGAATCCTGCAGGCCCGATTCTAAAGTAGCATAAAGATGGGATGTAGCTTGTGACAGAGAGACGATTGGTAACATTCTTGGTGATAACTCCAGCTTTCCAGATCAGAAACAAGAAACAGGAGCTCAGCAAATGAATACTTCATGCACGAAACCGTTGTTTCAGAACCCGCTTGAGCGGGTTCTGAAACACCACCTGTGAGCACCACCTGTGAGCCCGACAGTTGGGCTGATAGATAGCTGGAGGCCGATCTGTTATAGACTTAGGGCCACAGGTAAATGTAGAACATGACCGGTTTCTCCACAAGCAGACTTTTCAGTTTTGATGAGACCCAAAGTTGAATGGACACCTGTTGTTTTTTTTTCTTTGCTTTCAATAGTGTGGCGGAATGCTGTTTCTGGGTATTACTTTTTTGGTGAAAAATGCCATTTTTAAAAGCCACAACATTTGTAAAGAATATTTGATGTTTCATATTTTTATGTAATTCGGTGTAATTTTTGCTCATTGTTTTTGTGTCTTGTTGACACAAAAGGGAGAAGGATGGATAACTGAATCGCTTTGCTATACACTTGAAGCTAACATAACCTTGTAATTAACTATACTTCAATTGAAAAAAAAAAGGGAGAAGGAACATCAGGATTAACCTCTGCTTTGTTATTTAGAATAGAATTTTTTTTCCTGGCTAAAAATAAAGGCACATTGGCAACGTCGATTTTCCTAACTGTGGCCTCTGATCTGCTGTGGGCTCAGAAACTGGGTGGTTGGGTTTATTACAGTCACCTTCCCTGTGTGGCTTTTAGTTCCAGAACTTAGTGTTAGGTATTCCAGATAACATCCAAAAATAGAGACCAGTGGCCTCTGCGTGAGTGAAATAGTGAATCCTATTTCGTTGAGCATGCTATACCTGAAACGAGGTAGATTTGCAACCATTTCATAATTATAAGACTACGATTGGTTGTGACATTTATTTAATTCTGCTGGACGAAACATTATCTGTGTACGGCCATACAGGGATTTGGTAGCTCACTCGTACATGGCAAGAGTTTTATTAACTCTTAACAGTTTTATTAACTGTACCCTGTGGGTACAGTTTTGGGCCCAATCTACCTCTCAGGATTTTCCTACATGAAATGCGAAAGACAACTCCGTAGGCCCTACCTACAGTGTAAGTAAGAAGCAGTGTGGTCATCGAGCCCATGTCTAAATCCCAATTCTTGAACAAAATCACTTTACATTTATAATTCAGCCAAAGCATGAGCACACAAAACATTTCTCTGAGTCACTTTTTTCCTGTCCATTCCTGTCCTGGAATGTGCCTGGAATATGCCTGGGTAGTTTATTTATTTTATTTTTTAAAATCTTATTTATTTATTTATTTTTGGCTGCATTGGGTCTTCGTTGCTACATGCGGGCTTTCTCTAGTTGCGGCAAGAGGGGCTACTCTTCGTTGTGGTGCATGGGCTTTCCATGGAGGTGGCTTTTCTTATTGCAAAGCACAGGCTCTAGGCGCATGGGCTTCAGTAGTTGTGGCACATGGACTCAGTAGTTATGGCTCGCAGGCTCTAGAGCGCAGGCTCAGTAGTTGTGGCGCGTGGGCTTAGTTGCTCCGCGACATGTGGGATCTTCCCGGACCAGGGCTCGAACCCGTGTCCCCTGCATTGGCAGGCGGATTCTTAACCACTGTGCCACCAGGGAAGTCCCGCCGGGGTAGTTTAAAAGGAGATCATGTTAATCTATGAAGTATTAGCGATAATCAAGGAAAAGATGGAAACTTGCCATTATTATGAATCTATCACTAATAATTCTTTGACTTTGATTTTTTTTTTTTTTTTTTTTTTTTGGTCTCCAGAACTCTTTCTAATGATATACCTCCATTCCAAGGAGATATCCCTAAGGAAAACCTTTCCCCAGTCATGACTTACCCTCAGTCAGCATCTTACCCGAATTCCGACAGAGAGTGGTCACCTAGCACCAGGTGAGTGGCTGGTGTGTGTACGTGTGTGTTCACCTGTCCTGGTCCAGAGGATTCCAAGTCAGTTACAGGAAACATGTTTAATGAAATGGTGAAATCTAAGTAAAAAATGAAACAAAGTAGGACTGGAAAAAACACAGTTTAGAGTAAGAGGTACAGATCAGGATTAAAACCAGAGAATGTACAGATCATAAACTTCTATCTAATAGCAAAATGGAACTACAGATATGGCTCTTAGCTTCCCCAGGAGACACTGAAAGGCCAACCACTTGTTAAGTTACATAAAGCTAATTGTCAACAGGAGCAGACAGGTGACAGAGCCTTTCTGGATACTGAGCCCTGAAATGGGACTCAAGAGCAAAGAGATTGCTTCAGGGGCCCCCGCGGTCATTCGGGGCTGTGAGAATGAGGCCTTCTTCCCTTGCTGTGTTTACGAATATTGATTTCCCTGAAATGAGCTCTCAAGGGGCCCTAGACTTCCTGTATCAACTTGGAGAACCAGAGCTGCTCGGTGTGCAGGGAAGACTCTAAAGCCTTTAAGCCTGTGAAACCTGTGAGGATATGTGAGCCCTTCTGAGTAGTTTTCAGGACTGGGGAGGGGACAGAACTGAAGCGTGCCTTCTCAGCAGGGATAATATCACCCCTGTCAGGACACAACTTGGTTCTGGGGTGGCAAAAAAATCTTAGATATTATAATAGTGTGTAGCCTCCAAAGGGCCACAGTACATAAGCAGATACATAGTATATCCATGGCATTACAATTTCATGGTGGAGGGAGGGCTACTGGGGAAAAAGGTCCCGGAGGTGTGGTGAGAATAGAAAAGAGGTTGGGAAGCACTGATCTAAGTGACAGCGACATCCTTAGGTTACTCGTGCCTCTAACGTGTTAGGTTTGCTTCTGGTGTAAAGGGGAGGTTTCGGAGCCCCTAAGCCCTGGCACGTGCTGCAGGGCTTCCCACCTGAAGCCAGGCTCACATAGACGCCACTCCCGGTTCCAGTTTGACCTGAGTAATCTCATGAATGAGATGGCTTGGTCAGTGCTGTGTGCTGAAGTTGAGGATGGAGAAAAATGGATGCATCACATGCCTGGTTTCTAGCCGGGACCGTGACAGTGAATGTTCGTCAGCCGAGGTGGGGCTGGGGGCCTGTGGAGTCCCCTCCCCTCATGGGGGTCTGTCTGTCCTCAGGCCGGCCCTGTCCAGTGGAAACATAATGCTAGCTACATATGTAATTTAAAATTTTCTAGTAACCATCCTTAAAAAATGAAAAGAAACTGATGAAATTAATTTTGATGATCTATTTCAATGACCTGGTATATCCAAAATATTGTCATTTCAGGTCATCAGTTTTTTAAAACATTATTGAGCTGTTTCAGTTCTCATTTTCATAAGCCTTGGAGCCATGTGTCTCATATGTACAGAACATCTCAGTTTGGACCAGTCACATTTCAAATGCTCAGTAGCCACATGCAGGCCCATGGCTATCATGTTGGACAGTGCGGGTGTAAGACCTTTCTAGAACCTTGTACATTCTCTCCCTAGGCCTGTGGAGTTAAACCCTGAGGGAAAAAACACAGTACTTTTAGGAAGAAAATGATGTGGAATATTTAGAAACCACTAATAGGTAGAAAAATCTGTTCAAACACTCTGATTTTAAGCATTTTAAACAAATGTTTTAAACACAATCTTGAATATGTTTCTCTGTCTTTCATGTTTGGCTCTGTGAATCTAGAAGAATGACCACGTCAGATTAAGTGATCTGGCCACTGTTAAATGCAATTACAAGTTAGGATAAATAGATACATTTCCATACTTGGGTTTATGTGTTTTCTTTTAAGAGACAGTTACCAGCCCAAATTATCCAGCCTTTTGGAGTAAGTCCTTTGATTAGGCACTAAATTCTGACCCAAGAAAAGCAAGCGTTTATGGGCATACGGTTGAAATAGAAAGTGAAATGTGTGTTTTGGCAGTGTCCTGCTTCTGTGGCTCAGAAGATTCATGTTGATTTCTTAGTGATTTCAACATGTGATCCTCTGCTGTTGTTCGATGCCCAAGTACCTTCACTTTCTTAAAGATGTTAGCGTGGAGAGGAGCCAAATAATTGATAAGAAATTTTGTTTAATTGAATTGACCTGTGATTTCTCTCTCCTTGAATGTGGATCACGTGGCATCCAGTAGCCTGACAGATTGCAGGGGGAGCCCCCCTCGTCTGGCCGTTGCGGCCGAGGGCGGTCTTTCTAGTTCTTGCCCTCCACAGTCTTCCCACTTCCACGCTTCGGAAAGGTAGATTGGGTTATCTTCCCACTGTGGATGTCTTTGATAATAAAAACTTTGATCTAACTCTTAGAACTGTGTGTTGCTATTAACCAAATTACTTATGTGGAAAATACATATAGATTCTATGAAGTGAAAATGTAGATTTAACTCTTACCAATCTATTTTACCAACTAACCAAATCACTTATGAAGAAAATACGTATAGATTATTACTTTTCCTTTCATTTTAAGCATTTGTCTGTGGTTAGATTTTTTTTTTTTTAAGTACTAAATTTAACTCTCTGGAAATTAGGGTCACGCATATAATTCTTTCTAATTTTGTGAAGTGCTTTGAAAAATACAACAATGCATTGAAAATTGGGAATATGATCTCTGTTTTGTGTCTGGGGTTGTTCAACAAATAAGTTTACGAGACCTTTTTTAAGATGTTGCTTAAGCATAAGGAGAGTTATTATTATAACTCAGTAAATAGCTTATGGACCTTCCGGGACGTCCCTGGCGGTCCAGTGGTTAAGACTTCGCCTTCCAAGGCAGGGGGTGTGGGTTCAGTCCCTGGTCGGGGAGCTAAGATCCCACACACTTCACGGCCAGAAAACCAAAACATAAAACAGAAGCAATATTGTGACAAGTTCAGTAAAGACTTTAAAATGGCCTACATCAAAAAAAAGAAAAAAATTCCTAAAAAAAAAATAGCTTATAGATTTTCTGTGTAATATAATCAGATGTTTCCACAGCATTTGTAGCGTAGAATTTTGGAGAATAGCATAGGATGGACTTGAAGGTTTGGGATCCTAGGTTAGAGTCTTCATCTGAGGCAGAGGCCTTAGATTTCTGCCTCCATTCCCTCAACTTTGCCCACGCTTTGACCTGCCTGCTTTGTAGACTTACAGGGTTTTCTTTAGAAGCCTGAACAGAGAAGCTGTGATTAACTTCTACCTGGGAAACTGTTTTTCTTTTTGATTGAAGAACCCAATCTCAGGACGTACTTCACTCACAGCTTACTATGCAGAAGAAAGGCCACTTTCAAATGAGGTCAGCTAAGTTGTGAGCAGTTATAACGGATGTCCCTGATTGGGATTTCAGGAAAAATGCTGAAAACTATTATGGCTAATAACTGCATTCGTTATGAAAATCAATCAGTGACCTTGAAGCTTACTTTTTTGAACAACCCTTATCTTAAAAGTCTAATATTTGGTAATCGTATTAGAAATTTTGGAACCATCTTTCTCATCGATCACAGTCAGCATTGGGAGTCTTTTTCCTAATTCATCTTCTGTCTGTCTGAATTCTCTCAACAAGCAGCGCAGACTGTGCTCACGTATTTAGGTGCAGCATCCTTCCGAGAGGCTGGTGCGGCCTGGGGGCCAGCGTTTATTGTAGTGGCACAGTGAATGTGAGAGGTGGCACGTCTAGCTTATGGCTCACACAGGGCTGGGTCCTTTGTGAATATGAATTTGCCCACCTGCATGCCTCTATGGAAACCGTATGGCTTGTAGCTTTTATCACAGGATCAGAATGTTAGGGATTCTGGAGTTGAGTGGGGTGACAGAGAGCCGTGTTCAGTGTGTGCATTCTTCTAGAGTGGGGTTTGGTAAACTACAGCCCGTGGCCCCAGTCCGGCCCACCCTCTCTTTCTGTAAAGTTTTATGGGGCACGGCCAGTTTGTCCATATATTGCCTGTGGCTGCCTTTGCACCGCAGGGCAGAATTGAGTAGTTGCTGCAAAGATCACATAACCCACACAGCCTGGAATTCTTGCTACCTGGCGTCTTAGAGAAAACGTTTGCCAACACCTGTCTCCAGAGCAGGCTCAGTCTAAAGGGCTTGACTTAATTTTGTGCGGTGGGTAAGACAATGTATTGTTCCAAAGAATTTATAACAAAATATAAATAAATTGTGTTCTTTTCAAACAAATGATTTGAGGTTTGGGTGCAGTGCCGATGAGGGTGGGAAGCCAGTTACGATGGATTTTCCCCCGTGATGCCTCTGGAGAAAGAATGACCCAGGTCACAGTTGTCGGCACAAAGGCCCCTCGCTGGAGGCCACAGCGCTCCATTTGCACATGTCACTGATGCTGAACATGTAATTCTGGACACTTCGGTGCCAGAAAAGCATTGACCCTTTGGAGAAAAGCAGACTTAGGAAATTAGAGGAAGCAAGACAGATCGGAGGTGATGAACGCTTCACCTCTCAGATATCTGGAGGGCCCAGCGTTCCTTCTCGGGGGACTCCTTCCTTATGGGCACGAGTGCGTGTGTGTGTATGTGTGTGTGTGTGCACATGCATTTACGCTCATGCGTGTAGAGGTGTTCCATCGTTTACACGCCCACGGTATGCTATCTCAGGGTCCTCCTCTCCGCAGACTGGCCAAGCGGAGCCCGAGGGCTGCCACGTGCCGTTGACATGGGTGGAGGGTAGCGGGTGCCCAGGGAGGAGGAACCAGCCAGCGTCCCCCTCAGTGTGAAACGATGGAGAGAAGCAGCATTTAGTCTGTTTGTCCGAATGGCTGGACTAAAGAGAGCCAGGAGCAGTTTAGCCATTCAGGGTCCCTGTTTGTCTGAAACATGGCTGTGTGTCATCCACGGGCTCTCCTTGTCCTGGCAGGAAAGTTCTGTTCCCTTGGAGCTGACATCTAACTTGAACAGATAAATGAAACCAAGCACATGGATGAGAGATGACTTAGGGGAGACTGTGTGAGGTCTGTGAGAGAAGGTGCAAAAGGAAAATTGCAGGGGCTTTCTTTCTCACATCATTTAAAACTGTCATCTTAGAGGAAATGGTGCAGGAGATGGAAGACCAGAGATAATTAAATGGGTCTTCCTTCTCATCCGGTTGTTGTTTAGAAGGCTGTGAGAACTCTGTAGATAAGTTGATGGTTTCTGTGCTTGGACAGAGGTATGACGGCTCAGGGCTCAGGAATGAAAATGTAGAAAACGCAGAGAGGCAAACCCAAGTTACAGCCACTTAAAAGCTGGTCTGAGAATTAAGCATCATGATGTGTTGTTGCAGGAAGAGCTTAGCAAATAGGAATCTTTGAAGTATTCTTGGAAGATATAATATTTTACAAAATCTCAGCTTGGAGGTCCCTGCCACGTCAGTGAGTTATGGGTGGCATCTGGCATTTGTGGTAAAGTTGGCCCATGATCAGTTTCCCGTTTCATCTCTCTTTTTTCCAACTTCCCCTTTTAAATGCTCCTTCTTTTCATCTTTACTTACTTGGAATTTGGCGGCAGGTTGGGACAGGGCTACGCAAATTGGGAGCACCTTCCCCCTTGGCGCGTGTTCTGTCGACCCCTGGTGGCCACAGAGGGGATAGTCATGAAGCCGTGGACATAAGGCAGTGGCGGGTTGGGTACATTTTTCTGGGCTCTCCCGAACCCTAGAATTCTGGGCCAAAAACAAGTTTTAAAAGTTTCCCTTCCCACTTTAATCATGCATTTGTGTTTTCTTAAGTCCTTCAGTTTCCCGACCTTCAACACCTAAAAGTGATTCGGAATTGGTCAGCAAGTCTGTGGACAGGACAATGCAAAAGGATAATCTAGAAATGCTCTGGCTTTGGGGAGAATTGCCCCAAGCCGCAAAGGTAAGTTCCCCCCCGCCCGCCGCCCTCTCAATTCTGCCATGCACCGAAGGTAGTTTCGAAAAACATGTAATGGGCACAGTTCTTTCTTTCAAGAAATTTTATTTCATATTCCAATGTGTTACAAGAACCTTGAATTATATTATTATATCGCAAGCTGGGGCTTTTTTTTTTTTTTTTAATAATATTGTAAGATCCTTGGAAGATGCTACAGCCTCTTGTATCCCCAGTAAATCTTTGTGATATGAATAAATGAATGAGTGAGTGAGTGAAGATGGAAAGTATTCCTATTATGACTCAAGAAGGGCAGCTCTTTGGAGACTAGGTCTGTTGAGGCTGGAATTGGGGGTTAATTCGCTTTCTAGGTTATTTAACTTTCACGGAAAATGCTGACTTCTCTGCCCACAAGTGGTAGTGCTGACCCAGCCAACCATCTTTACAAATTCACGTCGTTTGTTGCTGGAGAAACGGCACGAAAGTGCAAACCCATCACTTCTTCTGGCAAAACAGTTCCGGCCACAGATCCGCTGTTGCATTGTTTCCATTTGTGTTCGAAGCTGTGGGATCAGATACAGAAATGCATACCCTCTCCCCACTTTCTGGCCCACAAATTGCATTTCGGTTTCTGTTTGGATAAATCTTTTCCATAACTGGAAACCCCTTGGAGAGATAGAGACAGAAATGCTAATTTCCCACTCATGTGAACCAGCCACCAAGTCTGCCCTTGTTCATTCACGTTTTGGGGGGGTAGACTTCGTTGAAATATAACGCACGGGCAGAGAAATACCCAGATCCTAAGTGCTGAGATCAGTAAATTTTCACACTGTGAATGTGTCCACGTGACTTGCACCCAGACCAGGAAGTGGGGCTAAATCAGAACTTGGAAACCCTCCGACCCTTTGCAGGTACTGTTCCAACTGACTGCCCCCCCCCCCCAAAACCCCCAGGATAAACCCAATCTTGACTCTAACAGCAGAGATTAGTTTTGCAAGATTCATCATGTTGTTGGGTGTAATCGTAATTCACTTGTTATTCTTATTACTGCAAACACCCTGTGGTGTGAGCACACTTCCCATTTTCCTGCTGGACGTTTGCGTTCCGTTGCTAATCTCACTCACTACTCTTTGGTAGTTGATGTTTTCTGTGAAAGTTCATTCACTTTGGAAGTACTGTCCTTGGTTTCCAGACCTCTCGGCAGGTACGGAATCACCAGGTGACTCCTGAAGCTTCACCGTGTCCTGCCAAGTGTGGGCTTGGCTCTGGAGATCCTTGCCTGCCCGGTTGTTCTTTGGTGACTCAGTTTCTCTCTGACCTTCTCTCTCCCTCCCTGCCCCTTTGATCTAGTCATCTGCACACAAGATGAAAGAGTCCAGCCTGCTGAACAGTAGAAAAGTCTGTGATGAGATGCACTTTCAAGCCATCCACAGTGAATCTTCAGACGCGTTTAGTGACCAGTCACCGACACTGGCTGGGGCGTCTCCCGTGCAGCCGCTGTTGGAGCAGAACAAGCTGCAGACGGAGATTCAGTTCGCAAACGAAGAAGAAGATGTTGAGGCCTTAGGAGCCGCAGCGCCCCCGTTGCCTACGATCGAGGAGTCCAAAGCCCTCTCCGCCAGCGCTGCCCCGGCAGCCAGCAAGACGGATTCGCCTTCTAGGAAAAAGGGTGAGAATGCCGGCGCTTCCCAGCTCCCTCCTGCGAACTTGGGGCTCGGCAAACTACAGCTTCTTCCCCCCAAAGTTCGGGGTGCTTCAGGACATCTCTCCTGTTCGGTCCGTAGCCTTTTGCTGAATATGTGAGTTCTCAGAATTCAGTCATAGAAAATCTGGCCTGAAGGAGGCCTCGGGGATGGTGTGGTGAGCCCCGCCCTGTGCAGGTCAGGGGTGCTGGGGTCCAGCACACGCTGGGACTGCACAAGACGTCGATGACTAAGCTAATCTGTGCCCCTCTCCCCTTGCCCCTAGTTTCTCTCTAGTGCATTATCCTGTTTTAATTTCTGCGTACTGTGTGTCACTATTTCAAATGACCATTTGTTTCTTTTTTTGCCTGACTTCCCTACTAGAACATATGTGCTCTACAAGGTCAAGAATCTTTTTGGTCTGTTTACCTGTTTCCATGGTACTTAGAATAGTGGTTGGCACGTAGTGGGGGCTCCTTACATATAGCTGAATGGCCACCTGGTTGCCTGTCTGGAGGAATGACCTTAAGCCTGTCTGTTAGCCGTGTGGCTTTGTGCAGTGTTCTAGGTTTGTATGAACCAGTGACATAATTCTCCAGCAGAAGTAAACTGGAAGGCTGCAGTCATGGTGCCCAGGGGCCGATGGTACCCTCATGAGGGTACTGTGCTTCAGAGTCTTGATGAGGAAGTGCTTAATGAAAGCGTTATTGTTTAGTAATAATAATAACAACAAAACCGATGCCATTAATACCAATAATAATAACAATAGTCATCGTGTCAGGATATTGAGTGCTTAGCACTCTTCAGGTCCTTCCCGCTGGGGAGCTGAGGCTCAGCGAAGTTAGGCGACCGGCCCAGGCCACACGGCTGGCGAGGGTGGGAGCCACATGCGAACCTGGGCCGTCGGCCTCGGTGGCGACGGTGTGCCGCTGGCTTCTAGCTCTTGGGTCTCTTGCAGTTTGGGCACTTCTGAGCACATCTGCACACTGCTCAAGTGCCCTTTCTGGAGACACTCAGAAGTCCATGAGGTTGTCTCTGGAGAACGGTGCTCTGATCTGACCCCTTTGCTGTTTTAGACAAACGGAGCAGACACCTTGGTGCCGACGGCGTCTACTTGGATGACCTCACAGACATGGATCCTGAAGTCGCTGCCCTGTATTTTCCCAAAAAGTAACAATCCTTTTTATTCTTCATATCATTTTCTGTAATCTGAATATTAATCCGGGAGTCCGCTTTTTCCTTACATTTGATTAGAAAGTGAGTAAGAAAAGGCCGCAGGAGGCTCACGTTTTACTGTGAGAAGAAACCAATGAAAGCAGTGGACCCTCTGTGTAGATGTGAGTGGGTGGGTGTGTCCCCGGGTGGCATCTGAGCGGGAATGCAGGCACGAGGTCACCTCCCCGATGGCACCAGGGTGGTGTCGCAGTGGTCAGTGGCCCACAGCCCGAATCAGTGGCAAAGAGCGGGCAGCTGTGTGGCCCTGTCCCTCCCCAGGGGAGAGTCCCCCGTGGCCATTGGGGGCCCATCTTCAGTTCTCCCGTGATTTGCAGGGAGGGCCAGATCCTCGGAGCATGTAGCAGAGGACTGTGGCCTCTTAGGACAGCGTGCTTTCTCTTCCGTCGGTTTCAGTGTGTCTGGGAGAGGGTGCAGGGAGATGTAGAGGCCAAAAATGACCGTCTTCCCTCCTGAGGTCGTTCACTGAGCTTGTCTGTCTTTGTCATGGTGCCTGAATGAAAGTCTGTCCTGGGATGAAATCATTGGCTCCTCTGATTGCCAGAGCCCCTTGATATCCATGTGAGAACTCACAGCCCGTTCCACTCTTCTGCTTCCAGCGGAGACCCTTCTGGGCTCACAAAACACGCCAGCGACAACGGAGCCCGCTCAGCCAACCAATCCCCGCAGTCCGTGGGCAGCTCTGGCGCTGACAGTGGCATGGAGAGCACTTCGGACAGCCTGAGGGACCTGCCGTCCATCGCCATCTCCCTGTGCGGCGGCCTCAGCGACAACAGGGAGATCACCAAAGGTACCGTCCGGGAGCCGGGCTCAAGCCAAGAGCGCCCCCTGGTGGCCTCTGGTGGGAACGGCTCGAAGCCTGGGCTCCTAGAATGCGTTCAGGTCACAGGCGATGGTCTCTGGCCCGGTTAGTGGAGGACGCGTGACCCACTGTTCCTCAGGACCCGAACGTTGCTGCCTGGCGGTTGGCTGACCTCAGGGTTCTGTGGGTCACACGTGGCTCCAGACGACAGCAAAGCCACTGGGGTCACGGGTCGTCAAGTGTGCTTGCAGAGCACAGCGTGTGCCCGTCCTGCAGGGGTGTCCCAGGGCGGCAGCGTCAACACGGGGAAAACGCAGTACGTTGCAAGTGTGCAGAAGTGCCGGAGGAGGGAGGGATGTCTGAGCAAGTGCTGGGACACATCCCGGCTGCATCCGAAGGGGGCACGCACCCGACTTATAACAGTGGTGTCCCAGCATCTTATGCCAGTTATGTGGTGAGGTGGCCCTGAGACCCCCAGTCGATGCAGTCAGCCATTCCAGCTGATGATTCCTGGCCCTGGTGGCCCTGGGTGTTTCCCACCCCCAACGTGCCTTAGGCAGGTCACCACGCTTTCATTTGTGACTTGTTCATCCTCACGACTACCGAGGGGGTAGGCGAGGTTCCTATTCCCACGTTACACGTGAGGGAACTGAGGTTTGGGCAGGTGGATCACTTGCCCAAGGTCACACCAGTGACTGTGACTTAAACCCGGGTGGCCGGACCTTGAGCCCTGCTCCCCGGTCGTCTGCTTCTGCGGACACGTGTTTACCGTAGTCCCACACGCCTGCTGCCACGTAAGCGCGTGTGCACTGATTAAGGGCCAGACTGCCCCCCATCCTCCGAACGCCCCACCTCCCTCCATTTATGTGCAGACACTGCCCCCAAACTAACGGAAGCCCCCTTTGCAAATAGATTTTATAGGATTGTCTGCACAGTTGGAATGTATAAACTCTCAAAATAGCTGTGAACATGAGTGACTGAAAAACAGGCCTGGTTTTTGAACCAAATTTTCCTTATGTTTTCCCTATGCTTGCTTTCGCAGATGCGTTTTTGGAACAAGCCGTGTCATATCAGCAGTTTGTGGACAACCCTGCCCTCATTGACGACCCCAATCTTGTGGTGAAGATCGGGAATAAGTAAGTTCCTCCCGAAAGTCGTTTCAGCTGTCGTGTGATAATGCTTCAGCTTCAGTTTCTCAACTCTAGAGACCTGGACGATAGCTCTTGGAAATATATGAAATTAAGTCTTTGTTAAAAGTCTACTACTGTCTCTTCACTCTTGGCAAAATGCTGTGTCACTCTTGGCAAAATGCTGTATCACCATATAGCGAGAGCGTTGACATAACTGGATCCCGGGGCGTCTACACTCACCTGCACGAGATTTTATGATGGGAGGTGTGATGTCACAACCTTGGCCCGTGGGGCTCGGCCCGTATGATGCGCGGGTGTTGCATGATAGACTGTGCACACACCGCGTGAAAGCTTCGTTGTCTAGGGTCAAGGGGCGTGCACGTGTTTTTACAGACTGTTGGCAAACTTTTCTCTCCAAGAGGAAGCCATGGATGTTTACGCGTTAACTGAGGGTCCTAGTTTCCTTTTCCTTGAAAGGTGGCAAGAGACGCCCCAGCGCGTTGGTGGTTGATGCGCTGCGGGGTGAGGGCTGCTCTCAGCTGGCCTCTTGGTCGCCCGCCACGCCGTGTGTCGTGCCAGATGGCCGTGGCCGCTGTGGGTTTGATGGAGGAGGGGCTCGTGCAAGGGCGGGGCATGTGGGGGCGCTGGGCCGGGGTGCTGGCCACAGTCGTGGGCTCTTTAAGGACCCAGCTGGGGTTCCAGAGCCTTCCACGACTGCTTCTCAGGACATGAGGTTTTCAGTCTGAGCCTTGGTCTTCTGACATCTTTGTTGTTGTTTCGTGTCAGGTACTATAACTGGACGACGGCGGCACCTCTGCTCCTGGCGATGCAGGCCTTCCAGAAACCTTTGCCAAAGGTGAGCTTTACCATGAGACAGAAAGGGACATGGAAAATGATGGCGAGATGAATGTGGGGGGTTGGAACTTAGCTTTTAATTTAGAAACCACGAGGTGAATTACACTGTGCTGTTTGGAAGTCCAAGGGTGTAAACGTCAGGGTCTCTCTTGCACCTTGACTGTCCTTCCCCCCTCCTCGCAATCAAGGCAGTGCCGGTCTGAGCCCTGCCCCCTCCAGTCCCCTGTCCCCGCACCCACCGTGCCAGGGACACAGGTGGAGGCGGAGCAGATGGGCCGATGTCTGAGCCCAAGGGAGATGAGGGGAGAAAGGGTGACGGGTGGGAGCAGGCAGCAGGGTTGGGCGCAGGGAGGCGCTGTACCAGAGGCCAGGTGCCACCGTCAGCATCAGGCGTCCCTCAGCCAGGAAGCAGGTCTGGGACCGATGGGCCGAGTAGGAGCAAGTGCGGGCTCCGGGCAGCTCGTAGCTGCACCTGAGCGCAGGTGAGCGGCTGCAGGGAAGAGGCAGGGCGAGGGGCAGACGCACCGCCGCAACCCCGCTGTGCCCACATCCTCCCCCTGCCGGCTCCCTGGGCCTCGCCTGGGATTGACCGTTTTCCGGCGTTGAGTCTTTCTACCAGATGCTACGTTCTTTTTGCTGCAGAGGCCACGTCTCACACTTGCCTCCCTCATGTGCTTAGCGAGCGCTTTGTGCTGCTGTGGATGTTGTGGTCTGTCGGAACTCTCATCTCTGAGGTTCCTGAAGGTCTAGTCCGACTTTGTTGAGCCCCTGCTCGCTCCTTTGTGGTTGTGTGTGTGCGTGCTTTGGGATTGTGACCTCATCCTTGGTGGTGCTTTATCTGTGAGTATCCTTTGTTCGACGGGGCTGAGGGCATGTTCTCCAGAGTGGGTTTTGTTTTGTCCTCGGCAGCTTCTGCATAGCATCCATGGCCCAGGACAGACTTTTATGTTACGTGTCTCAGCTCTTAACAGATCAAAAAGAAGAAAGAACAATGCGCTAGATATTTAGTGATAAAGTTCACAGAAAAAGAAATGCCTCCTGAACTTAAAGAAATTCGTCTTTGTGGTAGGCGTTCTCAATCTTCCTACAGGTTGTCAGTAATTTTTTGCATTCTGTTTTCGGTGTTTATCTAATATAGAATTTATCTTTATATGTAGAATTTTTCACCATTTTCTTTTGTGGCTGCTGGGTTTTGTATCACACTTGGATATTTTGAGAGTCATGAGTGAGGTGTCAGGACCCAAATCAGTTTTGTTTTTTTTTTTCTCTTCAGCTGGTTGTTGAATCAGGACGCTTTGGTTGCAAGAAACAGAGTGACTACAAGTGCCTAAAATAATAGGGGTTTATTATCTGCCATAGTAAGAATGTTAGAGGTTGGTAGTTTCAGGCTTGATGAATCTGGGTGAACGTCTTTGATTTCCTTGGCTTCCCCTTTACGATCCCAAGATGACTGTTTTACCCATCATCTCGCATCCAAAATAGGAAGGATAGAGAGGCAGGCTTCTCACATTTCATTGGCCACAGCTTGGTCACATGACCACCTCCAAGCCAGTTGTTGGCAACACGGTGGAATGGCCAGTCGAAGTGGTGCTGACCAATCGAAGTTCCTCCCCTGGAGTTGAGCCTGCCTTCCCAGAACATCCTGTACAGTGTAGTCTGATTCTCCAGCAAAGTGTTGGCTATGTGGGCAAGAAAGAAAGGGGATGATTCACCCAGGGAAGCAACCGAGAGGGTCTGTCAAAGCTACCTAATTATCCGGATACCTTTCATTAGATAACTGTTTCTCCCACTGATAGGCAGTTACAACTCTATCATATTACTACTTCCTCCGTGAATTTAGATTTATCTCTGGACTTTGTCTTCTGTTGCATCAACATGTTTACTCATGTCCCAACGCTGCGTTCTTTTAAATACTATGGTTTTTAAATGTATTTTAATAAAATAAATTTTATTAAGGCTCATGCCTGCTTATTATTCTGTCTGAGTTTTCTTGGCGAGTTTTGTTTGTTTGTTTTATAATTGAACTTTAGAATCAGCTTGTCTAGGTTTGGAAAGAATCCTGTTAGTTTCTTTTAATTGGAATTTTGTTGTATTTATGGATGGAATAGGGTAATTGACATCTTCATGAATTGTCCTATTCGTGAACTGGGTATGCATGGTTTGCTTTTTGGTGTATTTTGTGGTTTTCTTTTGTGTCAGGTAGGGATTTTTAAATGATAGAAGCACACATCAGGCTAAATATGTGAATTATTTCTCTTTCCACTTACCTGCAACTCGTTCGGTTGAAAGACTTAAATCTTTCTTTCATTACTAGCTGAGGTATCAGCTACCTGATAGTTCTGTAAACCAAGGAAAGGAAATTAGATAACATTTACCTTGGTCCTGGAATTAGCCTCAAGATGGCTATTTTGTTCTTTGGAAATATGGAGAAAATTATAATTATTTTTAAAAAATTTATTTTATTAAAGTACTGTTGGTTTACAAAGAAAATTATTAATTAACATTTAATCTCCTCCTGTTCAGTTGGCATTTATTTAGGGCAAGAGTATGAATTTTCTTTCTAATGCTTGAGCTTTTAAATCAGATGCATCTGTTAATACTCAGTGTGCCACAATTTGGAAACTTACATTTACTAAAAAGATCCTGTGCGTTTTACCTTTTGTGGAAGACTGTTTACCCTATACCTCATGTTAACCATTTCATTTTTTATTTTACAGTCATCTTATTGAGAATAACAACATCTTAATCAGTAAACCACTTTAATTTGAAAACCTCTGGTCTGACTAATCACTAATGATTTTCAATGCTTTCTTTTTCTGTTGTTGTGTTGTATTTTATTTGTTGTTTGTTGATTCCTTTAACATCTTCTTAAGTCTTCATGCTTAAGTTATCTTAATGTAATTTTGGACTCCATTAGGTTTTGCTTCTCAAAAATTTTTAATCCACAAATAGTATGTTGTGTTTTCTCTGATTTTTTTTTTTTTTTAAATCTTACTTTAATTTGCATGTGTGTGTCTTTTGGTTTGAATGTGCTAAGTTGATCTTTTTTTGGTTCCATTATTTATGTTACCATCCATTTAAAACAGGCCACGGTGGAATCTATCATGAGGGATAAGATGCCCAGAAAGGGAGGAAGATGGTGGTTTTCATGGAGGGGAAGAAACAGCACAATCAAAGAGGTGAGTCTGAAAAACAAGAGTGTTCCTACTTAGCTCAGCGGATTTTGGGTTTGGGTAGTAGGGTTTGTCTCCATGCGCGTGTCAGTGAAAGAAGCCATCACACCGAGTGTGCAAGAGTCAGGCCTGCCACAGGGTACGCAAAGGGAGCACAGAACGAGGGGAGGTGGAGAAGGGCCCGGAGCGCTGAGCAGAGTTGCCGTCACATCCTGGCTCTGTTACCTCTCAGCCTGGGGACCGTGGTCGGGTCACTCCTGCTCTGAAATGTGTCTTCATCTGTAAAAAGAAGAGATTCAATGTGACGTTTAAATTTTTTTTTTTTAAGTTAAATATCTTCCTGTTGCTTTGAGAACAGTTTTAACGAGGTAGACTTACAGCCTAGACTAATTCCCATTAGTCGTTTCACTTTGGTGGCTTTGGTTTCCATTTCTATAAATGCCTATAATTTGTTTCAGATCTTTGCCAACCTCTCAGCCTATTTCTGGAAGCACTTTCTTTGCTTGGCTTCTGTGCCAGTGTGTCTGCCTGGTCTTCCCCCCCACCTCGGGGGCTGTTCCTCCCCTGGCTCAGCCCCTTTGTAAGTGGGTCCTCAAGGGTTGTCTTAGAGCCTTCTCTCCTGCTTCGTCTGCCTGTTTTTCCCTAGGCAACCTCATTCACGCCCATGCGATGACTCCATTTTTATTAACAAGGAGGGCGTTTTGTACTCCATGTCCATTTATCAGGTAGCCAGCTAGGCAGATACCTCCACGTGGATGCTTCAGGCACTTCACACTTGTCATTTCTGAAATCAATCTGATGGTTTTCTCTAGAGTTCTTCCTCTGTTGGACCACCGTCAGCAAATGGCACCACTGTCCACCCACAGGCTAGTACTTCCTTCTTCCCTCACCCCTCCTGTCAGTTTACCATCCTAAATATCGCTCAGGCTTTCCATTTCTCTCTAGCTCCACACCCCACAACTCAAGGCTGCCACCTTCCCTCCGAGGGTTGCTTCCAAATGGCCTTTCTGTATCCATTCTTGCCCTTTCTTCCTCATTCTCTGCAGTTGGCATTGGTCTATGTAGTATAATGGCCCCATTTATATTTCTCCCTGCTTAAAAGCTTTCCGCGGTTTCCCAACGCTCTTGTAATTAAGACCAGTATCCCTTGCATGGTCTACAGGACTTGTGTATCCTGGCCCCTGCCTCTGTAGAGCCTCACCTTTTGCCGTTCTCCCCCTGCCCTCTGTGCTTTGGTGTCCCTGGCTGAAAGTGCATTCTACCCCAGGACTCTTGCATGTGTTATTTCTCTGCCTAGTGTTCTTAGGACCCCCGTCACCCTTCTTCACTTAATTACCTAGCATCTCAAATGGCCCTTTCTGGGCAGGTTAGTCTAGTCTGCTGCTCTCTGCTCTCCTAACCCTGCCTGGGACCTTTTCCTTCACAGGTTCTCTCATCGTTTATAATTACACACTGATTAGTACGACTATTTGATTAACATCCCTGTGTCCCCTCCAGACCCTAAACTCCATGAAGGCTGAGACCGCACGTGCTCGTGGCTTGGATCCCTGGGGTCTCCCGAGCGCCCGTTTTGGGACCCAGAGCAGGGGTTCGGCAGATAGATATTTGAGGGAATGCTGATTGTACTTTTGGAATCTAGTGTGAAGAAACCCCAAGGGCAGCGGTCAAGTTGGTTATTATAAGAGTAAAAGAAATCCCAGGGGCTCAGTTTGTTTATTTCATTAGTTCAAAGGGAAAGAGTCTGTTGGGAGGGTTTCATCAAGATAAAACTGTTCTTGGGCATTTTCTGTTGGCATACCTGAGCTTTACTGACTGTCCCATTATCTCCAAGGGGTATAAACATGGTAGAGCAAGCATGCACTTTACTTTAGGAGACTTAAGGTGTAAGGGGCCTTTCTGATTCTCTTACTGGAGAGCAGAAAGTTCGAGAATTTAAGAAGAAGGCTACTTCAGAGACCTATTTTTGCGGAGCGTCCAGAGTTTCATTAGTTGGAACTGAGGAGAATGCGACATGCAATAAGGAAGAGTTATGAAATCTCTTGAAAACCTGAAATATATTTCAGATAGATACACATTTTTGTGCTGGTCTAATAAAGAATTGTTAATAGTGGCGGCTAAGTTACCTGCCTCAACAGATAAATTAAACATTACTGGGCCTGTTCTCACATCAATTATTTGCGTGCTTATAAAAAGCTAAAGAATATTTGAAAATAGCTTGTCCCCATCAAATGTTAAGCTCATCACCCTGTTACACAGTTTCTATCACTCATTTTCTTTATTTATGTTAAAAACATCAATCTCTACCCCCTGACCAAATGACCACAGATCGTGAAATTTGATTGTAAATTCTGTGTCCTTTGACACACGTGTCTGGCCTGTGATGACTTCCTGTGACGTCTGTGGGGCTCGTGGATGTTCTCCTCCTCCCTTGCCTGCTGTGGGCCAGGCGCTGTGTTTATTTGCAGCATCTCTGTGGTCCCCATGGCAGCACTAGGAGAGGCATGTCATCATCCCTGTGTTGCTGGTGAGGAAACGAGGCTCCAGAAGGTTGCATGACTTGCCCGAGGTTCCTAAGCCAGGGAAGCAGGACTGAGCCCAGAGCTCTTAGAATTCCAAAGCTCTTTCCAGTACATCAAAGGAGCATCTTCTATTAAGAGCATGCGGTATTGAGAAAGAGAATGCGCCCATGTTTTTCTCAGGCAAAATATGGTGTGAAAATATTTTCAGGCATTTCTATCAGCAATTATAAGAAAATATTTTGAAAGCCCTCGCGTATCCAAGCAGCCCTTGATAAAGCATTTGCATAAGCTACAGTGATTATGAAGCTTGGTTTGGTGCCAAGAATACTTATGGAAAACAGACTTATTTTTGTCAAAAATACTTCTCAGCTTAATTGTAGACGGCTAAGCAAAGGAGTAACTAGGACCCACCATCCCTGTGGGGGCGTTGCCGTTGGGGAGGGCACTGGGGCCCTGCTCTGGACTTTGGGGAGCCCGTCACAGAACGCCAGTGGTTGTGTAGGTGGTTTCCCTTCCGTGTGTTCATGATTCTTTGTCTTCTTCTTCTCCAGGAAAGTAAGCCAGAGCAGTGCCTAGCAGGAAAGAGCCACAGCACTGGGGAGCAGCCGTCACAGCTGGGCATGGCCACCAGGTACAGTGCCAAGTCACCTTGGGGCGTTGCGGCTCCTTTCTGTGTCTACGGTCAAGGCACAGATGCTGATAGCGTTCACCGAATAGCCCAGGCCTTGGACCCGGACGGACCTGGGTTGCAGACCGGGCTCTGTCCTTTACTCAATGACCTGGAGCAATTTACTCAAATGGTTGTTCCCAAGAATCAGATGGAAGCGCTTGCTCCTCAGATACCGAATTTCCAGAGTAAATGTGAGGCGTGCATGGGGTGATGTAACGAGCACCCCTCGTGCTCTTGGCATGCGCTAGCCCTCAGTTTACAGAAGGTGGTAGCAGCGGTGGTAAACAATGATGATGAGGTCGGACAGCGGCGTTAACAGGGGCATGAAAACAAGTCGCCCTTCTGAAGGAACTTGCCTTTCTCTGTAGTTTAAACACTTACCAGGACCTACATTGATACTTTCCTAAGTATTGATGGGGATTCATGTTAACTTGGTACAGAGCCCTTAGATTTTGATAATACGGATCCATATGAGTCGTGTTTTGTCTTCAGGGTAACCTACTCGTACGGGATTTGAGGGTAACTACTGTGAGGGCCATGCCGTCACCCACTAATTCGACGGTGTTATTGCATATTGACGCTGAGTGATCCGAGCTAGTATAACACCTTTTACATATGACCTCACCCTTCTGGTATTCCTGTGCTTGAGAAACCCAGGGTTGCGTTTCTTATTTAGCAGGCAGAAAATGCTAACATGTTCACTGAGGGCAAGATGCATATCTCTATCCTTTTTTTTTTTTTTTTTTTTAAATTTTATTTATTTATTTACTTATGGCTGTGTTGGGTCTTCGTTTCTGTGCGAGGGCTTTCTCTAGTTGCAGCGAGCGGGGCCCGCTCTTCATCGCGGTGCGCGGGCCTCTCACTGTCGCGGCCTCTCTTGTTGCGGAGCACAGGCTCCAGACGCGCAGGCTCAGCGGCCATGGCTCACGGGCTTAGTTGCTCCGCGGCATGTGGGATCTTCCCAGACCGGGGCTCGAACCCGTGTCCCCTGCATTGGCAGGCAGATTCTCAACCACTGCGCCACCAGGGAAGCCCTCTATCCTCTTTATAGCTTAGAGGCCAAGCCAGTGGCTGACCCAGAGCAGGCATGTCTTAAATGTGCTATTACTGAACTGATGAGATTTTTCCAGTATATTGTTGTTTCCTAGGGGAGGCGGGCTTAGATTTCCAGTCCTTGGATTCCTGGCCAGAGCTCTGTATCTTAAACTATTTTATTTCTAGAACTCATTGTTGGAAATAGAAACTCATGTAGGTGTCACGTAGGAAACAGTCTGATTTCTTTCTTGTCCTCTGTGGAGAAGAGTGCGCAGGACCTGATAAAAGTCTGCATGGCAGGGCCGGCTCTCGGCTGGGATGCTATCACAGGACACCCCTTTCTGTTCCCCCTGGTGGTGCCCTGGCGCTGTTCCTTCCCACCTGACCCCCTGCCGGTCTGCCCTGGACGAGGGAGCAGGGTCGAAGAGCTTGTGTGTTTCTTTTCCAATCTTCACCCTCCATCTCTGGCTCATTCTCTGGGGAGGGGCTTTCCAGCACGGTTATCTGGATACCTTCCCCACCTGGAATTTTGAGTGTACCTTGAGTGAGCTTGGAGGGGAGAAGGCAGGTGGAACTCGGGCTAAAAATGCGCAGTCCTGAGGGGGTGTAGGAGGCCGCTGGGATAGAAGGCAGTGGGTTTTCGGTAAGGGGGTGTTTGAAGCAGCAGGATGTACACGGCGGACTTTGGAGTCAGGCAAATCCGGCTTGGAGTCCTGGCTTTGGGTAAACTCCTTTCCGTATCTGAGGGAAGGAACTAGCGTGCTGTCCGTTCCCAGAGCAGCCAGGGAGGGAGACACAAGCAAAGATGCCACCCTTCTGTCCTGAGCAGTTGAAACCAGCGGTTTGGCTGCACTGGAAATACCCTGCTCTCCTGGGGCTCTTTTTGAGACCCTCTGTGTCCTGCAGTAATTTCCAAGCAGAAGAGGCAGCATGGGCTGGGACTTTGTCACTCTTCTCTATGATCTTTGGCGAATTCATCAGCCCCTCGGTGCTTCCTCCTTCATCTGTGAAATGGGCACAAGACTGACACCCACACTGCAGGTGTTGGCTCATCTAATCCTCACGGCAGCCTCATGAGAAAGGAGGTGCAGAACGTAAAACCCAACAAGGCCACATGGGCTGTGCCTGCGGTCAGGAGGGTGGGTGGCTCTGTGGTGGCCTGGAAGACACAGGCTCATCTTAACCATGCAGTTGCAAGTGTTTAAGATTATACTCCACAATATGGGCCAAACGCAGGATGTCCGCCAAATCCGGCCTGCGATATGCCAGTCTGAGACCTGGGGAAGGCTGGCCAGGGGCTCAGAGAGGTTTAAAAGGGACAGAACACGACAGTGGCTGGTACGGGCTGTGTGTTCTTCTCCTTTCCAGCCGCGTGACCGCTCCTGGAGGCCGCTCGGTGGGCCGAGGGTGGAGGAGGCAGCAGGGCGCTCCTGCAGCTCTTCCTGAGCTGGAACATCGGCTGACACAGTCCA
The DNA here is from genome assembly GCF_005190385.1 of Monodon monoceros. NCBI lineage: Eukaryota > Metazoa > Chordata > Mammalia > Artiodactyla > Monodontidae > Monodon > Monodon monoceros. Next base: position 79,889,873 of record NW_021703775.1, on the reverse strand, counting down.
TCTGAAGCGCTTCGGATTTTCTTAGTATCTGATATGATCCTATTCAGATGTTGACAGAAACGCTCTGCCCTCTTAGATAGAAAGAGTTTGACTGTTGGCCACTCTGAGTTAGTTAGTCAGGCTACATTTTTTTTACGAAACCTGAAACACGAAGAATTGACTCTCGCGAAAAGGATTTGAGGCTCTGAAAAGTCTTCGTGTAAAGTCTCCTGAGCAGTGTACATCTTTTCATTTTTACTGGCATCCTAGTCCCCTAATTAGATTCATGCAGTTGACTGAAAAAAAGTGCCGGAGCGCTTTCCTAATTGACAGACTTGCGATTGACAGAATAGTCCCTGAAGTCTCATAATCGAGCAGACAGCTTGTCACCATGCGAGTCATTAAAGTACCATCAGAAACTGAACACTGACAAGTGCGAACTTCAATGTTGTTCACAGCTCCTTGGCTGAACACAGACACTCGAGTGAGATGAGCCCTTTTGTTTCGTTCTGTCGCTCCTTGCAGACGCCGCGAAGCCAGTGACATTAAGGACTGTTGCAGGAGTGGGGAAGGGGGTGGCCAGGTCCACAGGTGACCGTGCCCTCGCCCTAGGCCGGCACCGCCAGCTGAAGTGTACAGCTCCCATTGCCGCTTCTGTATCTGTGTTTTCCTTTCCGCGCTCCCTCAAACGTGGCATGCTGCACCGATCTAGGGGTTTTGGTTTTTGTTTTAAAGCAGCAGATGGAGCTAAGAGCTCTTGTGCCTTGCTTCCGCATCCCACCAGCAGAGGCTCACATCATTCTGTTGCCACTGAGAGCTTCAGTTCACATTTGGATCTCATTTCCCACCAAACTGTTTGCGTGGAACATAAACATTTTCCAATTCAATGAGGGGCCTGTAGCTTCATCTCCTGGGTTCCCACCCAGGCACTGGTCAGGCCGCTTGGCTCCAGGACCACGTGTACCCGTCTGTCTGAAAACCAACCTCTAGGTTGTTGGTTGAAAAGGATCAGCGTTGTTTGTAGGATCGGCAGGGGTCGGAAGGGGAAGGGACTTTTGTGTCGTTTTACAGATGAGCCACCGAGGCCCAGAGAGGAATCCTGTGGTTGTGAGGCCTTTCCTGGGACGCCTGTTTCCCGGTCCACTTCTTTCTGTCTCGTACCTGCCGGCCTCTGGGATCTCTTGGTCGGTGGGATGCCGTTTGCTCCCCTGCACTTTAAGATGAGGAAGTCTAGTCTGAAAGAAAATAGTCTGAGCAGGATAACATAGCCTGAAGTTCCTGGGGTTCAAACCCGGGCTTCTCAGGTCTCCACTCTACCTAGAACCGGCCCCCAGCGTCACAGGTGTAGATTCATTCATCCAGTTGTAGCTTAACCCCGCCATGGACCAACCGGGATTCTAGGCTAACGTGCTCTTTCTCCGTGGACATAGTCACCTGTCCCCACGGCTCGTGCACCAGGGCTGTGTCCCCGTGATGGCCAAGTCTGTGACTCCAGCCCAGATTGTTCTGTGTAGCTCCTGGACCCCTCGTCCGGCTGCTCTCAGATGTCCTCTGCCTTCTTAGCATAGCACTTGTCCAGCTCTGTTGTGATTGTTCAGACAGAAAGCCCCAGGGAGCGCAGGGACCAGGCTGCTTGCTGTATCCTCCACGCCTGGCATGCCTAGAGGCATCGGTGGCATGAGCTCCAGTCCACCAGCCCACAGCCCACAGGCCGCCCCTCGTAGGGCCCCGGCAGCAGGGGTCTGAGGAGGGGCGGCTCATTCTGGACATGGAAGGAGCCAGGAGAAAGAACACAGAAGCGGGGTGCCATGTAATGGGGTCTTCCCTCTTGTCTGCCCTAGTGCGGGGCAGTATCGGATTGTAGGAACTGCTTCTGGAACGAGCACGTGGGGCAAGAAAGCAACAGGCTGCAGAGGAAATACCCAATCATTTCCTGGTAGAAGGGAAGGGAGGGCGAGGGGGCAGGAGTTCACTGAGATGCAAAGCTAAGATGGAGCCCCGTGTGCCTGTCTTGCATAAAGGGATGCGCTGAGCCAGAAGCTTTGCGGCGGGGGAGCGGCCGGGGGGGAAGCGTGCATCCCGGGAGTCGGGTGGGGCCTGCTCTGGGGCTGCCTAGCTTTCTCCATTTAGCCTAACAAACGTCTACGAAGCACTTTGTAGGGCGTTAACGGCATTTTCAAAGAAAATGGTCCCAGGAAGCAGGTCTAGTACTGCTGGGTTGGGGACTATGCCATAGCAGGATTTGAATCCAGGGAACAGCTGATTGCTGACATGCCTTACCTGAGCTATTTAAAGAAAATGAGCCTGCTTCCCACCCGCACCTCCCAGCCCCGACCACGCGGAGAAGTCCAGAAGCGCTCGGAGCGCTGGATCCTGTGCAGGTGAATAAGGTACGGCTCTTGCTCCTGGGGCAGCCTGCTTAGGGGTCCAGGGGAGCATCGGGGGGCCTTTCTTGGCTCCCCCGGCACCTGTTCGTAAGGCCTAGAGGGTCCTCGTTACCTGGGATTGTGCGTTTGGAGCGGTGTGTACCGGGAACTGGTCAGCTTGGACGTGCAGGAAATTTGGGCTCCTGTGCTTGGCCAGCAGCCTGGGACAGGGCAAGAGAGGGAATGTGAGCATCCTCCAAGGCCAGGAGGGAGCTTGAGCCCGCTGATCAGGACGGGAGCCTCCTGGTTTAAAGTAGAGTGGTGATGACAGGGTGAATGAGGAGAGGCAGTCCCGGATGAATAATGCAGGAGCCGCATGGATGGCGTTAGTGATGGCCTCTGGTCAGTGACCACCACCCGATGGGCTCCGTCATCGAGTCCGGCCTGATGCATTTTTTTTTTTTTTTTTTTTTTTCTTCGCGGCACGCGGGCCTCTCACTGTCGTGGCCTCTCCCGTTGCGGAGCACAGGCTCCGGACGTGCAGGCTCAGCGGCCATGGCTCACGGGCCCAGCCGCTCTGCAGCATGTGGGATCTTCCCGGACCGGGGCACGAACCCGTGTCCCCTGCATCGGCAGGCGGACTCTCAACCACTGCGCCACCAGGGAAGCCCGGCCTGATGCATTTTTAATGGCTACCCAGATGTACTTCCTAATTGGCAGTTACATCATTGTGTGTTCCAGAATAAAGCATGAGTCATCCTCCAGTGAGGAGGAACACGCGTCCGCCAGGCTGCCCAGCACGAGCCGCCCCCCCCTGCTGTCCAGCGTTGGCTACAAGAAGACCCTGCGCCTCACGTCAGAGCAGCTGGTGAGTGTCCTGTCCTCCCCCTCCACCACACTGCGGGCACTGGCCCAGCCACGGCCACCTGGACTCGGTGGGTTCAATGACCCGGGCGTCCCTCCCATGCTCTGTCTCCGGCTTCAGCTCTGGCACCTCTATCCAACTGCCTGCCACCCCACTGCAAACCTCACATCCCCCTGTTGGTGTCTCCGGTTCACGCCCCACGTCAGCTCCTGTCCGGGCTGGCTCCAAAGCATCACTTCCCCTGTGCCGGCCCTGCCGCTGCCCTGGAGGCTCCTGTCCGCAAGTGTTGGCGGAGGGCGGCCTGAAGGCGTGAATTTATTCTGAGCTGTGAATGCCTGAGAGCCCAGATCTCGCAGGGCTGTTTCCACTTTTCCAGAGATGTTTGTTAAGTCAACCGCATCTCCTGAATTGGGGGAAAAGGAGGACTTGTGATGGGATTCAGAGAGCTTCCGGTAGCAGGGGGCCATCCTGGTCACAGTGTCCTCTGCTCTGCGGCCGTGCCACCAGTTTTAATGCCTGGACCCTGTTTCCCAGGAGCAGACAGCGAGCAGGTATCTGCTGCTCTCCGAGGAGTTTGTGGGGGCCAGGCTTAGTTGTGATGGTGTCTGATGGGAAAAGAGAACGGTCAGGCCTGACACCCTGCACCGCTGGGGGCGACCTGGACTCCTGCCCCCAGCTGGCTTGCACTCGAGGGCCCCGGTGCCGAGATTCAGAACCGCTGAGAGGGGATTCTGCCTTCGGAATCCAGTGTGATTTCCTGGGGTCTAGCTTCTGGGCTTCTGGATACGAGATGTACCTGATAACTGAGACGACTGCTTTCTTCCAGTTTGTGTCCGTGTATTAACTAGTACTCGTGGCTGGTTCGGGGAACGTATTTTCATCCTTGACTTAGATTCGTCTCCCCGGCCATGGCCCTTCGTACTCAGCCGTGGCCTAGTAAACACATCCCAGTCTGAAGTTGTGATTTCCTGCGGCGACCCTCAGAGCCCGTCACTTACAAACCCCAGGGGGCGTGGGTGAGGGTGAGCTGCGCTACGCTGGGGCCTGCGAGGGGGCCTGGGGTTCAGGTTGCCCAAGTCCTGGAAAGACCAGTCCTCCTCGAGAGCAAGACAGGGAAAGAACTGTACGGTAGCCTAGGGTGGTGCTTTGACAAAAACAAAATCCGGATCCGGTTTCTCGTGGAACAGAAACCGAATATCCGTCTCTCTGAGCCTCGCCCTCCAGCGGACACAGAGTGCATATCTTTCAGAAAAGCCTGAAGTTGAAGAACGGACCCAACGACGTGGTCTTCAGCGTCACCACGCAGTACCAGGGCACGTGCCGCTGTGAAGGCACCATCTACTTGTGGAACTGGGACGATAAGGTTATCATCTCTGACATCGATGGAACCATCACTAGGTGGGTCCCGCCGACTCGGGGCCGTGGGACCCCGGGGCCTGGAGCCAGCGTGTCAGTTCCTCTTTCCGGGGCATCGTGCAGCTCATGCAGTTCAGTTTCTGGGGCGGTCGGTGCCGCCCGCGGAGCCATAGCTCCTTGATTTAAACAGCTGCAGTGGGGGATTGGGGGCCGCTTCCCTCTGGGGCGGTGGCTCCCTGGCTTTGTTGCTCAGTTTCGGGGTTTCCGTCCAGAGAGCAAGTCGTGGATCCCATTTGCATTTTTTAATGAGGCATTTGGTGCAATGAGTCAGGATGACTTTTTTCTTTTTCCCCCTTTCGCGATGCCCTTTTAACTTTATTTTTCCTGTCTCTGTTTTTATTTAGATCAGATACTCTTGGCCACATTTTGCCCACCCTTGGGAAGGATTGGACCCACCAGGGCATCGCCAAGTTGTACCATAAAGTGAGCCAGTAAGTACCCAGCGAAGTGCTTGCGGCAAATCCGCACACGGAACCTTTGCCGACGGGCTGACTTACAGACGGGTGTCCCTTGGCTAGGGAGGGTGAGCGCGTGGTGAATCCCGCCAACTTCAGATCTGAATTCAGTACCAAAAGGCAAGAGAGGAAGTGGCCGGGGAATTGCAAATTGACAGAGGAGGAAGGCGGTGGCAGCCTGAGGGGAGGGCTTGAGGTTCAGTTCATACTGAGGAATGGCACAGATAGTCGGGTGAGGACATGGTAGTCTCTGATGTAGACCAAGGGAGTTATTTTAGGCTGAAAAGGTCCAGATTCCAAGCAGGTTTTGTGGGCCAGCCAGCAGTGCACACCTTGCCCACCTGGTCCGGGGAGCACACTGCCGAGGGGCCGTACCTGGGACATCAGTGTGGGAGGGTAGATTTTGAGTTGCTCTCGTGTGTCGGGTACATCTGTCACTTCACTTAACTCTTACAGTAGTTCCGAGAAGCAAGTAATGTCATTTCTAGGTTTAGAGGGTTAAAACAATTTGTCCAAATTCCCGTAGCTGCTAAGAGGCAGAACTCACTGAAACCCTGGTCGACCTATAGCTCCAAGTGCAGTACTTCTGCTCTGGTTCGTCTCCAGGGTTCAGAGCCCTTGGGGTCCCCATCCCTGCACCACCACCAGCAGGTGCTTGGTCCCACTGTCTCCATCTCTCTGTGGACTAGAGTCTCCCACGTAAGTGAAACCTCTCTGTCCTCCACTTAGTTACAGCCGGGAGGTGCAGACATGGTCTCTGGCCTGCTGGACCTCACGCTTCGGGTTGGTGGGGCACGAGGTGCCTGGGAGGACCTTTCCTCCTGGTGGATTCAAAGCTTCTCACTTCTTAGATGCCCAGCTCATTGATTTGACTTTCCTTTTCTGGATGTCTTCCTTAAGAAATGTTAAAAGTAATACATGCTTCTTTGAAAAAAATAAATAAGAAAAACGAGAGAAATATAAAAGTACAAAGGTCACATCTTTCTCCTGCCTTACCGATAAGCTGTAAGTTATCGGCTACGAGTATTATGCGTTCTCTACCAGTGGAACCACTGTGACCGGTTTGGTTCCGTGTATACTGAAAATTCATTTACATGCTCCCCCGCCCCACGTGCACATTATTTAATGAAGATCCTTCTGTTTCATTATGTGTGAGGTTTACCTCGTTCTTCTTAACTGCAGTACAAAATTCCATGCCGTGGGTAAACCACCCTGCATTTAACTAGTCCTCTGTTGGTGAGCACGATAGGGCGTTTCCAGTTTTTCACTCTTTCCAATAGTGATGCAATCAGCATTTACAGAAAGTCCTTATTATGTACAACGAGCGTACAGATAAGTAGAGAGGGTACGACGCTTACACAAGGGCCGCTGTAAGGTGGATTCTCAGAAGTAGAATTGCCGGTGGAAGGCCGAGCACACGGAAAGGCTTGGTCGATATTCCCGGGCTGCCCCCTGAGAGGTTCTCCCGGCCTCCCTCCTGTAGGCGACGCGCTCAGGGCCTTCCCCGCCACCTCCGCACGGCTGACTCTTTGCCTCGAAGGATTAATCCACTGATGAGCTGCCTTGACTGGCCTCACACTGAAAACTGTCTCTATTTTTAGTCGAAAGAAACCCCTGTGGGTCAGGATACAGAGTAGTTCACAGCCTCATTCATTTTGGGTTTTGGAACATAAAGCTATTCCCGTTCTTACTGTAAGGTTAAAAAAAAAGGCACTATGTTTTGCCGGTTTTTTTTTTTTTTTTTTTGGTTTTGATTTGTGTCTCTCTTGGGTTTTCCTAGAAAAGGTATCTTCTTGAAAAATAAAGTTGCGTAGCTTACCAAAGAATACCTGGTCGTTGTTTTGGTTCGATTGATTGATTCAGAATGAGTCCGGTCTGTGGGTGAGGACCTGAGAGCCACAGACTGCTTGTTGTGTTTTCATTTTGGTTGAGAGGAAGGAGCTTGACACTTAACTTGTTCACTGAGTTTGACGTGTGTCCTCAGTGGCACCCGGACGGTTAGACCAGTGATGTCCTGGCCGTCCCCCAGCTCGGCCGTCGCCTTCAGGGGCTCTGTACGGGAGCAAGGGCAGCCTCCTTAGCGTGGCTCTCAAACCCTGCGGTTTCAGGTCAGCTTCCGCCAGTTCCTGATCTGCTGCTGCTTCTCCGCAGACCTTCCTGCTCGAATCCAGTCTGACTGTTCCCCACCCCGTATCCGTCGTTTTCCCATCTTCCCACCTTTGCTCACATGGTGGCTTCTGCTTGGCGTGCCTTTACCTCTGATTTTTGCCTCCCCCAGTTTTTCAGCCTGTAATGCCCGGCTCAGACCCCATGGTCCTCACCAAGCCCCTTCAGGCCAGAATTGGTGCCCTGGGCAGCCCTACGTCCTCCTCCTCTAGGCTTCCTGATACCCAAGGGCTCGGCCTGGCTTGGTGGCCTTGGTGCCATCCCAGAGTTCTAGCCCAGGCTGGACGTGGTGTCGGCTTTCGTAGCTGGTTAGAGCGAATGCCCATCCAGCCAGCGTCTCACATGCTACCTCCTCCAAGTCTTCGGCAGCCCCAGCTGGGAGAAGGGCAGGGACGGACTGAGAACTGGCAAAGGCTGGGTGGCCGTTTCTGTTGGTGTCATATTTGTGATCACCCAGAGACGTATTTAGAGAAATGTTTCACATGACAGAGTACCAGGAGGAAGGGGCCGTTTAATTGAGTTTTGGACTGATCACTCTTCCCTGATGCTTCTTTCCTTGCATTTGGGTACCCCTCAAATTTTATGCCCTGCAGTATTTTTCTAACGGAAAAACCAGTCTTGCAGATGACCACTTGCCTGGAAACAACAGAAAATGAGGACCATTGTATTTATTTTTTGCCAAATGTAATTACTCGTTTGAATAAGTCAGCCCATGAGAAATTACCTGTCAGGTTGATCATCACCTTGTTCATAGAGAGGCTATAAAGCTCGCTTGGTTATTGATTTTAAAAAGCAGACTTGGTTATTGATTAAAAGGAGCTATAGCAGATACAAATAGAAGAGATGTGAAACTCCCGCGTATTCAAATATACGTGTCCAATAAGTAGAAGGAAAATAAAGCAGGACCGTTTCCTAAAATATGTAGATCATTGAGCCAGTGGGGATTTGCGGGGGGCTAAGTATGGACAAAAACTGCTCTAATTTCCTACCTTCCTGGATAAATATTTTTATATTCACGTAACCGGAAGTCGGTGGCCCCATGATTAGCGGGAGGAATGCTTCCTGGGTTTCCATGGATAAATTAGTTCATCTGTGGCCTGCGGAATGTATCGTCTGAAGCCGAGATGCTGAAGACGGGGACCGATCATTAGCAGACATTAGCATCTTTCTTCTTCTCCCGCCCACAGCGGTTCTTTCTTCCCCTCACCTCAGGTCTTCCTAAGTTATCGCGTCATCGCTGTCTGCCAGGAAGGGAGAGTGTGGTGTGGCGAATGGGAGGGAGTCGGGGACCTGGGCTCTAGGGGCCGTAGCCGTCGGGCCACCACAGACCTTCCGACCCGTCCCCTGCTCGCGGCTTTGGCTTCCTCATCCCCGAAGGGCGGAGTTGGATCCCACCATCCCTTCGGTCGGTCCCTGCTAGGCTGGCGGCACTGCGCCGCTAGGTCGGGTGGTTCAAGTCAGTCCCGAGCCCGCGTGCGCTGTTCCAAGCCAAGGCTCCGTGAGAGCCCTGAGGATGCGCTGAGCCCGACCACAAACCCTCTGTGCACCGGGCGCTGTCCTGGGTACGCTAGGGGGTGCTGCCAGCCCCTCCCGTCGGGCACCCTGTGACCCCCAAGAAGGACCCCTACAGCACGCCCCGTAACGAGGCACTGGGGCGGGGTGTAGTGAGAGAGGCAGATTTTACAGATGTCAGTGAAGGAGAAGTGAATTCTGATTGGAAGGGCGAGGAATCAAAGAAGGCTTCAGCGAGAAGGTGGCACCTGAGCTGAGCCTTACTGGGTGAGCAGAGTTTTGAAAGAGAGGAAGGCTCATCACGGGTGGAGGTAGCAGTGGGAAGAGGGGCTGAGAGATGGGCAGGTTCGTGGGGGTGAGGAGCGCTCACAGAAAGGAGGTCCCGGTGTAGGGGGCCCGCGGTGCAGGGGGTCGGCGGTGCAGGGGGCTGGCGGTGCAGAGGCCCCGGTGCAGGGGGCCCGCGGTGCAGGGGTTCGGCGGTGCAGGGGGCCAGCGGTGCAGGGGTTCGGCGGTGCAGGGGGCCAGCGGTGCAGAGGCCCCGGTGCAGGGGGCCCACGGTGCAGGGGGTCCACGGTGCAGGGGGTCGGCGGTGCAGGGGGTCGGCGGTGCAGAGGGCCGGCGGCCTATGTGACTTGGAAGTTGGCTGGCGCCAGACAGCAGGGCCCGTGCAGGCGGGGCTGAGAACGAGCCTGAGTTTGGCCCTGAGCTTTCCTTTCCTAAGGTGGCAGGCGAGTACCCTTCCTCTAGGGCTGCAGACAGGGCTACCGAGTTCCCTTTCCTCTACATCACTGTCGTTCAGTGGGGATTTTGCCCCCCATGGTGTGTGGCAATGTCTGGAGACATCTTTGATTGTCATGACTGGGGCGTGTCATTGGCAACTAGTAATTGAGAAACTCCAATATAGAAGCTTATCTTGGAAAATTAAGTAGAAGAGGTAGAAGGTTACCCAAAGGGAATCTTTCCAGTCTATTTCAGTATCTCTCCAGGCCTCTAAGAGGGATGTAGAGATTGGGACAAAAGGAGAAAATCACTTGTACCAAGCCTGGCCATGGAATGATGCCTTCTTTTTGTCTCTGGCGTTTCCCCAGAGCCCTGTTCTAGTTGCTGAGATGTCGGAGGGATAAGTGTGACCCACGTGTGTGTGTTGCACTTCTGTTCACTGGTACCTCTTCAGGCAGGGCTGTCCTTCCTGCCCTGGGGTCCCTCGTGGCCACCTTGCTCCATCCCGTGTCCTGTTTCCGTTATAGTTGGTCCCGCAGTACACTCTACTCCTGCAGGGAAGGGCTGTGCTGGGCCCCTGAGCACGCCCAGCCCAGCCTGGCTCGGGAGTGTCCGGTGGGTATGCCTGCTGCATCCTGCTGCTGGCTGCCCTTCTGAGCGAGGGTCTTATCCACGAGGGGTACCGTTGAGAGTAATCTTTCTGGTGACTCTCTGCCACCTGAGTGACTGACGGGAACACCTGGCGTTTCACACAGCTTTCACCGGGGTGAAGGCTCTGGAGAGGTGATCCCTGCTGCCACCAACAGGCATTTCTCCCGTTAGGACGTCCTCGAGCTGCTTTTCCAGCTACGTTTAGTAACGGCCTTTGAAGCAGAACACTTGTGTGGTGAGGACAGCCAGTGGCAGGATCAAGCCCTGAAGCATATTTGCAAACCAAGCCTTAAATAAAATTAGCGTCTCAGACCCCTGCAGGTGGCAGTTTTTAGGACTTTGATGTGAAGAGCTATATACAGAAATAGTGATTTTTTAAAAAAAGATTGCATTAATTAGACAGCTCAGATACAAAGATGTTTCATTAAAGTGCTTGCTTGATTTTCAGATGCGTCCCTGTATTCCAAACAACCTGATATTTCTAGATTCTCTTCGTCCCAGCACGTTCCTGTTTCTTGGTTTTAAAGAACATATTATTAGGCAAATCTCGAGACAAGTCCTTTGGCCAACACGAAGTATTCACTGTGGAGCAGTAAGTCGGATAGGAAGCGGGTAGTTTGTATTTACCCATCAGCAAAGATTTACAAAGTGTCTGCTACTTGCCAAGCACTGTTTTTGGCGCTGGAGTTAACAGCGAGGAATGAGACAAGGTCCCCACCCTCAGGGAGCTCATGGATTAATGAGACACAGTCAAACAAGGGGCTGTCGTGTAATATTAGTGACCGGTGGTACATGAGGAAAAAAGCAGAGCGAGGGCTTAGTGCCTGGGGTGAGGGTGAGGGAGGGTGTGTTTTATTAGCTAGGCGGACGAGGGAGGGCCCGCCAAGGAGGTGCTGTCTGAGTAGGTCTCGACGAGGTGAGGGGGCAGGCAAGCCCGGAGGTCTAGGGGAACAGTGTGCAGGCAGCAGGAACGGCAGGTGCAGGAAGGGGTGTGGCGAGTGCGAGGACCGGTGAGGACACCTGGTGTCCAGCCCGGTGCCAGGGAGCAGATGGGGCTGGAGAGAAAGGCAGGGACCAGGTCTCAGTGGCCTTGCGGGTCCCGGCGAGGAATTTGGATTATATCTGAGAGAACTGGCAAGGCTTTGGAGAGTTGAGTATTAAGTTTTCTTTCTCTGTGGAGGCTCGGCGGGGGGCAGGGAGATGATTGATGCTGTTGCAGGAACAGAGGTCAGAGGTCCCACTGGCGGGGGCAGGGGGACTGAGGGGCGGCACGGGGTTCATGGTGCTACGGGTGGGACTGAGCGGGCTTGCCGATGGCTTGCGGTGGGGATAGAAACCGAGGGGGGCCCCTGAGATGTGGGCCCCACCCCTGGGCTTCCAGGGGTGCCTGGAAGCGTTTGAGGTGCTACTCGTGGGTATCTGATGGGTACTGTGGTATGTGCCACTGAGTGTATTGCTCTGGAGCTTAAGAGAGGGGTCTGGGCTACGAATGTAAAGTTGAGAGATATCAGTGTACAGATGGAGGTTAAACATTTTTTTTTCATGTATTTAATCCAGTATATTAAAATACTACCATTTAATCATGTACTCGATATCAAAACTCTGAATGGGTGGTATCTCATATTCTCTCTTTATAGTAAGGCCTTGAAACCTGGCCTATATTTTATATTTGTAGCACAGCATCTCATTTCAGACTCCTAAGTTTTCAGCGGTTCAAAGAAAGGGACATGTAGTTCTTCTAAAGTAATAAAGTTGTGTTTAACAGAAGAACCCTCCTGTGATCTGTTTCTTCACTCGCGACACTTCCGACACCAGATGTGTGGGGGTTTCACACATTTCACAATTCCCAAGTTCTCTTCAGACACCAACTGGGTGTCCAGTAGTTTAATTCTGACACTAACTACCTAGTTAGTGCAGACCCCATGGGTTAAGGGCTCATTCCCGCAAGGCCGCCACAAATTCAGACACCAGTCATAAGTGGTAGGTCCTCAGCTTACCCACACTTCTGCCTGACTTGGCTACAAAGTGAGGGTTCCCACATGCCCTCCCCAGGTTTGATGACGGCTCATAGGACTTGGGGAAACGCATTCACTGGTCTATGTTATCAGGGTATTATAAAGGATACAGCTGAGCAGCCAGATGGAGATGTATGAACGGTCCGGGTGCAGCTAAGTTGGACAGTTTGATGCCTCCGGCCTCAGTTTCCCTAACTGTAAAGCGAGAGGAAGACACCTACTGAACAAGGTTCCCGTGAGGATTAAACCGAGTGAGGCCGTGAGGGTCCTTTAGCAAACGGCAGGGAAAGGCATTCAGGCTTCTTTCGCCATTAAGATTTTATAGAACGTGGCCTTTTGCTTGGGAATTAGAGCCGCGCCCTTCCTCCTGAAACAGATACAGATCAGGGTTTGTGCACGCGAGATGGCTCCATCGTGTGATGCTGTTAAGCGGGAACGTTTCATCTCTTTTTCAGAAACGGGTACAAGTTCCTCTACTGCTCCGCACGGGCCATCGGGATGGCGGACATGACGCGGGGCTACCTGCACTGGGTCAACGAGCGGGGCACGGTGCTGCCCCAGGGGCCGCTGCTCCTCAGCCCCAGTAGCCTCTTCTCTGCCTTGCACAGGTGAGGGCTCAGCCTGCCCGCCCCCCGCCCCGCACCTCTGGGCCGGCTCGGGACCCCTCTCCCGCTCACCGGAGGTTTTGCCAGAATAGCTGCTTTACTCGTCCTCCCAGCCGACACCCCCACTCCGTGCTGGGCCCCGGAGGTTCAGCCTCAAGTGCGGGTCTGGCCTCGTCACCCATCAGCATCCTTCACTGGCTCATCACGGCCCTCGGGAGAAAGCCCGAGGCCACGAGCTCGGCATCACGGGCTCTTCACCACCCGCCTTGTCCTTCTCGCCCATCTCATTCTCTCCGGGTTCTGGGATGCAGTCGTGCTGAGCTGTCTCCGTTGTCCAGAGAGATGGTCTCTGCTCTGAGCCTTAGCACGTGCTGCCCTCCTTCGTGGGGAGCTGCCCCTCTCCCTGCATCGCTGGCCTGAGTCTTAGTGACTCTGAGAATCTATCTATGTGCTTTCCGTCCAATCAGGGACCTCGGCTGGGTCCAGTGGCCCCTCTACCAGCCACCATCATCACCTGCCTGGTCTGAGACCTCCCGTAATGAGGAGTCCTGGTCACACCGTTTATTTTTATAGACCACCAGCCCAGTTCTTTTCTTTCATTGGTTATTTTTAAAAATATTTATTTATTTATTTTTAACATCTTTATGGGAGTATAATTGCTTTACAATGGTGTGTTAGTTTCTGCTTTATAACAAAGTGAATCAGCTATACGTATACATATATCCCCATATCCCCTCCTTCTTGCGTCTCCCTCCCTCCCACCCTCCCTATCCCACCCCTCTAGGTGGTCACAGAGCACTGAGCTGATCTCCCTGTGCTATGCGGCTGCTTCCCACTAGCTGTCTCTTTTACATTTGGTAGTGTACATATGTCCGTGCTACGCTCTTACTTAGTCGCAGCTTACCCTTCCCCGTCCCCGTGTCCTTGAGTCCATTCTCTACGTTTGCGTCTTTATTCCTGTCCTGACCTTAGGTTCATCAGAAGCTTTTTTTTTTATTTTTTTATTCGATGGACACTTAGGTTGCTTCCATGTCCTGGCTATTGTAAACAGAGCCGCAGTGAACATCGTGGTACGTGACTCTTCTTGAATTATGGTTTTCTCAGGGTATACGCCCAGTAGTGGGATTGCTGGGTCATATGGTAGTTCTATTTTTAGTTCTTTAAGGAACCTCCATACTGTTCTCCACAGTGACTGTATCAATTTGCATTCCCACCAGCAGTGCAAGAGGGTTCCCTTTTCTCCACACCCTCTCCAGCATTTATTGTTTGTAGATTTTTTGATGATGGCCATTCTGACCGGTGTGAGGTGATACCTCATTGTAGCTTTGATTTGCATTTCTCTAATGATTAGTGATGTTGAGCGTCCTTTCATGTGTTTGTTGGCCATCTGTATATCTTCTTTGGAGAAATGTTTGTTTACGTCTTCTGCCCATTTCTGGATTGGGTTGTTTGTTTTTATGATATTGAGCTGCATGAGCCGCTTGTATATTTTGGAGATTAATCCTTTGTCAGTTGCTTCGTTTGCAAATATATTCTCCCATTCTGAGGGTTGTCTTTTTGTCTTGTTTATGGTTTCCTTTGCTGTGCAAAAGCTTTTAAATTTCATTAGGTCCCATATGTTTGTTTTTGTTTTTATTTCCATTTCTCTAGGAGGTGGGTCAAAAAGGATCTTGCTGTGGTTTATGTCATAGAGTGTTCTGCCTATGTTTTCCTCTAAAAGTTTGATAGTGTCTGGCCTTACATTTAGGTCTTTAATCCATTTTGAGCTTATTTTTGTGTATGGTGTTAGGGAGTGTTCTCATTTCATTCTTTTACATGTAGCTGTCCAGTTTTTCCAGAACCAGTTATTGAAGAGGCTGTCTTTTCTCCATTGTATATTCTTGCCTCCTTTATCAAAGATAAGGTGACTGTATGTGTGTGGGTCTTTCTCTGGGCTTTCCATCCTGTTCCATTGATCTATATTTCTGTTTTTTGTGCCAGTACCATACTGTCTTGATTACTGTAGCTTTGTAGTATAGTCTGAATTCCGGGAGCCTAATTCCTCCAGCTCCATTTTTCTTTCTCAAGATTGCTTTGGCTCTTTGGGGTCTTTTGTGTTTCCATACACATTGTGAAATTTTTTGTTCCAGTTCTGTAAAAATGTCATTGGTGGTTTGATAGGGATTGCATTGCATCTGTAGATTGCTTTGGGTAGTATAGTCATTTTGTCAAGGTTGATTCTTCCAATCCAAGAACATGGTTTATCTCTCCATCTGTTTGTATCATCTTTAATTTCTTTCATCACTGTCTTCTAGTTTCCTGCATACAGGTCTTCTGTCTCCTTGGGTAGGTTTATTCCTAGGTATTTTATTCTTTTTGTTTCAGTGGTAAATGGGAGTTCCTTAGTTTCCCTTTCAGATTTTTCATCATTAGTGTCTAGGAATGCAAGAGATTTCTGTGCGTTAATCTTGTATCCTGATACTTTACCAAATTCATTGATTAGCTCTAGTAGTTTCCTGGTAGCATCTTTAGAATTCTCTATGTATAGTATCATGTCATCTGCAAACAGTGACAGCTTTACTTCTTCTTTTCCGATTTGAATTCCTTTTATTTCTTTTTATTCTCTGATTGCTGTAGCTAAAACTTTCAAAACTCTGTTGAGTAACAGTGGTGAGAGTGGGCATCCTTGTCTTGTTCCTGATTTTTGAGGAAATGGTTTCAGTTTTTCACCATTGAGAACGCTGTTGGCTATGGGTTTGTCATATATGGCCTTTATTATGTTGAGGTAAGCTCCCTCTATGCCTACTTTCTGGAGAGTTTTTATCATAAATGGGTGTTGAACACCAGCCCATTTCTGATGACCCTCTCCCCTTCCCCTTCATGCCTGCATTCAGGACAGCCAAGCCAAACTAAGTCTGGCCTCCTAGTGGGGGGCAGGAAAGCAGCAGCCTCCCTGGAGCTGGGGGCCCAGGGCAGTGTCCTGAGCTGCTCTCAAAGCAGTGGATTGAAGTTTGAGACTTATAATCATACATTCACTCATGTGTCTCTGTATAAGAGTCCTTAGATGTAGACTGTAAGGCCCTTTTAGTGCTAAGGAGGGTTCTGGAGTCCATAGAAGGCCATGCAGAGCCAGGACCAGCCCCTGGGCCTTCTGACACTCAGTTTGGGGCTCATCAGCATTAGCATCATCTAAATTACGTTTTGTTGAGGCGCCGAAGAATAGTTCAAAAAATACATGCAAGGCATCTGTCGATAGATAGATAGATAGATAGATAGGTAGATATGCAGTATCTCTGTAATATACGCAAACTGAAAGGGACCCTTGAGATCATCCAATAATCAGACAGTGAACACCAGCCTGCCCACGACCGAGATAAAGCGAGAGGATGTGCTCTCACTCCACCCTCTGAGCCGTAATAGTAACTGCTATCCCTGGATTTTGCGTTAGTCATTCCCTGCTCCTCTAAATAGTTAGCACGTGTATGTGTGATCCTAACCAGTATGTTGAATTGTGCACATTTGTGAACTTTATGTAAATGAATCATATGTTCTTCCGGAACTCACTTTTACTGCTCAACGTGACGTTCCCAGGATTGTTGAGAGTCGCTGTAACTAGCTCGTCTTTGCTTCTGTGTAGGTCCCGTTGTTAGACTCCACCACAGCCCGCTTATCTTTTCTGCTGTTGGTGGGTGCTTGAGCCGCTTGTGATTTTCTGCTCTCGGGCGCAGTGCTGCCTGTGTGTGTCCTCTGGGGGCACCTGTGCAGTGTGCTCCAGGGTACACCCCCAGGAGCAGGATTGCTGGGCCACAGAGCATGCACATGTGTGGTCTTCTTTGGCCATTGCAAACTGTTGTCCAAAGTAGTTGAACCAGTTCGTACACCAGAAGCAAACAGTGCGAAGTGTTCCTTCCATCGGCTTTACTTTCTTACCTACATGTTGTCCGCCGTTTACATTTTTGCTACTCTGGCGGGTAAGAAATGTCTCTTTCCACGCGTTTATTGGCCATGTGGGCTTCATCTTCTGTGAAGTGCCTGTTCACGTCTGTCCCTTATTTGCCTTTTGATTTGTAAGAGTGTTATAGATTGTGCACACGTAGCCTTTGTTACGAGTGCTACAAATATCTTTCTCCAGTTGATGGCTTTTGATGAACATAAATCTGAGTTGCCTTTAGTTGAACAGATCATTTCCCCTGTAGTTTTGTTCTTTCTGTGTGTTGACAAAGCCTTCCCTGACTGTGGGCCTGAGGAAAGTCTCCTGTATTTTACCTAAAGGTGTCGCCTTTCACATTGAGGTCTGTAATTCACCAGGAATTGATTTTTGTATATAGAGTGCACTAGGGGTCCATTTTCTTTTTCTTTATACCTGTATGGATATTCAGTTGTCTCAGCACCATTTGCTGAAAAGAGTGCCCTTCTCCTCTGCTTTGACTTTGTCGTCGTGGTCATAAATTGAAGGCCCGGAAGTGTGTGCCTCCGTTTCTGGCCTTCGTTCGTCTCTATAGCGATTTGAGTCACATTCCATAAAAACATGCAGACAACAACCTGGTGAGAGTTTAACTGAGATGACAGTGAATCTGTAGACCAATGGAGAATTAATATCTCATTATAATATTGAATATTCCAATTCAATTGTATGGTATATTTCTTCATTTATTTAGGTCTTCGCTAATATATTGCAATAAAGTTTTTAACTCATTTAGAATTTTTGCACTGGCGTTCCCGAGTGAGATTGGCCCACACTTTCCCCATACTTTACTACCTCTTTCGGTTTAGTTTTTGAGGTCATGCTGGCCTCGCGAAGTGAGTCAGGAGAGGTTTTCTCTTCCTCTGTGCCCTGGAATTCTTTGTTCCTTGGATGACTGGTGGAAGTCTCTGTCGAAATCACTTGTCTGGGGTGTTTTCCTTGTGGGAAGACTTGAAAGTACGGATTCACTTTCTGTCTAGCGCTTCTCTGGGGTGGCTTAACCGACTTACGCATATTTAACTTCTGAAGATACGAAAGAAAGCGCTCTTAGTATCCCAGCACCTTTGACGGTTAAAAGTAGTTTGATGCTAATGAAGCTGACGCTCTCGTGCTGACCCGTTATTTATTTGTTTTAACAGAGAAGTGATCGAAAAGAAGCCAGAGAAGTTTAAAGTCCAGTGTTTGACAGACATCAAAAACTTGTTTTCTCCAAATACAGAACCCTTTTATGCTGCTTTTGGAAACCGACCAGCTGTAAGTAGTAGTCGGGTATATACGAATTCTTGAAATTACTGTCTGTTCAGATAGCCGTCATCTGAAAGGCCGGCCTAGACTCCCACGTGAAGCCAGATTCTCCTACTACTAGAAATAACTGCTAAGGAGCCGCTTGCCTACGTCTAAAGGCAAGGAGATCGTCATTATTTCGTGGCATCTAGTTTTCTTTGAAGGTGGGCTTGTGGGTTTCAGTTTGAAACTAGAAACTTTAAATTCTAAATTGCTTGCTAAATTAGTAAAACAAGAACATTAAATAGGATTAGATCCTTTCTACCGGAATGGGACCACAGAGCACAAAGGTGAATTCAGTGTCTCAAGTTTTAAGAGTGTTATTTCCTATAGTAAAAGTAGTACTTTGAGATTTTGTGCATACTTCCCAAATTTGCTAGAAGGGTCAGCATTCTGGAGAAGGTAGTTGGGTACTTACTTCCCAGTCAGAAAATTCTCCTGCTTTTGAAACTCATGCCCAAGAAAATGGGTCACGTAGTAACCTTAAGGAATGTTAGAATTGCAGGGGATGTAGTAGGTGGTTTACTTTTTAACTCAGTTCTTGAATAGAGGGGTGAACTGAGGCCCAGAGAGGACAACTTACTTACTAGTTTCACATCCAGAGACATTCTTTCTCTACACTACTTGGAGGTATTATTCGAGTTTAATGAAAGTTTTATAGCACAGGCAGACCTCGTTTTATTGCGCTTCGATTTGTTACACTCTGCAAATACTGCATTTTTTTTTTTTTTTTACAAATTGAAAGTTTGTGGCATCGAGCAAGTCTGTCAGCACCATTCTTCCAACAGCATTTGCTCACTTCCTGTCTCTGTGTCACATTTTGGTAATTCTTGTGATATTTCAAGCTTTTTCATGATTTTATACATTACGGTGATCTGGGATCAGTGATCTTTGATGTGACTGCTAGGACTCGCTGAAGACTCAGATAAGGGTTAGCATTTTCAGCAATAAAGCGTTTTTTTAAACTTTTTTTTTTTTTTTGCGGTACACGGGCCTCTCACCGTCGTGGCCTCTCCCGTTGCGGAGCACAGGCTCCGGACGCTCAGGCCCAGCGGCCATGGCTCACGGGCCCAGCCGCTCCACGGCACGTGGGATCTTCCCGGACCGGGGCACGAACCCGCGTCCCCTGCATCGGCAGGCAGACTCTCAACCACTGCGCCACCAGGGAAGCCCTAAAGTGTTTTTTGTATGCACTTTTTCTAGACATAAAGCTGTTGCATACTTAATAGAGTACAGTGTAGTGTAAACATGACTTTTATATACACCGGCACACCAAAACGTTCGTGTGATTGACTTTGTCGTGGTGTCTGGAACCGAACCCGCAGTAGCTCTGCGGTCTGCCTGTATTTGTATCAAATCTGAAATATTTGTATTTACGATGAACTCTTTTCTTCTCATTAACACTTTACCAAATATAGGATGTGTACTCGTACAAGCAAGTGGGAGTGTCTCTGAACAGGATATTCACCGTCAATCCCAAAGGAGAGCTGGTGCAGGAGCACGCGAAGACCAACGTCTCCTCGTGAGTATTGTGCCCCCTCGCTGTCATCGCTGTGTCATTACCTGTTGTCGTCATCTTGACCTTGGAGTGGTGTTTCACAGTCAACACTATACCTTTTTAATCCTTCGGTGCCTATATTTTAATCTTTAATTCCTACAAGGAAAACATACGTTAACGTCTCGGATTTTGTCCAGAACCTAACTTTTGGACAGCCTGCATTATTAAATCAGATCCCCACCGGGTCGAAAATTTAAACGAGTGGTTAGATACCGCTGCAGAGTGGAATGGCATGAATTTGAAAACTACTGGCTTACATTTGCCGAATTCGTTTTGAAAGCCTAGAATGCGAATTAGAAATATAGCCAGATTAAAATATCATGAGAAGATATATTTAAAGATGAAGAACCTATGTAGCCCTTCACATTACTGACCTGTAATAACATTCTCACCAGAAACATGGCTATGTGACGGTAAGAATTCTCGTATTTTTGGCCGAAGCGCGTTCTCCCCAAGGCCGTGGGCTGAACTGGGTTACTGTTTGCAGTGAGGCCTCCTGGCCGGCCGGGAATCTCCCTTGACTTGGATGTGTCTCGCTTTGGGTTCCTGACTTCTTAGAGTGGAGCGTGTTTCCTCAGCTTTGCCCACTGGGTGATGTCGGGCAGACAGGTGTCGTCCTGCCTTGTCTGTTTCAGAGGCCATACCCCTGTTGGCCCGATCCCTGCAGACCTGGAAAACGGCCTCTGGCCTGAGCGACCCCAGGGGGCCTGCTGGGGCCCTCCTTATGTGGAGGAGTTGGACTGGGGGAGTTCGGGTCTAGCGGCTTCCCAGGGGTTGGTTTTTCCGTTTGATAGAGATCGAGGTTCCCCTAGGGCAGATTTTCACTTTCAAGATGATCCTTTTACCCGTTGGGAGTCTAATCCAGCTTAAAGAGGATAGTTCCAGGCTAGAGGGCGCCCTGCCTCCCTCCCCCACAGCCAGGCCAGGACCTAAGTAAGCAGTTCCCAGGATATGTGGGGCGAGAGGGGAGTGGGGGAGCCAGGACCCGCCTCCATCCTTCACAAGGGGAGGCCGTACCGGTGCTGCCTGATGGGTAGAACGACAGCAGGGACTCTTTCTTCCACACCCCTTTCCTTACGGTTTCTCCCTCTCCTGAGTTCTGAGCGGCCACCCTGATAACGTCTCAGTTCCCTCTTCTCCGTCGTTCCCCACATGAAAGTCTTTCCTCGGTCTCGAGGAGAGAGCGGATTTCCATTTAGGGTCAAAAGAACTCTCAGCTGATGGCACACTGCCCTGAAGTGGCAAAGGTTTCTGCCCAGGCAGCAGCCCAGTGGCATGTCTTGTCATAAGAGGTGTTGAAAGGGGGATGCCAGCATCTACGAAGGTCTGCCCAGGAGGCCTCTGAGGTTATCCCGTTCGCTGAGATGCTGGGGTAAAAAGGCACGCTTTGCCCACGCCTTGGGGGAGGAAACTTTATTTATCGCCAAGGAATGGTGTTTTCTTCTACCTAGACCGGGAGATGTGATTCTCCCTGTGGGAGAGAGACTCTCCTTCCCCAGTTGAAGCACACACTTTTCTCTGGTGGTACCAAACTCGGTACCACCATTTCAGAGCCAAGTGGGTGCTTGCCCCTTGGAAGCTGGGACATTGTCTCGGAGAAGTCAGGGGCCCACGCCGATGGGGGGCTTCAGTGCTTTCCTTCTTGGCATTTATGGCCAGCAGTGTGTGAGCTCTGCCTGCTCTGGAGGAGCCCCGTGTGTGGAGGGTTGGGCCGAGAGGCACAGACGGAGCTAGTAATGAGCCGAGAACTGCCCCCTGCAGGGAGGGGCCCCCTTCCAGAGCCACAGAACTCAAACAGACAGGTCTCCAAGCCAGAGGGCATTTTAAAATTTTGTTTTAATCCCTAGGAAAGACGATTCTTGCTTATTAAGAGGGATTTTCCCCAGTTTGTGCAAACACAATGTCTCTCATAAGTTCTTTGGAGGACCTTTATTAAGTACACACACACTCACCCTTATTTAGAAGTTATTTTATGCCTCAGAACATGCTGATTCCTTGAGTTTGGATTTCAAAAGCCTTTTTGGTTCTTAGCAAATTAGAGCTGGAGAGGGACCGG
Source organism: Monodon monoceros (assembly GCF_005190385.1). NCBI lineage: Eukaryota > Metazoa > Chordata > Mammalia > Artiodactyla > Monodontidae > Monodon > Monodon monoceros. Next base: position 79,868,282 of record NW_021703775.1, on the reverse strand, counting down.
CGGCTGTCAGGGAGGACTCCGAGGATGCGCGGGGAGGCCTGGGCTTGTCACAGTTTCTGGTTGGAGGTGCCCGGAGGTCTGAGAATGCATATCAGTAGAGCAACTTTCTTTTGGTAGTTCTAGGCCACAGAAACGAATACGCAACATCTTCATGGGAATACACAGAAAACAGAGTGAGAGAGTCTTGCAGGGAGCGTTGAGAAACACTGATCAGGTCCAAGTCCATATTCATAAGGACCTGAGGCCCAGAGAGGGCAAGACACCTGCCCAGGGTTCCACAGCAGTAAGGCGGGAGTCTTGACCCAGGTCTCTTGACCCTCATGCCAACTATGGCTTTTTTTCCTGAGGCTAACAATTAGCCAGGGCGAATTATTTTGTAGTGTTCATGATTTATTGTTGAATAAATTTATGGAGCATCGGCTCACATTATTTTACCGTGGCATACGTTATCTGATTTAATTCTCACGTGAGCACTGTGCACAGTTTTCATTTTCTCCCTTTACGGTTGAGGGAATCGTGGCTTAGAGAGATGAAGCCACTTGTCGGAGGTGGCACAGCCCATAAATGGCAGAGCTGAAGGTCAGATTGGAGTCTCCTAACCCCAGGGCCCAGTGCCCTTTCATTGCACAGTGAGGCAGTCTCTGGGTGACGCTCCGAAGATGTGACTCCTCTGTGATTCTTGTCTCCACTGCCCCCAAGGCGGGCGGCTGTACGTCTGTCATGCTGTCTTGCTTCTGCTCCTTTGAGCGAAGTCAGGTCACACCCGCCTTGCCCACGAGGCCGTCTCCGACTCCCCTCCTTGGCAGACTCTCTGATTTCCCGTTAATTAGTGAGGGATTATTCTAGAACAGCCTCCCTTGTGTTAAGCACATGGTCCATTCTTGGGGGTCCTGGATCCCTCCTGACTCCCGGGCACCGCTCGGGGGGTACGTGCTGGTGTCCCGCGTGGCCGAGTGTCCCTCCCAGGCGGTGACGTTGTCCATCTTCCTCCCAGGTATGTGAGACTCTGCGAGGTGGTCGACCACGTTTTCCCCTTGCTGAAAAGGAGCCATTCTTCAGACTTTCCCTGTTCAGATACATTCAGTAACTTCACCTTTTGGAGAGAACCACCGCCACCCTTTGAGAACCAGGACGTTCATTCTGCATCAACATAGTGCGTTCCGGGCCACTTCCTGGCATCCTGTGGAGATCAGGCGCCCGCATTAAAGGATAGGTTTGGGAACCTGCAGTCATTTGCTTAAGAGCAGAGGAGCATTTCTCTCCCGGTCCCCCTGGCCGGGGTTGACATTTCTAAGTGATGTGTACGTCCTAGACGGGGCGTCGGGTGCGTCCCTGGTGGGGAGGCCATGCCCGGTTGAGGCTTCGAGCCTGTGGCAGCGCTGCCCTCCCCAGCCTGCTGCAGGCTGGGAGCGGTTAGTGTGCAGGATGGGCTGTGAAGCGGGGGTCCCTGGGATGTTGGGATCCAAGGAGGGGCACCAGGTGTGCACGACTTCTGGGAGAGTGGGGGACACATTTGTGCCACGTGGAGGGCTGTGCGGGGTCCCGTGACCTGACTCTGAGGTCTCGGAAGGGACTCCAAACCCCACCGTTCTGGGCCTTGACCTTGCGGATGTCCCCTTGTGGTGTTTGCCGACTGGTCCGATGGTTTTAATTCCTCTGGTTAAGGCTAACCTATATAACTGGCATATTTTCCCCTACTTTTGTGGCACAAGGCTGGAATATTTATGCCTTAACGCACCCGTGGAAGATGTTTTATTTAGAATGTGCTTTTTCCAGCTTCCTGTACCTCTGCGATGCCTTAAGTTCAGATTATAGGAAATATTATTAGGGCAGCATTTCGAATCAGTTCGACACTCTGCCAGCAACCTGTCTGGCAACGCGCTGCTGAAAACGTGGGCTCGCGCAGAGCTTATGCCAAGCGGTGATGGTGTCAGTTTCTTTTGGGAGCTCTCAACAGAAACTGGTTGGTTTTAAGAAAATAGTTTGAAGAAGTTAAATTATATTCTTTGTAGATAGTATTATTTATTACCTTACTCTGATTGGGTTACTGCTATAAGCATTTTAGCCATGTTCTTTCTATTATAACTGTCAGTAATACATTAAAAAGATATACGTGTTAGACCATCCAAAGAGCCTTATTCTGTAATTCTCACAGCACTGACCTTCTTTTGGAATTTATGAGTCATACTTTTTATTTCCCTTAGCTTTTCCCACTCAGATTTAAGGGCAAGTGGATAAGTAGTCATTTGAGTGACATTCGTCAAGCCGGTAGAAGATGATTCTTTTCCTTGTTTGTTAAATTGGCCTGTGGAGAAGAGAATAATTTGAAAAGTGAAGGAATTATTTTGGTAAAAGATTTCGCTTTTCGAGCTCTTATTTTGTTAAAGAGCGTTTTACTCCGGTGGTTGAGATGCTCTCCTATTTAAGTCGCATGGTTAGAGTCATGGAGGCAAACAGTGAAACAGTTGAATGCAGTTTTACTCTTTCTGTGAAAGAAAACCCAGAGGCGTTGCCTCCCCTGTCGCCGGTGGGCTCTGCCGGCAGCGGACGCCTTTCCCGAGCCGTTCGCGTGGCCACCCAGAGAAACGCAAACAGCCGTGCGTAGCTGGTCGCAGATTCGCGGAGCAACGCACACCACACGTGCAGATGCCCTTTTGGAGGCATTAAAAATGATTTAAAATAGCCCTGCCTTAACCTGGGCTAGCCATTAGTGACCTTCAGAGGCTACCTTCATTCTTTCTGTCACGAGGGTGTTTTGCGGTGAACTTTGACTGCTGTGAACTAAGTAGAAGACGACCAGCTGTAGTCCTCTCGCGAGAGCGTGCAACTTTGGACCCCCCAATTTTGATGCGCCCTAAGCTTCCACGCCACTGCCCTCTGAAACAGAGCACGCCTTCCAGAAAGTCACACTCGGGTCTGTGTCAGGTTCAGAGTGTGACCCCTGGAGAGGCAGTGACATTCACACCTGCCTCGTGGCTTCGGAAAGCGGGATTTGTGCCCGGGCAGCGCTCACGCATGTGCGAGCTTGTTTATCTGTGTTCACACAACCGTAACTCAGTGACCCCAAAGCCACGTGCTAGGATGCTGTGTTTGGGCCACGCATTTCAGAGTTGCCCGATGGAAACGAATCCCTCCATCGCGACAAGTCATCAAACGTTCATCGCACGTGATGAAGAGAAGTGTGTGTCCCTGGCACGTTGGAGAAAATGATTGCACCTTCAAAGAGGATCCCTTTTCCGTTTTAGGTTTGGATCGCCACTTTAAATATATTTTATTTACAACGCTTCATCTGTATTTGTGTATGCTGGTGCAATGATAAAAATCACCGTGATACTTCATTGCATTGCGCTGGATGCAAAGCTAGGATGTATTGTAACAAATGAGACGAATGACAGACCTCCCTGAAAATCAGGTGTGTGAATTTTAAATAGTTTTTGGTAAGTTATTAAGATGCTGATTTCCTACGGTGTGATATCAAGCATGTTATTTTCTACTCAGTAAACAAAAAAACGAAACCCTTAACGCCGTGAACTGTTCATTCAGTATTTGGAATAAAAGAGCCCGTCTCTTCTGATGCCTTCGGTGAAATACTGACCCTCTGTGTGCACTCGGCGGGGGGTGGTGGGGGAAGGAGGGGTGAAGACAGAGAGGAGAGGAGAGGGCTGCCCCCCTGGGCTCATCCCACCTTGATGGGAGGGTTCCGTTAAACGCTGTACCTGGGGTGCCTCCCAGGACCTGGCCTGTAATCGGTGTATTTAACACGTGGCTCTTACACGGGTGGGCTCCGTTCCCTGTTCTTGAATGGGATGTCAGTCAGGTGGCAGCCACAAGAGAAAACACAGGAGAGGCTCAGGAAAACCAAGCTTATTATACTAGCAGCTTCTCAGAATGGGAGGCAGCTCGCCAGCAGGGCCACGTGGGGAAGCACCAGGGTGGTCAGGAGGCAAAAGACAAGTGATGGGGGCGGGCGGAGCTGAGGCCACAGCCTTTGCTGGGATTTCTGCAGGAAAGGCAGGGCAAGGCGAACAGCTTAGGACTGCCTAGTGCGAATCATTTCAGTGGCCTCTGAGCTATAGGGGTGGCCCTTGGTTGCCTGGTGCCTTTGCCCTGGGCTGATTAAGGCAGAGGACTAGTGCCTCCTGGGGGTGCACAGGCCAGACAGGAGGCCTGGCTCTGGATCAGCTAGTTTGCACATCACAGGCGTGCTTCAGCTGGGCCTTTTGCTATCCCTAAAACATGGCCAGCCCGTCTTTCCCAGCCAGCAAGTTTTTTAAGATCCCCAAACACTATAATATACGTAAAATAAAAGACACGAGACAGGTTCCCTTGCGTCATGTCCACTGTCCTCATTTTTTGGACACTTTCTGTGGTATACCCGATTTGTCTGTCATTTTGAACAAATCAGTCAAAACCCTTGGCGAGTTTACCCAGATCACCTGAAAGCCGTCATAACTCATCGATTTTGTGCATCGTCGACACAATAGGGTACCTGAGGCATCCTGCTGATTTACCTGTGTGCGTCAGCCTGAGTGTTTCGGGAACACATGTAAGAATATTGGTCCCTGTTTGAAATGCTTCAAAGATGTCTCTGGTACTCTGGTACAGGGTGCCGGGCTGAGCTCCTCCTGAAGCCCAGATCCAAACAGTTCATCTCTTCACGCCTCTGTATCTTAAAAACAAAACAAACTCTCATTTAGCTGAACATCACAGATTTATTCCAACCCTGATTTCAAGTTGTAGGTGCTTTTATCTGGAAAGCAAAAATCAGTATAAACTGCATCTTGGGCCGGGCGATCCCCACCTGCTCTTCCATCACCACTTTGTCTCCGTGGACCCAGTAAGCTCTGCTGTTTCCGTTCGGTTGTGCAAGCAGCCCTCACACATGCGCCGGGGAAACCAGTTCGGTAGCTTGCATTTCCCCAATGTCTCAGCTGTAATCACCTGAATATTCAAAATACTTCCTATCCTTGTTTTCAAACCCTGATACACCCCACCAGATTTGCCAGTGCCGTCATGGGACCTCAAGGAACATTGCCGATGGGTCAGTGACCGCCGGCTTTGGACCTCAGAGTGACCTTTCCTATAAAAGGTAACGCAGGCAGCCCTGGTACACACCTGGGACGGGAGAACAGGAGTGGAGGAAAGTTACACAGGCCCCATTTAAAAAAATGAAACTCTGGAATCTGACTTCCTTGTTCCAGCAGGAGTGTTGTCCTAACCAGCTGTTCCAGGGAGCTTTGTGACATTTCCTACTTATCTGCCTCCCCTTGAAAGTGTCTGTACAAAGCACTGTGCCCTGCTTCTACGGGTCTGCAGTGGCGGGGGGTGGCGGGGCATCCCGTCTCTGTGCTAGGCAAAGATAAGGTGGTTAAAAGCGCCACTAGAGGGCTTCCCTGGTGGCGCAGTGGTTAAGAATCCGCCTGCCAATGCAGGGGACACGGGTTCGAGCCCTGGTCCGGGAAGATCCCACATGCCGCGGAGCAACTAAGCCCGTGCACCACAACTACTGAGCCTGCGCTCTAGAGCCCGTGAGCCACAGCTACTGAGCCCACGTGCCACAACTGCTGAAGCCCGTGCTCCTAGAGCCTGTGTTCTGCAACAAGAGAAGCCACCGCAATGAGAAGCCCGGGCACTGCCCCGCTCGCCGCAACTAGAGAAAGCCTGCGCGCAGCAACGAAGACCCAACGCAGCCAAAGATAAAATAAATAAAATAATTTAAAAAAAAAAAGCCAACCCAACCAAAAAAAAACGCCACTAGAGTCTCCTTCCTGTTTCTGACCCCTTTTTGAACTCCTGCTGCAGTGGAAGGTGGAGGTGGGTGTCACCACCACCGCGATAGGTCTTGGTGTCTGCAGAAAACCAGAATTTGAGCAGACAGAAGCTGGCCCTGGAAGTCATTGGCCCCCAGATGGCCACCGGGGGGCGCAGTCTGTTTTGGTTGGCAGTTCAGCCTTTAAACACATTGTCCTGGCTTGACAAAGGCCCCTCCCTGTAGTGCTTGCCTTGGAGGCCAGCCAGGTGTGTTGTGAGCTTATGGGGAGAGAAAGGAGGGACCATTCTGGTACCAAAGTGCCTTCAGTTGGCATGGCCCCAGGTCAAACATCATTAACCAGCCTCGAGGAGGGAGCAGTTTGTGGCTGCTCGTCATTCAGGTCTAAGACCCATTTAGATTCGTGGTTCTCAAAAGTATATGGTCTCAGGGCCTGTAGCGGCAGCATCAGAGCTTGCTAGAAATGCACGTTCCTGGGCTCTTCCCTGGGCCTCCTGAATCAAACCCTGGGCATGGGGTCCACAGTCTGTGCTAATAAATCCTCCCCAGGATTCTGATGCACGCTCAAGTTCCAGAGGACACACCTGAGGCCGGATCCTGTTCCCAGGGAGCCGCTTCTGTATTACAGCAGCTGACATCTAACTTTGGCCTGGTCAGGGCCACAGAAAGGAGCTGCTGAAGGATGGGGGCCCCTGGAAACCCAATACAGCGCCTCGACCGAGTCCAAGGTGTCCCGAGCCTTTGAGGCTCAGCTGCCAGCCTGAACCACCTTCCTGGGCATCTCGGGCCGCTGGTCCCGGCTGGGAGGAGATGGGAGTGCGTGTGAACCCGCAGACCTGGGCTCGGCCCGGATTTCTGACGGCTCCCTTCCTCCCCCAGATTGCTGGAGCCTTGAGCTGCTGTCCTGATGCCAGCGATCCTTTCACTGGTGCAGGAAGTCCATTCAGCCTTGCATTGCTTTTAATGAGTTTTGCAAGCAAGTAGCCTCTTCCGGTGACTCATTCTGCCTTTTGTGAACCGGAGATGGTGGTTTTAGGTTTCACTTTGGAAAGTAACCACGACTTCTCTGCTGCTGGAATCCGAACAAGTTACATTCATTTTGCAACAAAGAAATGTAAATGTAGGAGCGCCAGTCATATTTCTGCTCTGATTGTAAAAACATCCTTTTCCGAGATGCATGACAGAGCCAAGCTAGGAAGAAATGGTTTATATTTTCAAGGAACACATTCATTTGGGAACTTTATATTTTTCCTTCCAGAGTGGCCTGATAGTTTCGCTTTTATTCTTTTGTCTTTTTGATTCATATTTCAGGGATATCCTAAAAATAAACAGTGCCTGTTGACTGAGTGAAGCAGTTAACCTCTGTTTTATTGAGGGAGATCTAGTTCTGGACAAAAGTTCGTGTTCTTGTCTTCATGCAGCACACAAAGGATGATAATGGAAATAATTTCTTACGCAGGAAAATTGTTTTCATCTGGACCTTCCGCAGAAATAAGTTTACGGTACCCAAATAGGTGAACCTCTTAGGACTGGAGAGTGTGCGTTAAGTGGACAAATGCTACGTAGCATCTTTTCTCCAATTCAAACAATACAGGGATCTTCAAAATGTTGCGGTGTTGAACTAAACATCGCGGTGTTGAGCTAGTTGTATTTAAGTACGCATAAACAGAAAGCAAGAGCCCTTATACAATAATAAAACCAAAATGCATTCAAAATTAAGAGCAGATAAAACTAAAGCACCAATGAAATTCAAATTAACCTGAATGTTATGTGGTAGAAAATGATGTATTAAGGCTGGCGAGATGGTGCTGGATTTGGGTTTATAATAGACGTGTCTGTGTTTTATGTTTCATTTGTCAGCCTGATCCTTTTGATTTTTTGAGCATGGTGGGTCATCATTTAAATCATTATTAACACTGACTTCTGCAAAACACAGTAATGAAGAAGTTCTTATTTCCCATTTCCAGCAACACTGACGGCTAATGAGCGGTTGCAGATTCTTCCAACAGGATGGGGGTCCCCTCAGTAAGTTGTCTGATGGGATGAGCGTGGCACAGATTTGGAAATGGGGACTTTGGTATTTAGCCAGGGCTCGCACTACCATTCCATCGTCCTAATCTTCTCTGTTTGAAGTGCCCTAAAACTATCGTTTGGACATCGTGTGACGTCACTCGGTACTTAACACATCAGCACACTTGGAGGCTGGGTCTGGGGTGCCCATCGCCCTTCTCTCCTCCAGGATTCTGGTTGATGGAGCACAAGTGATGAAAATGGGCACTCACGGGTCAGCTTTTTTCCCCAAAATGACAAGTTATGGAAGTTGCCTGAAGTTTCATTGGAGCGTTTAAATATCTCTTTTCACCCCCCAAACTAGAAAATTCCTCCCGTCTTTGGCTCCGTGGAGAAGGGAGCATGCCTGCCGCTTTTGGGCCCAGCTGGCCTGCACCCGCATCGTGCAGCAGAAGCTCAGCGCCCCCACCCGCCAGAGGGAACAGCGAGGATGAGGCCTGCTTGGCAGCCCCTCACACAGGGCGGGGACCGTCCCTCCAACGACGTGGAGGTCTGATGGGCTAAATGCACATCTGCATGCATTAAGGGAGGCAGGTGGGCAATTCTGTTTCCAGGGAACCAAAGCGATTTTGAAACTTCTAAGGATGGTTTTGCTTGCTTTGGGAGAAAGTTGGCGAGTGGTCAGGTAAGAACCTTTGCGTGAATTTGGGGGGCCCTGGGATGGCTTTCCCAGGGACTGGGGAACCAGACCTGGCACCTCTCCTGCCCATGAATGACAATGAACTTGACTTGGGCCTCAGAGAAGGCCTGGCTTTTTCTTTCTGCAGAACGGCAGTACCTGGCAACGAGCATCCTTTTACAACAGTGTAAAATCATCAGCTAAAGTACAGAAATTGAAATTCAGATACAAGAAGTAATTTAGGGCTGTCGATGTACAATGTATGAAAACGAGAGCTTATGAAAAGGGCAGACATTAAAACTGAGCGTGTCCTGCATGTCTGTGGGAGGGTCTCACCCATGCCTGTGGATAAAACATGGCTTTTCTGGGGCCGTTTGTTTTCGGTATAGTTGGTATGCCTGTTCATATTGATAAAAGAAATGTTCACATATTGGGTTCCGGGGAAGTCATTCTGGCTTATACATGAGCTAACTCGAATTTTATGCTAATTAGAACAGCTTTCTTTGTGACCTACCAGGCATACATTGTATATCGCTTTAATTATTAACGAAAAGGGCGCGGGTGACCAGAGCTAAAGAGTGTCCATTTAAAAAATAAAGATTGAACGCCTCCGTTCCTGGGACACCAATGCCGGGACTCCTTTGATGATAGGACTCCCTTCCCAGGTGCCGAGGCCATACTGATTCTCTGTGCACACGCTGGTCTGTTTTTTTTTTTTTTTTTAAGGTTGAAGAAATATATCCCTGACTTATCTCATGTCCTTTGTTCTGATAAGATATAAAACTGTGCTGAAAACCATGCTTCTCTGGAGCACTTTCTCAGAGTAATCTGGGAAGGTGGCTTCTGGGCTATAGGTCCTCAGTGTGGCTCAAATAAAACGCTTTTTTATTCTTATTATAGATCGTTTATTGATTATTTTCTTTGACAATATGTTCATTGAAACAAGTCCTCTAAGGACATCTCTCAGCTGGCGTGCCGATAGGCCGCATTGACAGTAGTGCCCCTCTGAGCATCTCTTTCCAGTGTACGGAGTGCTTGCACATTCCTGAGCTCACTGGCTTGGTCCCTGCCCGCCCCCCCCCCCCCCCGCCCCCTATCCCCAGGCGCGCCTCAAGCATCTCTCAAGGCCTGCTGTAAGCCTCACCTTCCTATGGTCTCCGTGAAGCTCTCTGGATGGCTGCCGCACGCCAGTCATTCAGTTCATCCTGACTTGCTGAGCAAGACGGAGCCGGGCCAGGAGCAGGGAAGTCTCCCTTTGCCTGTGTCATCCCACTTCAACTCTGAGCCCCGTAGAAGGACAAGCTCTTATATTTCTTTTCCAAAGCAATGATTGCAGTGCCTGGCTCCCCATTTATGTCCAGAAAGGTTGATTTGTAACCCTAGTCGGTCTTGCAGTCTTTCCTTATGGGCACCAGCATCCTACCTGGGCGTGAGTTTCCTCATCTGTGAAGTGGGAGAGCATCGTTATCCCTGCTGGCTCCACACGGTTGCCATGAAGCAAATAATGGCACAAAATTATGGGCATGTCTGTGCTCTGGACATGGCACAATCCTTAGTTTTATTGTCATTGCTGTTTCAGATCACTTTCTACGTTCGCTCTGTTAGTTACTGAGGAGAAAATTGGCATCCAGAGAGACTGTGACTGGTCGAAGGTCCTCTGATGAGTAAAAGGCAGAGCAGGAACTGGGGTCTCCAAATCTAGCACGATCTCAAGTGTTAACAGGCCCTGTCCCACTGCACCCACCGAGAGTGGCAGACGTATGGGTGGCCACTGGGGCGATGGAGGTGAAGTGGGCTAGGATCAGAGCAGCCCCATGGTGTGCCCAGAACTCTACACACAAGAGAGGCACCAACACGTGTCCTGGCTGAGCTGATGGAGACAAGAGGACACAGAGCAGGGAATAGGCCGTGAGAAAGACCTGAAGCATCTTCCACAAATTACTCAGGGTTGAATCATTGTGTGTGCCACAGTGCCTTTTCGAACTAACACATTTTGAAAAATGGGGTAAGCGCTTCCTGTTTCGACCAGAAACGAATGCAAACCAGGCCCTGTTCCTCTCACCAAGCAGAGCTTGACCTTTCAATTCAGAAGTATCTGCAAGGACCCAATTCTGCTTGGGTGGGCGAATGGAGCACGTGTCACTGAAACTCCTGCCAAAGATACTGACTCCGGGTTGCACTGGAGGACTCGCCAGGCACCATGAAACCTAGCGATTGGACGCACCAGAGTGTGAACTGAGGAAATAGCGTCTGGGGCGCGGGAGTGAGTGAATGGTACTCGTCTTCGGCCTTCTGTTCTTTGTTTGCCACAGATGTGTTACAGCAGCCTAGGAACACAAAGGAATGACACTCGAGTTCAGTTGAATTCAGCTGAATTCCTGCTGTATAATATCCTGGTGGAAATGTTAATTGGTTTTGGATTTCCTGTGAAAATGGGGCAGGGACAGGGCATTTGGAGACCCTGAGCTTTAGGAGGTAGAGCAGAGGTGGTTAGCTGTCCTCTGAAGAGTCCTGCTGTCCTGGAGAGTCGTTGCTGAAAAACAGCTTCCTCCCAGGGACTAAGTTCCCCAGCCCCCAGCCCCACATCTAGGTGGGGCTGTGTCACCCCATCTTGGCAATGGAATTGTAAGCAGCAGTGATCTGACCACCTCTGGGCCAAAGCGGTTGAAAACCAGGTGTGCCTTTTTCACATTCCCTGTCTCTCTGCATCACTGGAAGCGAAGGTCTCCAGGGCAGAGCCACAGGATGGAAGGAACCTGGATCCCTGACTCACTCTGTTGTGGGCCGCCTGCCAAATACGCAGATGAACTTTGCAGAGGGAGAAATAAGTTTCCATGGTGATAACCTCTGAGATTCAGAGGTTTATTTGCGACAGCAGCTGGTGCTACCTAGCTGATCCACAGAACGAGAGAACAGATGAGGGAAGGGATTCTGGTTGGAGAGAAGCACAGTGACAGAGCAGGCCTGGGGAGGGAGGTGGCCCAGGCCTCCTGTGACAGCGAGGTCACTGTGCTTTAGGAGAAGTGGTGTTTCATCCTGAGTTCTGTGTTTTCTTTTCCTCTTTGTTAAAGAAGGAGAAAAAAGGAGGGAGGTATTTGACAATGTGAAGCAATGCTACTGAGAAGCTTTCTTCTCCCGTAAGATGTTTTTTTGGAGAAGGGAGGAATTAGAACTACATTGAAAGAATGATAAGCAATAACAAAGGAGCAACTCTCAGCCCCAGGAAAAGTAAAAAGTTACAGAAATACAAAATATCATGGCGTTTATACTAGGAGGTTTGGGGATGGGAAAAGAGGGCATATGAAAGATAAAATCTTCATCTGTCATCTTAAGTCAATAAGTAGTATCTAAATTTGGTTAATGCAGGTATTATAGTACGTTCATGTTATTTAGAAATAGAAAAAATTAAATGTCAGAATCAACAGCTGAAAGAGTTGGAAAGGCCCGTCTCCAAGGAGCAGAATGGGTATGTGTGTGGTGGCCAGGCCAGGTTAGAGTTTGGTTCTGTGTCTTCTAGTAACACTCTTTGACTTTTAGGACTATGTGAATATATTATTATGGTTTCAATAAAACAGATGAAAATTATCAAAGGATGCCAGCAAAATAAAGTGAGAAAGAAACAAAAAGAACAACACAGCAGGAGCAGGAAAGAAGCAGGAAGAGGAGAGAGAAACGACCTGCGGAGACCAGACCCAGCACCCGCGTCCCGTCGCCTCCATGCTTCCACTGTTCCTAAGGGACAAGGCTTCTTCACTCATCAGACTCTTCAAGGACAGTCCTTTTTATTCCATCCAGTGGCCAGATCTCAAGAGCACCAATCCATTTATTTATAAGCTGCTTTTTGCCTAGAGTGAGTGAGTATGGGACAATCAGTGGCGTCTGGTACCTTAGAGCTAGTACTTGACAATAAAGCCAGCCTCTGAAGGAGTAAAGTACATTGCAGACCCACTATACGCCTGATAAAATGCAGCTGCTAGGGGCTCCGAGGAGCTCGTGCTCAGGAGGAGACGGACGTTTAAGAAATTGTGTGCTGAGGTGGGGCAGGTGCAGCGATAGAAACGTCCAGGGTCCTAGGCGGGGGTGGCGGCGTGGAGGGAAGGGTAAGTTTATCTGGGGGCGGGGGCGGTGGGTGTTAGGGAGGTGCCTGGACTGAGTCTCACTTCTGGCTGAACAAGTCTCAGACCCTCTCAGAGCCCCCCGGAGCCCAGCTCCGAAAACGTGTGAGCGGGGGGACCCACCTTCTGCCCGCTCCTCTCTCGACCTCCGAGCCCAAGGCTGGCCGGGTGGGCTCCCAGCATCTTCACACCTGAGGAGAGGGAGGCGGAGCCTCATCTGGGCTCAGGTCCAGCTCGTCTCCATCCCAGCTCTACTCCTATTCTTCCAGGAGAGAGGGGGCTGTGGACACCTTGTCCAGGTTAAAAAAAAAAAACCCTGATATTTGGTTCCTACAGGCCTGTTAGTTCTTGGTGCAGAATGGAGGAGTAATTGATACATTTCGGTGCGTTCTGGCTGGGAATCTCTGAGCATAAACTTCGTGAGTTTTACATGAAGAGAAGGAGATTCTTGGTGGGACGGCAGAGTGTTTACAGACCCTGTGGGCCTCCGTTGTCCTTGGGGAGGCTGCAGCTGTGTGCCCCCATCAGAATTACAGCTGTGGCTGATGCTGGTTTAGAACAGAGAACCTTCGAGGTCCTACCATCAGAGATCCTCAACCTTGGTTGGATATTAGAATTAATGGGAGGGGGGTGGTATTTTAAACATCACTGATGTGAAAGTCCCGCCCCAGATCAACTGGATCTGAGTCTCTGGATCTCCATCCTCCAGGGAGGTGGGGCTCGGCTTGCTCGTCAGTGCTCACGTCATAAACTCTGATTATTAGAGATTTGAAAGACCCAGACAGTGGGTTCAACCACAGCAGCGTGATGGTGGATTTTATCTACAAAAGGATAAAGACCTTTGTGAGCCGGGGGAAAGAGTTGTTTTATGAAGGTTATTCCATCTTCTTGAGTAACGCAGAGAGAAAAAAACCGAAACGGAATTGTCAGGAAACAAAACGCTACAAATAAATGTGGTATGCTCTGTTGAGGGAGCAGAGATTGATGTGATACACGGTTAGGCACTGGGGGTGCCAGGAACGCCTGGGGAAACAAGTGAAGAGACTTTAAGAGGCAGAAGGGAGCCTCTAATAAATACGGAGACTTCAAATTTCTCAAGTTTTCAGGAAGACGGCAGTGTCTCAGATGTCACTTTCTGAAGAGCAGTCTATTTGCAGCCATCGCCCCGAACCTCCTCCAAGGTGAAGGCTTCCTGCTGAATTTGTGCTTCTGGAAAAAAAAACGCAACCAAAAAATGGCCAGACTCACTGGGCTTCTGCTGAAGCTGAAACCAAGCAGATTGAACCTTTCCCATGTATTTTCCATTTCTTGTCCTCTCACAGAAATTTCTGAAATCTGTAGTGGTGTTTGGCTGAGTGCTGAACTGTGCAGTGAACTGGTCTCGCCACCCTAATTTTCACAGAGCTAGGGATTTGCTAGGGTTTTGTAACATTTGTGGGTGGGGGTGGTGGTGCTGAGGTAATCTTGTGGTTCTTCATGGATCTTTGGAAAAATGAGGCATACGAGAGACTTGGCATTGGATTTCTGCCCCTTTGCAAGTGTTAAAAAAAAAAAAAATCACATCCCTTCCATTGGAAGGAGCTCAGGAAGCAGCCGCTTTGGAACAAATCCATCCAGAATCTACTTCCATCAGGACCTCTTTCTCTAATCTTGAGTAGAATGAGACATTTGAAAGGAGAATTATTTTAGATTCGATTTCTTTGGCCTCTAACTCCTATGTGGAAATTTAAAAATGGGAAACAATTTAGTGTCCATATTTGAGAGCATTCTTTAATGTATATTTGGGCTCAGTGTACAATCTCTGCAGGGCTGTATTAGACTATATGGCTGAACTTAACGTACAAAGTGAAATAGAATAAAGGTGAATTTTCAGAAGAGGGGAAATGTGGCCTTGGAGTTAATTATTGTCTTTTTTTTTTTCCCATCAGAGCTTTTGGTGATACACATGGAATAGTGATAGGAATTGAGGGAGTGGGTTCACACCTTGGGGAGTGTGAACCCCCAAAGTTCACACCTTGTGAGGGACACCTTGGGGAGTCCCCATCAGGAGGACAGCTGCACTCATAGACACACATGGAATTCGATGTGAATGCAGAGTCTGGTGGCAGCAGCCACCCTGTTGGTTTCAGTCTGCATTTGATCAGATGGAATAGCCTGGGGGACTATAACATCCAAACACTATCCCAACAGCCTACTCGCTCACTGACCTTTCTGCGGTTGGTAAAGTGGTCCTCAGAAGAGATCAAATTTTAGAATCATCTTTCATTTTTTAGTTGTGCAACATTTCAGGTGGATTATGGATTTGATACCACCTCATCCCAGGCAAACATCCACTCTCCGGTTGGATTAAGTTTTCTGTTTATTTAACCAAAGGTGCAGGCACCTATTGGAAGTGAGGTGGTCACACAGAGCGGAGAGCAGAGGATTCACTGTGATGCATTAGAGTTTCCTCTGGCCCTTCATTTATCTGCAGGACAATAGCCAAGTAGGATAGTCTCTCACTGGGTCTGTGAAAGTAAATTTTTTATTGTTCTGTAATATCCAAGACAGCCCAGTCCTGCAAGTTCACCCCTGGACTGTCATTTAATATTTTTTTATTTAGAGAGAGAAAGGCAGAGAGAGAAAGAGGGTGAGGGAGAGGGAGAGAGAGAGAGAGGAATTAGTTCACAGAGTTGTGGGTGCTGCAAGTCTGAAATTTGCAGGGCAGGCTGGCAGCCTGGAGACCCAGGGAAGAGGTGTTGTAGCTCAAGTCCAAAGGGAGTCTGGAGGCAGAAGTCTTTCTTCCTCAGGGGACCTCAGTCTTTTCCTCCGAAGGTCTTCAATTGATTGGATGAAACCACTCACATTATGGAGGGTCCTCTGCTTAACTCAAAGTCTACTGATTTAAATGTTAATCCCATCTAAAAAAATACCTTCACAGCAACATCTGGACTAGTGTTTGACCAAACATCTGGGCACCAGGCATAGTCTAGCCAAGTTGAGGCAGAAAAATTAACCATCACAGATGATAAAGCTGAAACTCAGAGAAACATGGGCTGGTGTACCTAGGACTTGAGTCGGGAGCTGACTCCAGAATTTGTTCCATTAAAGCCACACCGTCTCATTTAGTGCGTGTATGGATGGGTAGGGGCACGGACCTATTAAGCCCTGGGTCTGCTGATGGCAGCAGCCATTTTTCCTGCCTTGATAACCTTCTGGTCACCTTACTGGGAGAAAAATCTGGGATTCCCCCAGGTTTCTCAGGATAGCATCTCTGGAAGACAGTTCTCGAAGACCTGGCTTTGTGGGAAGGTAAGGATTCTTGGGTAGATGCTGGAGGCTGGCCCAGTTCAGTTCAGTTCGATTGAATCCAGCCTGAATTCTTTTGCCCTGACCATGTGTTGGTTTGCTGTGGGCTACAGTGTAGGGTAGGAGAAACAGAAGAAAATACGTGGCTCGTGCCCTGTGGCTTTGGTGGAGAGGGAGGCAGGCAAGCACAGAAACAAAGACTGCACAGAATAAAGAGGACTGGGGTACATATTATAGTGGGAACCCAGGGCTGCCCCCGAGGATGACCTGCCGCATTCCTCAAATCAAACCTTTCTAATTCAGTTCTTAATAGACAATACTGAAAAATACAATTTTTAAAAGGCCTATTTAAATATGTGTTGCTTTGACATTTTAGCCAAGCTTACTTTGCCTTTGACAGAGAGCTTTATGATAAAGAACTTGTGATCAGCGGTGACGTGAGTATGTGTATGTGTGTGTATAATTTATCAGAAAGAACCAACAAACATGGATTTGAATCCTAATTGCTGCTGAAATTAAAATAAAGGTAAAATCAAGACTCATGGAAATACATAATGAATACATGCCAAGAATTTTATTTAACTCATTAATTAATGAGGGAACCAGTAAAATGTAAAAGCAGGTTCAATGGAGAATTCAAAGAACACACAAACACAGGCAGTCAGGAATTGGGAAATGAATTTGCAAATAGATGCAAAACAATTCAGTGTCCACAGGGCAATGATCAGTTGTGGCTCCAAGGACCAAAATTCATTTGCATTTTCATGGACAAGAATTATTTGCATTACTATCAGTTTTCTACAGTTTACAGAGCAGTAAATAGCACAGAAGTTTTAGATACCTTGAAAGGATGCTCTAGAAAGAACACCTAGTAATCTGTTTCATTCCCATTTCAGAGACTTCCACAATCTTTTCTCTGACCCCGGAGAACACTGGGATAGTGGCTTTGGACGTGTTATTTAACCCCTTCATTCCTCGTCTGTAAAATCAGGCTGATACTTCTTCACCGGCTTGTTTTGCAGATGAAAAATAATAACATACATATAAAGTTTCTGACATAGAGGATTTTTCCAATCAATATTAGATCTTCTTGCACTGTACTTTTTTTCAAACTGATACGCAAATTTGCTCTCCCCTAATCTCTTCACCCGTGCATTTGTCCCTTCAACTTTTGCTGTAGGCCTGTGACACCAGGCACGTGCCAAGCTCTCACGCACAGCTAATGATCACACAATGAGCAAATCGAAGGCTAGGAGGAGCTTTAGACCTGTGGCAGGGGGTGTCGAAGAGACAGACCAACAAGTACATCAGTAATTATGATTTCCTGTGACACGCACAGGGATAACTGAAATCCTGGGAGGGTAGCCCAGGGCATGTAAGTAGTGGTTCAAAGCAATGACTCAGGAGCCACACTGCCTGGGCTAATTAACTGTGTCCACGGGCAAGTTACTTAACCTCTCTGTGCCTCAGCATCTTTGCCTTTAAAATGGGGAGGATACCTGTAGCTTGTGCAGATTGAATAAATGAATTAATGTTTGTGAATATTTGAAGCAGCTCCTGGTGCCTATTAAGTGCATTGTAAGTTTTAGCTATTACTATTTAATGAATTAATATACGTAGATTGAACAAAAGTAGTTTCTACATAAAAACCCAAGTCAGGGAAGGACAAAAATCATAGGACAACGTTCATATCTCCTGGTTGCTAGACTGAACTGATAAACCACACTCAGGCAATCACTTGATTTTACCGTGTTCTGTTTTCTCCCGCAGGTTGTTTCTTCCCCAGGCTGAGCTGGTACGGAATTAAATCTTATGGACCCTGCTTGGGCCCCAGCCCGGCCAAGGCTCTCTGTATTGGTGGGAAGGGTTCTTTTTCCGTTCGGGTAGGAGCAGCCGGAATAATGAAACTGAAGCTGAGATCAAAGCCGCACAGGCTTTATTCAGTGGCCAAAAGATGGAGAAGCGGGAACTAAGTTCACAGAGCAATTTCTTGCCCACGTGGCAAGAGGAATTTAATTTAAAGAGTAAAGACAAAGGGAGGAGGAGTGAGGCTAATGACAGGGGGCATATGCATTAGTCTATGGGGAAGGGGTGGGACTTTTCGAGGGAGAGGGGTGCCACCCCCTTTTTATCCTTTTTTGGTCCTTAATGTCTGGCCCTGGTCTGGGTAAGTAGGTGTGTCATTTAATATGCTGATGTAGTCAAATCAGCATATAATGAGACGGGATCTGTTGGAGGTCAGATTGGTCACCACCTTGGTCCCAGCTGGTTCCATCTGTTTTTGTTTGTTTGTTTCTTGGGAGCTTCCTTTCTTATCTCTGGACTCTTTAACTTAAAGATTTATGTTTAACTCCTGCTAAAGACTGATTGGGCTGGTCTTTTGGCCTCAGTGGCTGCCGGTCCTGAATGCAGGGGACACGTGAAGGAGGTTGAAAACAGACTAGATTTAAAAGGCTCTTGCAAACCCTTAACGACCCCCAGAAAGGGTGAAGATGCTTACGTTATGGGCCCTTTCTCCTACGCAAAGGGACCATCTCCCGTCAGCTCCGCAGAACAGCCTCCGAAGGCGTTTTTCAGAGTTTCCACCTCGTCAGAGAAGGCATCTCTAATTCTCTGCTGTTTTTTTCTGTGTGTGGCACAGTCTTCAGTGCCTATAAAAATCTGATGGGTCACCATTTGACCCAGGGTTAGAACTACAAGAGGTGAAGTGATGACTTGAGCACGTGTTATATACCAGGCATCGTGAGGGGTGCTTCGGCTTATTATCAACCTCATGCTCAAGACCACCCTCAAGGTGAGGGGAGTGAAGGCCGTGTGTATAATGGACGTGGACTCGAACCCAAAGCCGGTGCCAAAGCGGCTGAGTTCCTCTGCACGGAGATGGTGAAGACCTGGCTCTTCACTGGCTATGACTTGCTGTTGGGCAAGCTTCCCTGAGCCATGCTGCTCAGTGGTAAATGGAGGGACAGGTGAGCGGAGAAGGGGGTACGGACAGGGAATCTCTCACAAGGCTTGGGGCCCGGCCGGGTGGGCTGCGGGGTTGGGCTGGAATGGATCTCACTGGCCACGCCTTCCCGGCCCACTGCCCCCAGCCCAGCCACACTGAGCCACCAGCCCTCCCCATCGCCCCAGCTCTTTCCTCCCCTGAGAAATCTGGGGACCATTTTCTGAAAACGTTGGACAGATCCCAGGCAATCCCTACACTAACTTCTGTTAGTAGTTCCCAGTCGTAGAGACAAGAGCGTCACCACAAAAGCAAGCTCGAAGGGCCCTGGGCGGGCGGGCTAAGACTGCCCTGCCTGTCAGGAACCCGCCTCCTCGCTTCTGGTGTCACCCCCGGAGAGTGCCTTCCCCTCTCCGGGCTCCTGTTTCTCCACCATGAAGTTAACTGATGGGGCTGGACCACAGTTCTCCAAGTGCGGGCTCTGGGCTGGCAGCCTTCAGCCTCAGCACCACCTGGGAACTCATTAGAAATGTGTGTTCTCAGGCCGCACCCCAGACCTTTGGAATCAGGCATTCAGGGCTCAGGGTGCAGCAGTCTGTTTGCCCAGGCCCTTTGGAAGGGGGTGGTTCTAGTATAACCTAAAGTTTGAGAACCACTGGTTAGGTGAATTTTAAGTTTCTTTCTGGCTCAAAGAGTCTACGATTCTCTCCTCTAATCTACGAAGAGGACAGAGTATACCTATTACCAGTAACATCTGGGATGATGACCGGCAGGAGAGTGGCCTCACACAATGAAAATGGAGCTAAAATAGGTGGCTCTGGAAGTTCCTTTCAAGGCATCACCTATTATCGCTATTACCTGAATGCCATTTGCTAGTTTATTGAAGCAAAAAGCAGACCCGTGGGAAGGTCCTGACACCCTGCAGTGAACGCGTTAGGAACAGCTCTGTTGTCCCTGGAAAGGTGCCCTGTGGGCAGCACCTGAAGAGGGAGGCTGACAGCACCATTGTGCATCTCAGAGCGGACACTGTTTCTCCTACTGGTTGCTGACACAATCGGGCAAGTGTGCACTGGCCCGGCCGGCCTCCAGCTGCAGCTGTGTGCCCCGCACTCCCTGGAAGGGCGCCTGGCAGCCCAAGAAGGAGCGAGTTGTTTTCCCGGGAGGATCCCCAGCTCCTGTGGACAGGTTTGTCGTTCACAAAACTTCTGCTTTCCGGAGCTAGCCTGGGATGGAGCCAGGAAACAGTTATCTCAGAGCCTAGCACATAGTAGGTGGGGTGAACATCACAGATCATCATCACTGCTAAGAGTTGCTTCGGGGCTCAAGTGGAATCCCAGAATCAAATTTGGGCAGCTCCTTGGCTCCTGGTGTTGCAGGGAGGGACACGTGATCTCAGCTTCCTGCTTTCCCCAGCTCCTGTCTAACAGATAAGCCGTGGAACGAAATTACATTTTGCCACGTGGCAGGCTTGATGGTTTCACGTCTACGATATCGCATTACACTCACCATGGCATTGCTGGGTGGAAGTTGTTTCTAATTTCCAGATGAAAACTCTAGGGCGCAGAAAATAAAGATCCTGACCAAAGTCACACAAAAAGTGAGTCTAGAGTCAAGATACTAAATTTAATTTCATTTATTGAGTACTTATTATGCAGGCAAATAATGTACTCATTATAGAATGGGTTTCTGTTTCTAATTATCCTATGTGTTTAGTTATTATATCTACTTCCTTTTATTGATTTTATTTAATATATCTATTTAATTATTCTAATCATCCCAGTAATGCTTTAAATAGGTATTATTGTCACCATTTTACAGATGAGGAAACTGAGGCTCAAGGGGATAAATTAACCTACCCTTGGTCACAGAGCTAGGAAGTGGCTGGGCTTGAACTGTACCCCAGTAGGTATTTGGATGGATGGAAAACATCATAGTCTGTTCTCAGTCGTGTTCCTCTGCGGTGTGGATTTGAGTGTATCCTGGAAGAACCTTGCTTCCTATCCGTGGCTGCAGTGTCTGAATTTTCACCATCTTAGAATACTTAGGCTTCTAATCTCCTTTAGCCCCCAACCCCCCAACCCCAAGTGATTCATTTTCTCAGTGAGTGTGGTTAGTCCTGGACAGGTGAGCCATCAGATAAGTCACATGAACTGTACCTGATGAGACATTCGGTGAGGCGTTGATGTCACAAGCTCACACACTGAGCACGTAGTTCATCTACAGGCTTTCCTTTGGGCAGAGGCACCTCGAGGGGTATGGGAACCCCTGGAGCTTGGGCAGAAGGTGGGGCACCTGTCCAGAGGAGAATTCCAAAAGGAAAGGGATGGATGAAGGAGAGGGAAGGAAAGGAGAGGGATGAAGAAAACCTTCACTACATTTGCCTCTTGGGGCCATGTGCTCTCCATCTTTCAGATGAAGAAGTGGGCCTAGAGATGTTGGAAGACAGGTTCGGTTAAACTGGAGTCACTCAGCAAATCATTGACGCCCATGACAAATTTATTCTGAGCATCTTCTCTGTGCCAAGGAAGGGGAAGACAGAGAGAAGACACCTTCTCCGCCTGCAAGAAACCCACCATCGAGTGCAGATAGATAGACTATCCTAAGGGATCATACAACAGGACACGGTCTGTAATTTTTGCCAAGTAACCTAAATTTCACAGATACGAGAACAGTGGAGAAAACGCCCTTCCTGACTTCCAAGTAACAACGATGAGCGTGGGGTCTGCAGGTCACAGACATTCACACGTCAGCCAGAGGACTGAACGCATGGCTGGTGAGGGAATAAATACCACCCCACGTAGACATGTTTTGCTGAGTCTAAGATCACACAACCTGTGAGGGGCAGAGCTGGAACTTAAACCTGTGTCTGAGGTTTGAAATCTCATGTGGTTGCCAGCATCAGGGTAGGTGAGCAGGGGCAGGGCTGGGACAGTGAAGTCTATGGATGGGAATAAGCTGGGGAAGGCTGGGGTGACATCACCCAAAGTGTATCCCTCAGACCTGAGAGATTCAGGTCAGAGCCGAGAGCAGGAGATAGAGGCAGAGAGGTCACAGAATGGCAGCGTGCCTCACGGCAGAGTCCTGGGGAGGCCAGGGAGGGGAGGGAGGAGGGATGGGCAATTACTGACTCTGATTGGGCACCAGGTATTTTACACGATCTCATTTAATCGTCACGCGAAACTACGATGTGGGTTCATGATCTTGTTTAGGGATGAAGGGAAGTGGCTTGCTCAAGTCTGCCTTGTTAAGAAGTGTCAGAGGTGGGTTTTGAACACTGCTCCCTGCCTGACTCCAAGTCCACTTCTATTCTACACTGGCCGGCATCCCCATACTGGGTTCCACCCCATCCTGTAAGATCTTTACTGTGGCATCCGTCTCAGCTGTCCTGCCCCAGCCATGTTTCCTGTGGTGACTCATGGTGGATCATACTCTAGTAACAACTTTAGTTTGGTGTTAGGGTCTTACAACCATCTAGTGGAGTAAACTGGTACCCATCGATCCAAGAGACTTGCTGTAAGAGGTTCTAAAGGGAAATATCAATATAGAGGTGTGGGACTAGCTCGGAAGAAGTGCTTCATTCTAGAGAGATGGAGAAAAAGGAAGCAAGCTATCCAGGCTCAGGGAACAAGTGTAAGCAAAAGCTTAAATGGGCATGCAGAAGTCCTGGAGTTTATATGCCTGGAGTGCAGGCCCTCTGAGCTGGTGGTGGGAGATGAGGCCAGAGTGGGCAATCTGGGCTGGATACAACGGCTTGGAGTGCCTGTAGGTGATAAGGAGCTAATGGAGGGTCTTAGGGAGAAACGCAACACCAAACAATGGAGAAAATTCTTGTCCTGTTAGTTGGGGCCAGGGAGCAGGGACTCCTGCAAAGATAAAGGTTTTTGGTTGAGTGGGTCTTTCCCAAATGCTGAAAGGGAAATGCATCTCAGGTGGCCAGGACTAAAGTCCCCCTCAGACACCTCTGAATGGCCTGAGTCACTGGAGGCTAGAACATTCTGAGGGCCGGCCACGTGTGTCTGTCCAGGATGACGCCGTGTGAGCACCTAGACCCCAGTGCTTCTATTCATGTCTCCGCTGATGCCTCTGCTCAGCTGTGGCTCCTGCTTCTATTCGCACTGGTCCAGTGACAGGAGACAAGGTCCCTGCTGCCTTGGCATTGCCCTTGTAGTTGAAGTACAGACGATAACAGTGTAATCAAGAGGATGCTCTAAAAGGTGCTACCTGGAGGTGAGGCAGAGTTATTGCAGGGGCCGGGTGGGGGGAGTGGTTGTTTTGGGGAGGTGACTGGCTAAGGTCTGTGCAGAAGTTGAGCATTGAGGGTGAGAACAATTCGTCCATGAGATGAGCTGGGGAGAGGGCTTTCCAGGCAGAGGGAACAGTAAGTACAGAGACCTGGGGCTGGAGAGAGCCAGGTGTGCTCAGAGCAGTGAAAGAAGGCCTGTGTGACAGCAGGGGAGGGAAGGGACATGACAGGAGCTGAGAGAAAATGGCAGGTGGCTGATTGCTCAGGGCCTCCCTGAGCCATGGGGAGGAGGTGGAGTTTGTTTTCAGAGCACGGGGAAGTCACTGAGGTATTTTAAGGAGGTGGGGGGAAGTGATGGGAAGGATGAGTAACAGAGAGCAACAGTGAACGTGAGGGTCAGGTGGATGGAGGCTTGCCCCAAGGAAGGGGTGGGGGCGGGCAGTGAACAGCAGGTGGATTTAGGAAATATTCTGGGGGTAGAGCCAGAGGGATTTTAACTGTTTAGATGGGAGGCTTAAAGGAAAAGGAGAAATCAAGGGTGTTTCCTGTGTTTGGGGTTAAACTAGCAAGATGGTGGTAGCAGATAAAGCGCATTAGGAAAGGCAAAGGGAGGAGCCCACTTAACTCCATGCTGGACACGTTAAATTTAGGATACCCATTGGGTGGTTGGATACATGGGTCCATTGGACTTGGCACCATGGAAGGCTTTAGAATCCTAAGAAGAACACTTTCAGAAGAATGGAAATGATGGAAGCAATGAATTTGGATGACCACTTTGAGACATTCTGCTCTGAAGGGGTCAAGGGGAACTTTCTTTTTTTTAGGCAATTTAAATTTCTTTCTTTTTTTAATTGAAGCATAGTGATTTACAATATCACGTTAGGTTCACGTGTATAGCACAGTGATTCAGTTCTACATATATATTTTTTTCAGATTATTTTCCATTATAGGTTAATACAAGATACTGAATATTTTTCCCTGAGTTATATGGTAAATCCTTGTTGCTTATCTATTTCATATATATAGTAGTGTGTATGTGTTAATTCCATATTCCTAATTTACCCCTCCTCCCCTCCATATCCCCTTTGGTAATCATAAGTTTGTTTTCTGTGAGTCTGTTTCAGTTTTGTAAATAGATTCATTTGCATTATTTTTTAGATTCCACGTATAAGTGATATCATGTGGTATTTGTCTTTCTCTGTCTGACTTCCTTCACTTAGTATGGTCATCTCTAGGTCCATCCATGTTGCTGCAAACGGCAACGTTTCATTCTTTTTTTGTGGCTGAGTAATATTCCATTGTGTGTGTGTGTGTGTGTGTACACACACACACACACACACACATATATATACACACACACCACCTCTTCTTCTTTATCCATGGGAAATTGTTTCTTGATAAGCTAGGGGTTATGTACTGAATGGTATCCCCTCAAGTTCATATGCTGAAGTCCCAACCCCAGTGCTTCAGAATATGACTGCATTTGGAGATGGGGTATTTAAAGAGGTGATTAAGTTAAAATGAAGTCTTTAGAGTGATCCCTAATCCAGTATGACTGACGTTCTTATAAGAAGAGGAAATCTGAACATGTAGAGGCACCAGGGATGTGTGGGTACAGAGGAAAGACCATGTGAGGACACAGTGAGATGGTGGCCATCTACAAAGCAAGAAGAGAAGCCTCAAAAAACCCAACCTGCTGACACCTTGATGTTGAACTTCCAGCCTCCAGAACTGGGAGAAAATTAATTTCTGTTGTTTGAGGCCCCAGTCCATGGTGCTTTGTTACAGCAGCCTGAGCTGACTAATACGTTCAGCTAGTCAACACCCCTAAGGACATTTGTCTGCCTGTGCACTTGGGCCTTTGACTGTTGGCTGAAATGCTCACCCTCCCTGCCCCCGGTCTGCTGGTCAATATTGCTCAAAGGTCACCCCCTCTGGGAAGCTCTCCTTTATCCATCCTTTTCCAGAAGCTCCTTAGGGGAGTGGCACTGTGGGAGCTGGTGCTCTGCACAGCGCGGGCTGCACTTCTCATTCCCCTGCCTTCTTCATTGTATCTTTTCTGTAGCGTGCATCACCTTCTTACGTTGCCTGTGCTTTGCAAGCTTGCCTTGTCCGTCTGTCTTCCTCCACTGGGATGTAAGCTGCATTCAGACGGGCAGTTTTGTCCATCTTGTCGCTGCTGCATCTCCAGGGCCTGGGACAGTGCCTGGGACCTGGTAATCACCCAATGCACTTTTGTTAATGAATAAATAAGGAAGAAATAATGGTGCAAATCTCTCTGCCACTGCTAGGCATCTTGCTCTCCCCGAGGGAAGGTCCTGCCGTTTTGATGTGCCATTTGTTTTTGCCATAAGAATCATCTCGGTGGTTTTTTTGCCTTTGTGTTCCAAAAAAATGAGGCAGTGTTTGGCTTATACGGTGAGTGTTTCTGACATGCACCATAATGACACTGTTGAGGAAGGCTGATCAAGGGTTTGCTAGCCTGAAACTTAGTTTCACATCCTGTAATATATGATCTTCTCACTTCTCCTTTGCCAAGCTTTGGTAAAAAAGTGGTAGTGCACCTATTCGCAACCCTGAACCAGGCTTATAGTCCCAAGGCCTGCGGAACTGCCCCACAGTCAAGGTGTGGGCAGTGCGCGTTCTGTCGCTGTGCCGTGAAGGGGAGGGCCAGGCACACCTGGTCCGCAGGGGGTATACCTGCTCATCCAAAGAAGAGCAAAGGCTTCAGCTTCTGTCTTCCTCTCTGCAGTTTTCCTTGCGTAGATGGAGTTCTCCCTCAAACCCTTTGTAGAGTCCTTCCCACGTGGGATACAGAGTTGAAAAGGGGTCATTTAGAGGACAAACAGCAAAGGAAACCAGCTGGCTCTGCTACCTGCTCCCCAGCCCCCAGTGTGCGTGGGAGGCTGTCTTTGCAATGCAGTGGGCAAGGTGCCGGAGCCAACCCCTCGAGTGAGGCTGGCTGCCCCGCTTGACAAGCTGGGCGCCCTGGGCAAGTTCCTCTGCTTCTCTGAGCCTCTGTCCTCACCTGTCAGAAGAGCCTGATGACATCTGCCCCGAAGCCGTTTGTGCAGGTCAAGCAGCTGGTGCACAGTGGATGGTCCCTAACTGTTGGCGCTCTTCTCCCTTCCTGAGCGGGATCATTGTAATCTAGGACTCAGGGCCTTGGGACAGGGATGAAGATCTCAGATGAGCAGATTTACCACTGGTTTTGGTCATTTTTGTCCTCTTATTTTTAAACCGTTCATTTAGAAATGAGGGAACGGTGCTGCTTCCTAGCTTGGGCACTCGGGAAATCCCATTTTCTAGGTAAATATAAAGAGAGATCAGAGCCTGAGCACAATAAATGAGTGCCCAGTGCTGGACCACATTTGTACAGGAGCCGAGCTGGATGCAGAAGCTTCTAGATCTCAGTACTTCTGACATGCTGCTGACATGAGGGTCATTTTTCTCTCTGACTGGCTGTGCATTGTTCCTCCACAAGTTAGGAGCCTCCCACTTTCCCCCCGTCCCCCTCCAGAAAGTCAGCTCCCCTTGCTGAGAGGCTCCAGACCAAGGGTTGAGAGCTGCCTGGTCCTGAAGCTGGGATCTAGTGGCTGATGGTGTGCAGGTTCCTTCCCGCTTTGACTCTTTTTCTTTTTCTCAGAGGGTTTATAAGCAGCTTGTGCTCATTCTTTCCTGTACTCATTCAGTGAACGCTTACCAAGCATCTACTTCTATCTAGGGCATGCACAGGTGAAGATACTGCTTTATGTATGGTAGTAAAGTATGAACAAAGTCTCTGGGTATTCAGATAAGGGAACAACTAAATAGTGAATGGGGTTGGGGGGGAGGTTTCACAAAGGGGTGATATTGGAAATGGGTCTTGAAGGTTGAATAGGAGTTTGCCTGAGAAGGAGAGTCATCCCAGCCAGAGAGAAGCACTACAAAGATTCAAAGATGTGACAGATCCCAGTGTGTTTTGGGGATGTTGAGGTTTCTGTGCCGGAGTCCATGACTGGTGCAATTTTTGCCTGTGTATAGGAGTATGGATAGTAGGTATGCTTCTGTGTTTATAGGAAGGTCGGGCGTGTATGTGTGTGTGGGGGGTGATTGCGGGGCGGGGGGAATGAATGGAACGGTTGGTAGGGCCCAGCATGAAGAGACTTGATGAGCCTGAATATCACCAGACATTGGAGAGGAAGAAGGGTCCTAGTATGGGACAGGAAACAAAGGGGGTAAAGCTGTCACTAAATAGTGAATGGTTTTTCAGAACCCTCAGTGGTGGCTGCCACCGGCCACCTAGGACTGGTTCGAGTTCCTTTAATTTGGCGCCTGCCTGTGCAGCTTGATCTCCTTCCTAATGTGGCCCCTCCAGAGCAGCTCAGGGCTAGGAAGAGGTCCAAAAGGAATCAAACCCCTCCCAGGCTTTGAAGTAGTTTGTAATCTTGGAGGGTGATAAAGCCCTGGGCATTTCCTGAGCGCCACTGACAAACACAGCTGCTGTTCTAATTT
This sequence comes from Monodon monoceros, assembly GCF_005190385.1. Lineage (NCBI taxonomy): Eukaryota > Metazoa > Chordata > Mammalia > Artiodactyla > Monodontidae > Monodon > Monodon monoceros. The sequence goes on along the minus strand of NW_021703775.1, from coordinate 79,840,739 downwards.
TTGCATTTAGTTTTTCCTATTCTGTTGGATTTATACAGACAGATTACAAAAAGACCCAGTTACTGAAGCCTGGTCCAGTCATTCACTCAGAGAACGTTTATGCTTCAGGAACTATTCCAGGCTGTATGAGCTCAGAAAGAGGATGGATTTTTCAATGACAGCAATTCATCATCTTGCCCTCTGTGAAATTAATTATCTCCCTGAACCTCAGTTTCCCATCTGTAAAACTGGCAGAGCAATTCTCACCTAACAGGAACGTAACATTCAAGGTACATGGAAGCATCTGGCTCCATGAGGAGGCAGATTTTTATTGCTCTCCTCTGACATGTACCTTCTCTCTGGAACATTGTTTTTACTTTGTTTGGGCAGGGAGATGGGTGTGGTTCCCCAGGACACCAGCAGATGGCGCCCAACAACGCACCGTGCTGGGAACGAGGTTTCCCCCGGTCCCCAGCCCTCCCTTTCTCCCTGTCTCCCCCACCCACTCCAGCCCCTTCCCTGCCTTCCTCCCCTTCTCAGTCATTCCAGGACCCAGGCAGAAAGTCACACAAAACACTTTGTGTTTGTCAGCAGATTCCTGGAAGGTCAAGCTGAAGGATGAATGCTCCCGGGTAGGACTGGAAGGTTCTTTTTTCTTATTTATTTTTTTTCTTTTCTCTTCATTTTTTTTTTTTTTTTGTCTCCCATGAGTTGCATCACTGGGCAGCCTCTTGGCTTTATTCATCAGACTCCTGTGGTTTTTAGACCTTTCCCAATTGTTCTGCGTCTGCTTCCTTTCCAGGTCCCTTCTGGCCAAGGCAGGATATCCAGTGTCGGCTGTGGCCAGGGAGCTGGTCCTTGTCCAGCGTTTTCTATGGTCACTCCTTCTGCCCACCCATCGTATCTCCCACTCCCAGAGCCCAAACAGATGTGGTCCTGGGGACAGAGACCTGACATTGCTGTGATCCCAGGTGACTGTCTCTCAGCCCCAAGTCCCACATAGGGGAGTCTTGCCTGGCAGGGAAATGGGTTTCATCTTCAAAGTCTGAATTTTTACCTTGGAAACCCTGGCCTTTTCCCTCCCTCTCCCTCTTCCCAACCACACATGTGCTGCTGCTGGTATTTTTAATTTTGCCAGGTCTTCAAGGAGCTATCCCAAATTGGGTAGCCATTTGTTTTGCAGGTATCCTGGGGTGGTCCTAATGTACCATTCTGACCCATTGTCCCTGTGTCAGGTTTTAGGACCAGAGAATTGATATTTTGTTGGAGGAAGGTGAGACTGGCCATCCAGAGGCACGCGATATGCGGTGTAAGAAAGTGCTTTTCTTCTTTGCTCATCACCCTCACTGTATTGTGGGCACTGTGAGTTATGAGCAATGAAAATAGACCTGGCCCCCAAGGAGCCCTTGGACAAGGGGGCATTAGAAGACAGACACAAATATAGTCCCTGGAGTGAGACGTGCTGTGGAATAGGTAGATCACACGGGTCCAGGAGCTAAGAGATGGGAGCAGGAGTGGCTCTGCTCACCATCGCCCCCTAATGACCCACTTGGGGAATTTATGTTTCCTGTCACTTCTGCAACTTTGGGCTCTGAGGGCCTAGAGGTCTTGGGTCCCAGAGTGGCAACGTCATCACCAAGGAATACAACAAGAACCCATAGACTTAAAGCTACAGCATCTGGGGCCATTTTAGGCTCGGTGTGCCAATAATCATCAGGCAAAGAGAGGAGTTCCTCTACTGGTAGAGGTAATCGGCCATGCTCATCATGAGGAAGTGGGGCTGCTGCTTTATAACGAGGGCAGGGGAAATATGTTTGGCGTTGAGTTTGTCCCCTGGGCATCTCTTGGCACTCCCACACTCGATTTTGACAGTAAGTGGGCAAGTTCCACAGCTACGGCTTAATAGGGGCTCAGGCCCCCTTAGGGGATGGTCGGGTCTCCCCATGCCTCAGGAAAATCCACATAGGTCAGCAGTGCTAGCTAACGTGGTGGGAAACAGTGCGGGTGGTGGAGGAAGGAGATGATGAACTTCAGATACGACCTTGGGAACAATGCAACAGCCCCTCTCTTGTAAGTTTCCCCAGGAAGTATGCCCAGTCAGAATCCCGAAGAAGCTGTGCCTTAATAGAGTGAACTTAATATGAGAGGCAAGGGATGTGAGTGGTGAAGCGTTGGACCGCATTGCTGATGCCCATGTAGACCCCTTCTACCTGATAGTTCCTTCTCTTGAGAATTGCCTTGGATAGTGGGTGCAGCCCTGGAAATGCTTGCAAGGTTACGCTCTCCGCCAGAGAATGGGTTCCAGCCAAAGGTTAACTCGGGATACAGAAGACTAGACTGACCCCTTGCCTCAAGGTAGGACAACCCTAGGGTTTCTTTTATGGTCCACATAGGCTTCAGCTGAGCCCAGATTTTTGCTTAGCTCTCTCCACTGCCCCATCTGCTTCCCTCTCCTCCGTAAGGACCTTACTGAGAGCCCTCCCTTAATGGATTACTTGCACAAGGATCCCTGACTTAGTTCTAGAGAGCCTGACTGAAAATCAGTAGCTGTTGGAACGGAAGAGAAGGAGATACTTTTGTCTGGGAGCTCAGAGGAGTCTTCCTTCGGGTAGGTCTCGAAGGATGCATGGGAATTTGATGATAGGAAAAGACATTCCAAGCAGAGGAACAGCATAAGAAAGGTACAATAGTCATGTGCTGTGTCTCGAGAATATGGGGATGTTTTATTTGGCTGAAGTGCTAAGCTTACGGGGTAGGATGGGCTGTGAATGGCAGAAGCAGTTTGAAACTAATTTGTAAAAGTCCAGGTAAGAAAATGGACTTCAAGCTTTACATCCGAAATAACCCTGGCTAGAGCTCTTCCCTGGCTCTGTTGCAATTGGCTCGGACCTGAGGGACCACCACTTAGGAGTTAATGGCTATATCAAAAAAGCATCCTATGTCACATTCCAAGTCAGTGGGAGAGTTAGGGTGTAAAACTCATGCTCCCAATTTCCAGCCCAAGGCTTTATCCTTTGCTCATAATACTGAAATCCTTTGACTCCTAAAATAATATTTTTAGCCCACTCCTGCACTGTGGAGATAGATGTATCCCGATTCATCTATTCCTAACGTTCTTAACTGTTTCTTTTTTCTTAACAATTCCTAACAATTAACAGTAGTTCAGATTCATTAGCCTCACTCTGTGTCAGATGCTTTCATGTACATTAACTCATTTGATTCTCACAACTACCCAGTGAAGCACGTAGTGTTATTCTCATGTTAGAGATTAAAACATAGAGTCACTGAGAGGTCAAATAAAGTATCTAATGGAGAAACCCAAGATTTCCCCACTTTACTACTAGAGTGTGTTTTCTTCTATGTCATTTATTTTTTGTTGCATGACAAACCACCCCAAATCTTAGTGGATTAAAACAACAACAACTTATTTATTTGATGACTCCCTGGGTTGGTGATTTGGACTGGAATCAGCTGGGTGGCTTTTCTGCCTCAGTGGTGAGCTGCTGCTGGCTAGGCACCTCTGTTTCTCGAGATTAGCTGGCTTACGGCTGGGGCACTGGGGCAGTTTGTCTCTCATCACGCCACAGACAAGCCCAGGCTCTGTCGCACGGTAGTTGTCTTAGGATCCAAGAGCAACCAGGTTAGACAAACTCCAGCGTGTGAATGCCTTTTAGCCTCTGTTTCTGTCACAACGGCTAGCATCCCACTGACCAAGTTACCTGGCTCAGAATCTGTGTGGTGGCCGCTGCCCAAGGGCATGGATGCAGGGAGGGAATAATTTGTGGCACTGTTGTCCATCTATCACATTCTGTTTTCAAAACACTTCTTTTAGATTATAAAAATGAATGTATGTATGATATATTTATATCTTATACATGTATTATACGTATGTTGTGTTCGTTTGGAAAATTGGGGAGATACGGAAAAATCTAAAGAAGGACAAAAATCATCTATAACGCGCCACTCAGAGATGATCATTGTCAGTATTTTAGTGTTTCCTCCTGTCTTACGAGCATGTGAGTGAATTGATGACTGTGCGTGTATATACGTTTGTGTAATATTTTCTTCTAAAAGAATATCAGAGCCTGCCTTTTAAATTGACATTATATTATGAACATTTCCCCATGTCACCAAATAATTCTTGAAAATATGATACCTTTCAATATTCTATCGTATCTCTCCACCATATTTATCCCTACCCTGTCTTTAATTTATTAATTTTTTTTCTGCTGTTTAGGTTGCTTGCATTTTTTTTTGTTTGTTCGTTTTTAGGTATTATAAATGACAGTATATTGAAGACTCTGGAATATAAATCTTTATCCACATTTCTGGTGATTTTCCTAGGACAGATCCCCAGAAGTGAATGACTAGATCAAAGAAGATAACATTGCTAGGGCTTTTGATACATTTTGCTAAACTGCTTCCCTGGAATCTACTCTCTCACAGCCTGCATTGTGGCACTCTCAAGAGTGCTGAGTATTATCTTGAAAAGAGAAAAATGATCATTTTTGCCAGTTAGGCAAAAAAAGGTACCTTATTTCAACTTGCATTCCTGGTAAGCAGTAAGGATAAACATTTTAGAAATGCTTATTGACCATTTATAGTTCTTCTGTGAATGTCTTTTTCTTTAAAAAAATATTGTCCATTTTACATCAATTTGTATGAATTGCCCTGTATTCATGTTTGCTAAATTACAAATATTTTCCTACTTAGGTTGTCATTTGCCTTTTAATTTTGTTTGGGGAATTGTTTTTGACATGTGGGGTTTAACGTGTTTTGTTGTTGAATCTATTTTTCTTTCTTTTTTGATAGCAGCCATTGCTTTCATGTTTAGAACATCTTTTTTGACCTATCTCTTAAAAAATGTAAGATGTAGTGGCTTTGCCACTTAGCAGAACAATGTTCAGAAAGGCTGTCTGTCTCTGGAACCAGAACTGACAGGTAGAGCTGATGTGCTGTGTGACATTTCCCCCCCAGCTGAGCTTGTGTCCACTGCCTCCAGGGTCCATGGTTAACTGACACAGGGATGCTTGGCAAAGGCCTTTGGGGCCTCGTGGTGATGCTGTGAGCCGATCAGGAAGCCTGCGCCTCGCTCACACCCGCTGCTTGTCCTTTTACTGTTGGCCCCAGCCTCCCATCAAGCTACCTGGGAAGCGGGGGCCACACTCTTCTTTGTGTCTTTTATAATCCTGGTTGGACTCATCACCAGATACTCTGAGGTCCACGCTGCGTGGTAGTCTGTCATCTTCCCCATGGTGTGAACTTGAATCCCAGTGGCCGTGAGGCTGGTGTGTGACGGTGTTGCTTAGCAGATTAATGAGCAGAGCCATCCCTGTCCAGCTCCTGTATTTCAAAGTAGCTTTTTAGTGCCACCTGTGGAGTAATCGAGTGGTTCTTTCTTCATGTGCACTAAAGATGCAAGGAAATAACATTGGTGTTGCAGATTCTCATTTGTACTGATGGGGATACGAGGTTGATTTCCTAGTGGCAACTGGGAGGGAACATGGTTGTTGTGGAAAAAGGTGAGGGATACAGAGCCATTCAGAACGGGGTTCCCGTTCCTTTCAGCCTCTTTTTATGTTGCTCTGACCAATCACTGACCTTCCTGAGCCTCTACCTCTGATCATTACTAGAAACTGTCTTTCTCAGAGAACTGTTACGAGTATGGAATGAGGTGATGTAGATCGTGTATGCAATGAGATAATGAGATCATGGTTGGCACGTAATAGGTTCTCAGTAAACGGTCAATAGTATTTTTTTTCTTTTCTTTTTTGGTGATACCTCACGTCATGTGGGATCTTAGTTCCCTGACCAGGGATCGAACCTGTGTCCCCTACAGTGGAAGCATGGAGTCCTAACCACTGGACTGCCAGGGAAGTCCCGGTCAATAGTATTTTTATCCAGAAAAAATAAGCGATCTAAGTAAAAAAAATTAAATGATGGCTTAGAGATGTTGGCAATTTGTGAAAATTTCAAGAATAATTTTTTGGAATGTCAGGGATCTGTCACTATGCTTTCCCAGAAACATGAGGTGTGATGGGTTAGGTGTAATGCAAAAACACAGCACTGCCCACCTTCTGTAAGCATCGATTTTGATATTAAAACACACAGTTATATGTAATGGAGTTGGATGCAAAATTCACATGAACTTCTAGGAAAAAACATAAGCCTTCAAGGAAATTGCTCACCAGGGCAATTTGAGGGAGCAGTTTCCTCCCAGCCTCCTGGAAGAGAACCTCCCAGGAAGGTTCCCTCCTCTTGGGCACGCTCAGTATCTTTATACACTCCTTGTGGGGACATTGGAGCTGTGGAGAGACTATATCTTGTTCTTCAGGCACTCCCCTGGCCCCTTGACATTTGGTGTAACTGTGGGACTTGTCATAGACAACGAAACGTGGGCAGAAGTGATATTTGTCATGGGAGCAGAAGCTCATGAGCCAGCATCTGGTTCGCCCTTTTGCTCTGTCCAGTCTCAGCCATCGTGGAAATGGGACAAGCTTCACTCAGCCTGGGTCTCTGGCAGGGTCTCCCAGTAGGTCACAGTGACATGTATTGGGTGGGCCAAAAGGTTCGTTTGGCTTTTGCCGTAAGATGGCTCTCGTAGCACTTAGTTGCCTTTAACTTCATTAGAAACAATTTTGTTAGATTGTATGTGACAGCTGTCATATCAGCGTGCATTTAAAAAGTGACTTATCAAAATCGGTGAATTTTTGTGTAGCCATTTTAATATTGAAGATGGAAGAAAAAAAGCAACATTTTCGGCATATTATGCTTTATTGTTTCAAGAAAGGTAAAAACGCAACTGAAACGCAAAAAAAGATGTGTGCAATGTATGGGGAAGGTGTTGTGACTGATCAAACGTGTCAACAGTGGTTTGCGATGTTTCGTGCTGGAGATTTCTCGCTGGGCGATGCTCCACGATCCGGTAGACCAGTTGAAGTTGATAGCGATCAAATAGAGACACTAATTGAGAACGATCAATGTTACACCACTCAGGAGATAGCTGACATACTCAAAATATCCAAATCAAGTGTTAGTCATTTGCACCAGCTTGATTATGTGATTCCCTTTGATGTTTGGGTTCTACATAAGTTAAGTGAGAAGAGCCTTCTTGACCATATTTCCTCATGCCATTTTCTACTGAAATGTAATGAAAAAGTTCTGTTTTTAAAACAAATTGTGACGGGTGATGAAAAGTGGATACTGTACAATAATGTGGAATGGAAGAGATCGTGGGGCAAGCGAAATGAACCACCACCAACCACGCCAAAAGCCGGTCTTCATCCAAAGAAGGTGATGTTGTGTATATGGTGGGATTGGAAGGAAGTCCTCTATTATGAGCTCCTTCCAGAAAACCAAACGATTAATTCCAACAAGTACTGCTCCCAGTTAGACCAACTGAAAGCGGCACTCGACGAAAAGCATTCAGAATTAGTCAACAGAAAACATAATCTTCCATCAGGATAATGCGAGACCACATGTTTCTTTGATGACCAGGCAAAAACTGTTACAGCTTGTCTGGGAAGTTCTGATTCATCCACCATATTCACCAGACGTTGCACCTTTGGATTTCCATCTATTTCCGTCTTTACAAAATTCTCTTAATGGAAAAAATTTCAATACCCTGGAAGACTGTAAAAGGCACCTGGAACAGTTCTTTGCTCAAAAAGATACAAAGTTTTGGGAAGATGGAATCATGAAGTTGCCAGAAAAATGGCAGAAGGTAGTGGAACAAAAGGGTGATACGTTGTTCAATGAAGTTCTTGGTGTAAATGAAAAATGGGTCTTTTATTTTTACTTAAAAGACCAAAGGCACTTTTTGGCCAACCCAATAACACAAGCGAGAAATCAGCCTCTGTTGTTCTAAGTCTCTGGGCATTTGGGATTATTTCTTTCTGTAATTGCAGCAGAACCGAGCTTATTCTGACTGATACGCTACTTGAGGGCAGAGGTGGAAATGCAGATGGCTTCACTTTGCCCATATGGCCTTCACAGTGCTGCGTTCACAGCTGACACTCAGATGTGTTTTATTTCAGACACTAATGGAGCAGGTCTGGGCCTCGCCGAGAAGATTTGGGTGTGAGGGTGACTGAGCTGGAACACTCCATTGACACCTGCCCCCGCTGGTACCAGGGCCCCAGCACTGGTTTGGCTGAGGAGGCACATGAGGAGAAATAAGGGCAAGAGGACAGACCTTTGTTCAGCATCTACTGGGTAGCAAGGCCTGAACCAGGTGCTTCCTCTACGTTCTAAAGATCATAGCAGCCTAGGGAGTTATTATTATTACTTCCCTTTTATAGATGGGAATGTGGTATCTCAGGGAAGTAACTTATTCAAAGCCCCAAAGCTGGTAATGGTCCAGGCTGAGATGCAAACTCAGGCTGAGGAAATGAACTATGAAGGGAGAATCTGTGTCCTTCTCATCCATTATTTATATTTCTCTGAAGTGCTGATTCTCATCAAATTAGAGCCAGGAAGCATTTTCTGACCACTCAGTCTAAAAAGGATCTTGTCCCCTGCCTCTGCATCATCGTTTTTTTCTTACTGTGTGTTTTCCTCCATAGCTCTTAATTGTTTACTACCTGCCTCTCGCATCATGCTGTAAACGCTAGCACAGAAAGGATCACATCCTCTCACTACCTCTTGGGTGCCCAGGACCTGTTCACTGATGGCACATAGGAGGCATTTAGTAAATGGTTGCTTTATTCAATAAATGAAGATCCTATATGTTGATGGAGGGTAATGTAGAGGTTAAAAGCACAGACTCTGGAGCCATACTACCTGGTTTTGAATCTCAACTTTGCTAATTCCTGGCTGTGTGACCTTGGGAAAGTTACTTAACCCCTCCGTGCCTCATGTTTCTCATCTGTTGAATGAGGATAATACTAATAACTTTCCTCATGATAGTTGTAAGGATTGAAAGGTGTGTAAAACAACTTGTAAAGCATTTAGAACAGTGCCTGGCACACAGGAAGTGCTCAGTGAGTACCAGGCATTTGTATGTGTGAGTCCACTGAACAGTGTCCAGAATATGTTTCTCATACTATCGCTGGTAGAGCCCATGAGAAAATGGTTGATGCTGCAGTGCTTGAAATCATTTGCTACAGTAGAAGGATCATGGAACTTGCAGTCAGACTGACCTGGAATGCTCTCAATACCTAAGTTCTGTGACCATTAACCAGGTGTGATAAACTGAATGTTTGTGTCCCCCCAAAATTCATGTGATGAAACTTAACCCCCAATGTGATGGTATGAGGAGGTGGGGTCTTTGGGAGGTGATCAGGTCATGAGGGTGGAGCCCTATTGATGGAATTAGTGCCCTTATCAAAGAGACCCCAGAGAACTCCCTCCTCCCTTCCACGTGAGGACACAGCAAAAAGACTATATACCAGGAAGCAGGCCCTCACCTGACATCGGATCTGCCATCATCTTCATCTTGGACCTCCAGCCTCCACAACTGTGAGAAATAAATATCTACTGTTCATAAGCCACCCAGTCTCTGGTGTTTTTGTTACAGTAGCCTGAGTGCACTAAGGCACCAGGTGATTTGGGCAAGCCCATTGCCCACGTGAATTTGTTTCCCCATCTGTGAGTTGTGCTGTGTTAGCAAGCACATAGACCGACATTGCTGGGAGGGAGTGATACACACAATAATGATGAAAGCAGCAATGACGTATATGCATGGCAGACTTAGTATGTGGATAAGATGAAACTTGGTCTGTGAAGACCTCCTGCTCAGTGTAGGCGAAGAGACTGTGAGTGTCTGTAACAAACGTGAACAAATGTATGGATGAAGGTGGATTTTGCTGAATGAATGCAGAGAAGAGACAGCATTGCTTTTTTGGTTTAGGACTTAAAAATGTTGTACTGTGTGGGTAGAAGAGATTATGTAGGCAACAAGAATTTCTCGGGGATTAGGTGAAATTCTGGCATTGAGAATCGCATTTTGAAGATTTTGCCAGGCACAACGTTCCTCTTGCCCTCCTCATGGGGCGGCCTGTGTGGGAATGGCTCTCTACTAATCTGTCGTGACACGGCCTGAGCTCATGATCACGTCTTCCACTTACTACTGACTATGTGGGAACAAAGAAATCAAAACCATGGTTCCTAAAAGATTCCCTAATGGCTGCAATATTTTGGCTTCCTGAGCATAACTGAATTAATTCATGGTTTTTGTAGACTAGTAATGGAATCCATCGACCTATGGCTCTGTCATGCTTGTTTGGGAGATATGCCAATTGGTTCCATTAATTCTGGGAGAAAACAGTCGTCAGCCAGTTTTTCTTTGCACCTCACCTGCACAGTGAAACATTGGGTGGTCTTTTTCTCCAGTCGAATAGATTAATCTGTTCCTTGTAGAAAAGGAATCGTGAGCTGAAACATTACATCAAACGGCTAGTCTGCACCCTACACTATGGAATATCAGTTTTATTAGTTCCATTCTTCAAGACATTGTGAAATAATGGGAAGCACATTGTGTAACGGAGGTCACATAATCTGTATGGCAGATTTCAGTGCACACAATTCCAAACGACCTTCTTGGTTTTCTAACTAAGTGTAAATTACTTAGTAACAATGGAGTTAACGAAACTACTATTCACTCAAAACAACATTGCTATTATTCATTTAATACAAAGCCCACGTGAGATGCCTCTAGTATATGAAATACATTATGGGTAATTATGCAGTTGCTAAAGTCTTCTAAAGCATTTGTTTGAAAATTCAGGAAACGGAAGCATCAGCAAATCCAGATGTTAATTAACCTTGACAGTGATCACAGTGTAACTCTTTTGGTAAATAAGGCTGGGAAACATACTCTTATTGTTATTTGCTAAACAAGAGGGAAGACAAATCTAGAGGTTAATAAAGTTGGCAAATCACTTCTCAGCTACTCCCTCATTTGTAATTTTCGACTCCATTTTAGAGAGACTCTGGGGAAATTATGGCTGAAAATTCTGTGAGGAAATGTGACACTTCTTGAGATGATGAAGAAAGTGGTCTTCTGAAGTTGTTTGGTCTGGAAAAAAACATTCCCTCTCCTTGTCAAGGTCATCCTATTTTCACAATACGCAAGCAAGAGGTTTGTTTAAAAAACTCAAAGGACTTCAAAATTCTACCTAATCAGAACTTTAACTCTGGTGCCGTCCTTAGTCAATAAGCATCTTTTATTATCTTCCAGGCACAGTGAAGGCAGGTACTTAATTGGGGAGAAGATTGAGGGGGAAGATTGGGAGAACTTCTAGATTGATTTAAAAACACCAAACACCCTCCTATTATTTTACTTTTTATCCTTTTTTATGTATAAAATGTTGAAATATCAGGGTTAGAGGAAACTTTACAAGTTATTTAATCCAGTTGACCACTGAATTTCCTCTAGAGAATTTGTGTCACTGGTCTTCTAACTTCGACTTGAAGTTGGGTGGTGGGAAGCTCAGCATGAACTAGCAGTCTTCCTAGCTCAGCTGTCTTTCACTAGATTTTGTAAACAATTGAAGTGTAGTTGATTTACAATGTCATGCTAGTTTCAGGTGTACAGCACAGTGATTCAGAGATATATACATACATATTTATAGATAGATAGATAGATAGATATGGCCATTCTTTTACAGATTCTTTTCCCCCATAGGTTATTACAAAATATTGAGTAGAGTTCCCTGTGCTATACAGTAGGTCCTTGTTGGTTATCTCTTTTATATATGGTGTTGTGTATCTGTTAATCCCAACCTCCTAATTTATACCTCCCTCTTTTTGACTATTAATTTCTTCCTTACTTATTTTAAAATTTAGCTAAAATTCATTTCCTCATAAAGTCTCTTGGTCCTAATTCCTTCTCCACCTGCCTCCACCCCCGCTTTCCCCTTATGGTCTCACACCCACGTCTAATTCTTCTACAAGACCAGCTGTGTCTGATAACATCCCTCTGGCCCTCCAGACCCTCTCTTCACCTCGTCCCTCTGCTCTCTGCCCTGGGACGCTGACCTATATGGAATTCAAGGGACTTCATCCGTGGGGTCCTGTATGCTCTGACTTCTGGTTGGCTTTGGCCATAGGAGACTGAAAGGAGAGAGGAGAGTGAGTTCGGATGTCTGTATTACCTAGGCGCCTACCTGTGGGGTTCTCTCTGGTTGGGTTTGTTCTTACTGATTGTCACTGATTTTTTTTCAAGGAGACCTTCTCTCTACATGACTTTCTTCAGGTTTCAGGAACTACTTCCTCCCTACATACTCTGTGTCTTGGGGGAACAGCTTCTCTGCTTCCAGCCTTCTTCTTTTTTTCCTTTTATACCTATTCCACTGCAAATAGTCCCTTCGTAGACAAATCTTCCTCGAATTAACCCAATTGGATAAAGCCATCTGTTTCCAGTTGGGACTCCGGCTGATACAACAGCCCTTCAGATAATTCTAATACACTGCATATCCACTATGTCTTCTCCACTCGAATGCCCCAAGATCCCTCAACTGTGACTAACATCGCATGGCTTCAGGAATTCTGCCTGTTCTCTGCAATGTTCCAATGGGGCAATTTCCCTGATGGAGTGCGGGGCCTAGAGCGAAAGCAGTGGTCCCGGGCTGATCAGAACACGGCAGGGGGGCTTACTGGTGGCGCAGCGGTTAAGAATCTGCCTGCCAGTGCAGGGGACAGGGGTTCGATCCCTGGTCTGGGAAGATCCCACATACTGCGGAGCAACTGAGCCCTTGCGCCACAACTACTGAGCCTGTGCTCTAGAGCCTGCGAGCCACAACTACCAAGCCCATGTGCTGCAACTACTGAAGCCCGCACGCCTAGAGCCCGTGCTCCGCAACAAGAGAAGCCACCGCAATGAGAAGCCTGCACACCGCCACGAAGAGTAGCCCACGCTCGCTGCAACTAGAGAAAGCCCGCGCGCAGCAACGAAGACCCAACGCAGCCAAAAAAAAAAAAAAAGGAACACAACAGGGTTCCCTCTCATTGCCTCTGGAGACCACGTTAGCCACTGACACAGCTGAGGGCATGCATGCAGACCGCCTTTGGACACCACATCGTGTGGTGGCAGCATGCCGAGCTTGTAGTTGTGCTGTGTGATGTGAGGCTTGCTGTCGGTCAGACCTCAGGGTGAGTCCCGGCTCCACCACTTACCAGATGTGTGAGCGACTCTGAGTCCATAAGGTGGGCTAAAGTGCCGCTCCCTGCCTCCCGGCTGTGTCCTGAAGTGAGCCAGTGTATGGGGAACTGCTCTGTGAACGGTAAAGCGTGGTGCAGCTATGACTACTACTATTCGTCAGGTGGTGTTACCTCTGCTCTTCCCCCTTCCCCTACCTCCCCATCTCCCTCCCTCTCCTCTTCAGCAGCTGCAGGGGTGTCACCTTTGACAGAAATGTCTCTCAACACTTCATCTCCAGATCCATCAACGTTCTAGGCGTTTCTCAAAGGCCAGCTCGTGACGGCCGCCTTCCCAGCACTCTCCCCAATCAACCCTGTGACAACCACTCTTCTCATTTTCTGCTAGAACCTTTGTATTTCTCCTGGAACGTTTTGCTATTCCTAACTCTTAGAAAGCTAGAGACAGAAGGAATCTTAGTTATCCTCTGGTGCTACCTTTTTGTTTTAGAAAAATGAGTAAGTTGAAATTTAGGAAGGGGAGCAACTTGTCCAAATTTATGGAGTAAATGAGGGATGCAGTCAGAACCCAAAGCCAGGACTCAAGCCTCTCGGCCCAGAGCTGCTCCCAGGACACCCCTGCACCTTGAGGACTGTCTGCCCTGCCCCATGGTGGATGGTGTGTCCTTCTACTATTCAGCTGTGATCTCTTGGAGGGCAGAGGCTGTGACTCATTCTTCTAAGTTCTCACCTGTAGTGACATTTACCTGTAGCCTGGCCAGTCTATTCAAGGCACAGATGACTGCTGTACTGAGGCTGGAATGGAGAACAAGACTGAAAAACTGGGATTGTCTTAAGTCAACTGCTGACTGAAAGCTTCTTCATCTTCTGCCTCCTTTCTCACCCCAGATGATATACCCGCTTTTTAAAATCCAAGGCCAAGATGGGATTATCACTTTCCCCATTAATTTTAAGCGAACATTTTTGAGATTCCTGGATCTAACTGCTGAGCTCTGCTGGACAGAGGTTTTGGAACACTGTCAAATTAAAAAGGCTCAGTACATGAAAATGGAAAATTCAGTTGCGAGGAAGTGACTTCCTTGGCTTATTGCAGTGAGAAAAGTTAGCTGACAAGAGTGAATCTTCAAAGAATTAATTTACAGAACTATGTGTTTAACATTGCAGCCTCAGCTGAAAGAGCCAGAGAGTCGGAAAAAGTGCGTGTGTGGGGAAAGTTACTGACGGCCTTGGTGCCTTGTGAGGTAGGCAAGCCAAGTCAGCATCCCAGAGTGGGGAGGATGGCCCTGGGGGCTGAACCTTTCCAATGCGGTACACTCTGCAAGGTGGCGTCTTGCCTGCTTGAGGTCCTGCCAGTAGAGCTTTCCAATGGAGTGGCCAGAGTCCTGGAGCTTCCTTTCGAGAGCCACAGAGAGCTGAGAAGCCAGGCTGCTTCTTAGCATGCCATCAAGTTCATGTTTCTCAAGGAGTGTGGCAGCCCATCGAAGCAAGACTTGTTGTGATAGCTACATGCAGGAGAGCATTTTTTTTTTAAACCATGCGAGCAGGGGCGGCTCTAACACCTGTTCCTCTGCTTCCTAATGTGGTATATCCTGTGCTCAGGTGCAAGATTGGTATGGCGGCATGCAGGAAGTCTTAGGGAGAGAGTGGGGTATTCTGAAGACAGCACCAGCTTTGGAAGAAAACAGAACTGGGCTTGAGGCTGAGTTCTGCCACGTAACTTGCTAGGTGATAATAATGTACCTCTTTGGGGCTCAGTTTTCTCACTTGGGAAATGATGACAGAGAAACTTACCTTGACAGCTATTGTATTGAATGGCAGTCAGTATCTCCAATTATAGCTTATACTAGTACCCAGCGCATAGTAGGTGTTGCTACTGATAATGGCACTGCTGATAGCAATGACAGTGATGGTGGTTGTCATCATGGTGCTGGCGGCTTAGTAGCAATGGGGCTTTTTCTTCCCATTCAGTATTTTGAAGTACATGATTCTTCTTTGTGATTAGGAAGTAGCACCCAAATACAATAGAATAATGGGATTCCCTGGCTGGAGGGGATCATAAAGACCTTTTCCTCTAACCTTCTACATGTGATGCCTAAATACATTTAAATTAGTATTTCATCCTCTCTTTCAATATCCTCCTGATGGGGCATTCAGTAACTCACTACCCTGATGTTGATCAAATGGTGTCTTTCTGAGCAGTAGTTTCCTAACCTGGAAAATAGGGTTGATAATGCCCAGGTATCAAGATTGTTTCAGGGGTCAGAGGTCATGCATGTCAAAGGTCAAGACAGGAGTGCAATAACTGTTTTCCTCTCTCCCTTCTCTTTCCCTTCCCTGGAAGCTGCTTGTTTCATCTTTGGATGGCTCTATTTTTGTTTTAAATCAATTTCTGACTCCCCGGGCTTTCGCTCATCAGTCTCAGTTTCCCTCTTTGTGGCCACCAGTCAGTCTTCCCTAAGCCAGCCCTGCAGACATCACTCTTGTCCCTCAGTGTCTCATCTCTAGTCCCTGGTTCCTTTGGTCACTCCTTGTCATCACATGGTTTCCAGGCCTCTTGCCTTATTTAATCTTCTCTGAGTGTGTGCCTACTTCCTACTCAAACCATGGTACCTCTCAGAGTCAAGGGAGAGAGGGTATTTAGAGAGCATCTCACTTGTAGTTTTGTGTCTGGAGAAACAGACGCCCAACATGAGGAGTATTAGCACAGCAAGTTCTGTCGCGGTCGGCGGCATATCCTAGTAGGTGTTTTCTGGTTTATCTGTTTACAGCTGTGATGCCATTGTGGTAGCAACTTTTATACTTTCACTGCAGTGTTTCTTTACTCTTTCGAGAATGGGCTCCAGATACAGCAAAAGGGTTCTCTTGGTGGTAAGAGTATCTGGATTCTTTTTTTTTTTTGTAATAAATTTATTTATTTATTCATTTATTTTTGGCTGCGGTGAGTCTTCGTTGCTGCGCACGGGCTTTCTCTAGTTGCGGCGAGCGGGGGCTACTCTTTGTTGAGGTGCATGGGCTTCTCATTGCGGTGGCTTCTCTTGTTGCGGAGCACGGGCTCTAGGCACGCGGGCTTCAGTACTTGTGGCGCACGGGCCCAGTAGTTGTGGCTTGAGGGCTCTAGAGTGTGGCTCAGTAGTTGTGGCGCATGGGCTTAGCTGCTCCGCAGCATGTGGGATCTTCCCGGATCAGGGCTCGAACCCGTGTCCCCTGCACTGGCAGGTTTATTCTTAACCACTGCGCCCCCAGGGAAGCCCTGAATTTTTTAAGAACATTTTACATGCAACAGCAATTGGTGTTCCTTAGCACAACAACTTGAAATTTGGATGAGCAGCCACTCTTTGAAGCTGGTGCAGCTGTACGGCAGAGGCGTGGAGCTGGTTATTTTTATTCCACATGGCAACAGGGTGGAGAAGAAGAAGGCGAGCTTCCCTGTGAGACGGGGCTGAAGTACTTCCTCCAGTTACATGTAGTAGTTCAAGTGCAGGTGCATCATCCTACCTCTCTAGACCTCAGTTTCTTCTTAAAAGGAGGGTTATGACCTGTTCATTGCCTAACGCTAAGGGTTGTGGGAAGATTATGTGAAATTAATGTATCAAAGGACTCTTTAGAACTATAAAGCATGATGCATAAACACATTTTCTTGCAATCTAGGCTGAGTAAATTTTCTACTGTCCAGTTATCTTCCGTGAATTCACAGCCATCTTGGTCACCTGAGGCAGGTTGCCAAGTATGAAGTACACTCAAGTTCACTCTTCTGGATTTTTCTTTTCTCAAGCTCAAGTTCAAGACTCCAGTTTTCCTGAATGCCTTCTTGGACGACATCAGCCATGGTGAGTTTTCTGTCATCTGAGCCTAGTCCTACCTGTTGTGATTTTTATTTCGGGCACAGTTATATTATTCTACTTCATGTTTGTGTCCCCTTTAGCCAGTTTCCAGCAAGTTCTGCCAACTTCAGGTCTTACAAGACTGTCCAATTAAATCCTTTTACATATCACAAATGCATAAAAATAGAGCTTCTGAAGCAAGAGATAAAAGTTGAGAACATGTTAAGAGTTACCTTCCATTTATAATGATTTGATTATAATCAATGATTTGATTATAATCAATGATTTGATTATAGTGAGTTTACTGTTTCTCTTAAGTTTTGGGCCATACATATTTCTTTTTTCCTCCCTCCTTCCTTCCTCCCTCCCTCTCTCCCTCCCTCCCTCCCTCCTTCCCTCCCTCCCTTCCTTCCTTCTGTTACTGGACTAAACTTGGGTCCGCTTGCCCGCGCACAGTGAAGCCAATCTACTGACACCAGGCTCTGGTGAAGGAAAATGAAGCGTTTATTCGGGGTGACAAGCAAGGAATCCAGATAGCTAGTGCTTAAAAGATCAGAACTCCCCAAAGGCTTTCAGGGAAAGGTTTATAAAGACAGGGTGAGGGAGGGGCATTGTGGGGTGTGTGATCAGCTCGTGGACATTCTTCTGATTGGTTGCTGGTGAGGTCATCAGGAGTCAACACCATTAACCTTCTGGTTCCAACCGGTCTGGGGTCTGCGTGCTTGTGGGCAGCACACGGTTCACTTCTTCCACCTGGTGGGAGTTTCAGTATCTGCAAAACAGCTCGAAGGACGTGGTTCCGAATATTATCTACAGCCCTTGAGGAGGAACTAAATGTCCTTGACTTTGCTTAATGGCCAAACTAATATTAGTTTGTCTTGCTTGACTGTTTTCCTTTCTTTCCGCATTTTCTCACTTCTCTGATTAAATTTATTCTTTGACTAAAGTTTTTGTACAGACAAAAGGCAAGCAGAGGGCATGGGGGAAGCCCTGTTCTGGGAAGACCCCACAGTCTCCTGCTCGGTTACACTTCCCTCCTTCCGCCCTCTTCCTCTCTCTTTCTTCCTTTCTTTCCTTTTAAAAACAATTCTCATTTGTATCTTTTCCCATTACCTTCAATGTTTATTTTTCTAAATTTGTTAGATTTTGCTCTATGGTTTTTATCTTTGTTGATATACTTCAAACGTCTTCTTATATATGAAGATTATGTAAATATTGATCAATTTTATCTAAGTATTCTTATGTATTAAAAAATGAAATCTTTAATTCATTTAGAACTTAGATTATAAAATATAAGTCAGGGCTCTAGTATGGTATTTTTTCCCTAAGTGGTTAGCTAGGAGTTTCATTGCCTTTGCCAAGTAGAATCCTTTTTCTTTCCAGCTGAAACAAAATTATACCATTCCATTTATTTGCCTACCTATATTGGCAAGAGGCTATGATTCTTTCTGTTTTTGTTATTTTAGTTTTAAAGTTCATTTTAATATCTTTTATTGCATGGATCCCTCCTTTTATTTCTACTCTTCCCCATTCCCTCCCTCATAATGTCCCATTTAGTTTTATAGATTTTTTTCTATAGATAATCTTTAGGATGTCAAGTCTCCCAAGATATTCCACTGTATTTTGATTGAAATTGCATTACCACGATCGGATAAAACAGACTCCAGAAAATAAAGTAAAACAAATAATAGCAGAGTAGAAATTCAGTGTTGTACAAAAATAATAATAGAGCACCAAATCAAAGTGAAATTTGGATGGAGAGAAAAATGACAGATGTAAAAAGTCAGAAAAAAGATGATGTAAATAAACATGGACTAGAAAAAAGAATAACTGCTAGGCCTAAAGAACAAATCAGAAAAAAATATTCAAAGTAATACAGAATAAAATGTTTCTAAAACCAAATAAGTTGTGAACCTGTCAGGTGAACTTTATCCACTTTATCCAGAAGATTTAATTAAATCTGACAAACATTTTTACATATCCTGGTGAAAATATTGAATTCCATGGACAACCAAAGAATCCTAAAAAACCTGACAGAAAAAAAAAAAAAAGTACAGTGGGAAAAAGTCAAGGAGTCCTCAGACTTCTGTCTACAACATTGGATAAAGGCAGTCAGTGGAATAGCATCTATAAAGTTTGGGAGGATTATGACTCAAAAATTCTATACCCAGCCAAATTGTCCTTTGTAATTTCAACAATGAACAGGCATTTTCATATTATAGAAGAAAAAATATGTTCATGATAGAAAATTAAAACTTACTATTAAAATTTAAAACATCTTAAAAACTTAGAACCACATGGAATCCATATTTAAAAAAAAATTCTAGTTTCTCCACTGCTTCCTTTTTCCTGCAGCTGCGTGCAGTGGGGCTTAGGGAATTTGTGGATATAACTTGTTTACATTCATTCCGCTCCCACAGTCCTCACAATGATGACTGGAATTTGGCTCCATATTTGTACTACCAGGCAGAAACATTTGATTTTGATTTTGGTCAAAGCAGAATTTAGAAACAAGTTAGGAATGAACACACAGCATGGAAATGAATGGACTTATGTGCCTGTAGATTCGAGATTTAAATATACTCCTAAGTTTGAATGAAAACCAGGCAAAGCCATTGGAATAAATTCTCAGTCATTTGAAGCTTCATAATCCAGAATTGTCGAGGGCTTCATTTGGAGGAAGGTCACTGCCATGGGCGGAATTGGGCAGACACAAGTTTGTGTATGCAGTACTTTATTTAACTTGTGTAACTTTGGCTTCTTAGATCACAGAGCCTATATATATATATTATTTTTAGCACATATAAAATGATAATTATGTCCATCTTACGTAGTTGTTATGAGGGTTAAATGAAATGATATGTATAATCAACACAGCAAGACACCGAATATTAACTCATTAATAAATGATGACTGTTTGTTAAACTAATAATTTAGTAGACATAATAATTGTTAGCTTCATTTCAGTGCTGGATAAAATCAGTGGATACTTGAAACCAAGAGATCAAGAAATGAAACATTCCTTCAATATCTGGGCCAAGTAATTAATTCTCATATTCATAAGCCTTGGTGATACATTATCAAGTAATATAGGCCTCTTGTGAATTATAACTTTTTAATTAATTCACCTCAGGGGTACTGCTTAGTACTAATTTATAGCTTAGTTTGCATATACTTGAAAGAGGTAAACCTGTGTGCCTTTTGTGTGCACGTACTTAAGCGCTCCTCAGGTTGTGCTCTAAGCCAGCCCAGTCCCTCCTCTCAGTCTGTCTTCCCCCTTGTGCATAAGATTTTCCTGCAGTTTTTAATAATCCTGGCCAAACAGGCAAACCATATAGTAATCTGTCCCATTTGCAGGCCTATAGAGATATCTTTCCTCTCTCCCTTTTTCCTTCCATCGGCTCCATTTTCTGCCACTGGCCCTCCTCATGGGATGGAAGCCAAATGCCATCAGTGTGTCTTAGTGGAAAGATCTTTAGGTTTGGTGTCAGAAAACTTGGTTTAAATCTTGGCACTGTTAACTATTTACCATTTATGTCACAGAGGCTGTTATTTATCCTCTCTGACACTCAGTTTCCTCTTGGAGGAAGATAGCTTACAGAATATCTACTTTACCAGGTTGTGTAAGAACTGGAAAGATACACAGGTTAAATTGAGTTGCTCTGTTTATGGCTATTTCCAATGGTCGGGTGTTGCAATGTCAGAAACAATAAAGCCATTTCTCTGAAAGGAGACCGCCTCCCTGACTTCCTCCAACAAAGAGAGAAAGGGGGGCTGAGAGAGGCAGAAAGGACGCCACGCAGGGAGGTGGACGTTCTGGCTGGGTCGTCACCCTTTCCCTGAACTGGGCGGACGCTGGCAAGACAAGGGAGGGCTTGGACGTGGCTGGCCTTCTTTCATCCTGAGAAATGGTGAGTGGGGTTGAGGACAAGCCCCAGGGTTGGGGGGGGGCGGTGTCAAGAGCATGGCTCTGGGTCTGGCATTGCTACTGTTTGCTGTGTGAGCTTGGAAAATCCACCTAACCTTTCTGAGCCTTATTTTCCTAGCTATTGAATTGAAAGCAATGATAACCATCTCCCTCCCTTACAAAATAGCTGCAGGGATTAGATAAGAAAATGAGTGTGAAAGTGATTTATCAAGTGTAAAGTACCTCGCACATGGTAGTTATTACTGTAGATGATCTCAATGATCCCTTTCAGTCCTAAAGATTTGTGATTCGAAACACAGTGGTCTGAGCAAGAGGCTTATTTTTTCTCAAGCAACTGTCGATATGGTTTCCTCCGAGTTTCCAGTTCCTAATGCACAATCAAGTCCCCATCTCCTCCCTGGGAGGAAACGTCCCTCCTTGGGGGCCGTGCCTGCCACAGGGATATTGGGGTGACTCAAGGGACAGAGTTGAGCTGCGTTAACTTGAGGATGTAGAGTTGCAAAGTGTAATTGAAACTTTTGAGGTTTAAATTCAGTTTTCTTTAGTCAGGTTCAGATTTTTCAAATCCCCTCCCTTTTTGTTTAAACTCAATAGCTCCAGGAGAGCTTCGATGCCTTCTTGGACGTGAGATCTTCCTCCTGGGGAGGGGGTAGGAGGGACTTCTGATGAACAAAGCGTAAACGAATCTGAAACATATGGATCTGATTTGCCCCACGATTTGCACGTTTAAATCTTGCATAGAAAAAGGCCTGGAAATGTGGATTTGGTGTTTCCCTCCTAAACTCTAAACATTTATAAGTAGATCAAGATGCACGGGTGGGGAGAACACATTCATTCTTACTGTGGCTGAGTGTCTGGCTTAGAGGAGCCCAGTCAGACTGGAGCTGCCTTCAGGGGTCCCGATGAGCCCTTTCAAAGGCTCTCCTGGCCCTCTGCACCTGGACAAGCTTGTCTTATCGGCACGATCAGGTGCCTACATTGTAGGCCCAGTGAAAATGAAAACGCAGGTCTCCATGTTCAAAGGTGAAGAATTTCAAGATGGTGGCTGCAGAAGGTTAGAACAAGTAGGGTCCCTGGGCGACGATGCACGCGATGTGCCTAGGAAGCTGCCTCTGCTTATCCGCCCAGCACACAATTCCTCTCCTTCCCCTAAGTCACCTCCCAAGCTCAGATCTGCTGTTTCCTTCTTAGAGCTTTCCTTGACTCTCCAGGAGGGCGAGGCACCCTCCACTGTGCTCCTAGAGCCTCTTCTTCTCACCTGGATCAGTGCACCCTTTAACCAGCATGGACTGTTTATGTATTCACTTACTCACTCAACAAACATCGACAGCACTGCCTGCTATGCACAGGGCACCGTGCCGAGCGCTGGCAAGCCCATTCCGGGAGCGTGGAGGAGGGGAAACTAACTCAGCCTGGGAGAGTCTAGAGAAGTTTTCTTTTGGAGAGGATGCTTCAATTGAGTCTTGAAGGATAAGTAACTGTAAGAAGGGAATTGGAAGGATATGAATAAGACATGGGAGCAGGGAATACCTGGGTCGATGCGTTGCTGCTGGTGCGTGACGCTTGAGACAGAGGCTGAAGTTAAATGGGGCTGGAGAGGTAGGTGGGCATGAGTTTATCAAGGGCCCTGTAAGCCACACAGCTTGCTCTGTGTCATCCACGAAGCCACAGAATGTTGTCAGCAAGGAGTAAGTAGTCAGATTTGCACTTTGGATGATTGACTCTGGTTGCAGTGGGGAGAGCAGGTCAGTATGCGGGGAAGCAGGTAGATAAGTTGAGGTAATTCCAGGCAAGAAATAATGGTGACCTTGAATGAAATAGCAACCTGGGGAATGAAGAGACATGTATGGATTCAGGAGATAGGGTGTAAGACTGGTGAGCTTGATGGGATATGGGTGACGGAAGGAGGGGCAAGAAATCGCAGATGAACCCTGGGTTAGGTGACTTGTTTTCTGGCTGTAATTCAAACTGAGATAAATTAGGAAAAGGGTTTTTTTTTTTTTTTGCGGGGGGTAGGAATGGGCATGGCAATGGAAATGAGTTTTGATTTGAACAACTTGAATTTGAGGCTCCAGTGGGAGCCTGTATGGAAATGTGCAGCCGGCAGTGGATGTGCACACGGGGAGAGGTCTGGCTGGAGCTGTAGATTTCAGGGTGTGAGTATATGGGTGGCAGTCGAACCCCTCCCCTGCCCCATTCAGTAAACTCATAGAGTATCCATAGTAAGATATGACTGGATGGTTTCCACTGCACTTGACAATGAGTTATTATAACTAATAAATTATAAAATCCACATCAGTAGGGATGGGACACGAAGCAGTAGGTTGAAGAGTAAATGGAAGGTGAGGAAGTAGGAGAGAGGAGGTCAGACGATTAACTTTAGAAGCTTGTGTAAGAAGCAAAGGCGAGCTTGGATGGTGGGATAAAGAGGAACTTGAATCAAGGGAGGTTATCTTCAAGATGTGCATTAGTCTCCTACGGCTGCTGTAACAAGATGTGTATCTTCAAGATGTGCA
>NW_021703775.1:79745015-79817387 GCF_005190385.1 Monodon monoceros | reverse complement strand
GGCTGCTGCAACAAGATGTGTATCTTCAAGATGTGCATTAGTCTCCTGCGGCTGCTGCAACAAGTCAGCACCAGTTTAGTGGCTTAAAACAACACAGATTTATTCTCTTACAGTTTTGGAGATGACAAGTCCTAAAATCAAGGCATCTGCAGGTTGCATTCCTTATCAGGGAAGGATCTGGTTCCTCGCCTTTTGCAGCTTCTAGAGGTTGTCGGCATTTCTTAGCTCGTGGTCCCCTCTTTGCATCAGTCTGACCTCTGCAGCTGTCGTCACATCTTCTGACTCTGACCCTCCTGCCTCCAGCTTATCAGGACCCTTGTGATGACATTTCGGTCCACCTAGACTATCCAGGAAAATCTCTCCATCACAAGGTCCTTAATTTAATCAATCTGCAAAGTCCCTTTTTTTTGTTTTTTTTTTTTTGCGGTACGCGGGCCTCTCACTGCTGTGGCCTCTCCCGTTGCGGAGCACAGGCTCCGGACGCGCAGGCTCAGCGGCCATGGCTCACGGGCCCAGCCGCTCCGCGGCATGTGGGATCTTCCCGGACCGGGCATGAACCCGCGTCCCCTGCATCGGCAGGTGGACTCTCAACCACTGCGCCACCAGGGAAGCCCTGCAAAGTCCCTTTTGCTGTATAAAGTAATGTATTCACAGATTCTAGGTGGGGACATTGTTCTGTCAATCACAGGATGGGAGAGAAGTGAGCATGTTTGAAGTTTGAGGGAAAGGAGGCAGGAAAGAGAGAGAATGGAAGATAGATAGATAGATATTGCAGATAGAGGAGAGGAAATGATAGTAGTGGGCATCAAGTGCAGGTGGAGCAAAGTTTGGAAAATTGGGAAAAATAAAGTAGTTATGGGAGAGGGTATGTTTGGGTTTACAATTCGGGAGGCATGAGGTAGTAGGGCCATGAGAGGGGTTTATAGGGAACTTGAGGGGAGTGGTAAATGAGTGGAATAATTACTGAAGGAACTTGGGTTGGAGGTGAGTCAGGATAAGCAGAGAGGTGTAAGGGAGGGGCTGAGGATCCAGCTGGAGTTGGAGAGATGACCTTGTAGTTGTTCCCACTCCAGGGTATGCAGTGTCCCCCAAGAGCACCGAGCCACTTGGGTGTAGAAATTCAGAAAAGCTGGAGCTCGCCTGGCAGAGATGGCAGAAGCTATCACTGGGATGGTCTGCTTTGTGTCAGCTTGGCTGGGCCTCGTGATTCCTCGGCATTTGGTCAAGCATTATTCCGGGGGCGTCTGTGAGGATGTTTCTGGATGAGGTTGACATTTGAATAGGTAGGCTGAGTAAAGCACGTTGTCCTCCCCGATGTCACTGGGACTCATCCAATCAGTCGAGGACCATTCTAGAACTAAAAGAGTGAGTAAGAGGGAACTTCGCCTTCCTGACTGCCGGAGCTGAGACATGAGTCTTCTCCTGCCTCAGGCTAGAACTGCACCACTGGCTCTCCTGGGGCTCCAGCTTGCCCTGCAGACCTCGGGACTTGGCCTCCTTAATCACATGAGCTAATCTCTGATAATCAATCTCTCTGTCTGTCTCTGCCTGTCTCTGTCTCTATATCATCTCTCTACCTCTGTCTCTGTCTCTATGTCTGTCTCTATCTCTATATCCTATTGGCTCTGTTTCTCCGAAGACCGCAGACTAATCCAGACTTCAGATTGGGAGAGAAAGGAGGAGAGACCAGGAGGGTGTGGGAAAATGGAGGGATCCAGGACCTGGAGGTCTCTTCAAGGTCAAAGACAGATGTCAAGAGAATGAAGGCAGGAAAGATACGGAAGAATTGGAGGTGGCGGTCAGAGGCAGGATAACGACATTTAATATTTGTGAGATGCTGGGGCACCACCTCCAGAGAGTCTAGTTAGGTCGGGCTAGGGTGCAACCAAGCAGGTTTCACAGATGGATGTGCAGAGCACCCAGGGTTGAGAACCTCCTTATCAGGAGTTACTGGTAACCAGTACGATGTGGTCTGAGAGGGCTGACTCCTCTGCCCATCATCTGTGATGCCCACCTGCTTCCACGGCGTCTTCCTGTACAGGAGCCCGTATCTGTCCTGTCTCTGCGTGTACTTGCTCCATTTTCCTTTGTGCAGTCGCTTTCCCTGTAGCTCTGAGGAAGGCAGCTTCCTTCAACACTCTGCTGGAACTGTTGGCTGCTTGCTTATTGTGAATACAGGCATGGCTTCCCTTCTGTTCTTAGTTTCCCACCTCTCCTCTTTCAGTGTTGAATTCCGCCGCTCTGTGGAGAAAGGAGGGGTGTTGTGAATGTCTTTTGGTAGCAAGACTCACTTCCTTATTGGAGTCTGAGCTGAAAACAGGGTCTGCCGTCAGGTAGAAATGTAGACACCATGCATCACACTATTAGAAATAAATCCATGGTTGGAGGCTGGGGCGCAGTGCTCGTTAATCATTTCATGCCAAATACCACATGGGTTGCACCCACACACCCCAGTTTACAAGTCCTTGTAGAGTGATGAATGCACAATGGACCCTCAATAAATAGGTCTGTTCCTCCAACCAAGTGGCCAATAAGAATGAGAGTTCTAAAGGACCTATTGAACTGGACTTTGAAAAGCATTAAAAATGATGAAATGCTTACCAGGTGCCAAGGACTAAAGCAGACCCTGTGTATACATGACATCACTTCATTCTTTCAATAATGATGAAACAGAAAACAAGGCAATGATTTGAGCTCTTCAAGTTTTGGACAACACTCTCATACCTCTTAGTTCATGAAAACTGTTATTAGAGTCAACAGTCAGTGAGTTTTCATTAGGACTTAACTCTCCTTTTCTTACTTTGGACTTGATTTTTCTGTGTATGATGCTTTGGTTCGTCCTTTAATTGTCAATATAAGATTAGCACCACCCTGCTGCCTCTTTCTCTCTCTCATCTTTCTTGTTAACTGTTTATACTCTGACTATGACCAATTCTAAGTATTCTTGGCTAAGGTATTTTTTAAAAAAGCTTTTACTTTATTTAGGAGGATTTGAGAAGAAAGAGGGGATATTTAAAAAGTGTGGAGTGGCCGGAACTGGAAGCTGAATCTCATAATATCCTTAACACTTTGGAATAGAGAATCTTCTCCATTCTAGATGTTACTCTATTGTGTAATACTGCATTCAAAATCTAGAGCTTTAGTGCCCGTTTCACACATCTCCTATTCAAAGATGTTAATTTGTCCTTTGTAAAACATTGTAAATATTCCAGACCCCTGAGAAGAGATCACTTTTCTAGCCGAGGGACATTTATTCTGAGTTAAGAAGGGTTAAGCTTTTTTTTCTTGGCATCTATCTGAATAAACAGTGTGGCTCTGTGGCATCTGAATTTTGCGTTCAGATCAGCATTCTTAAGGAAGCAAGACGACCTGATTTTTACTTTCCCTTGTAAGTACGTTGTGATGGATCCACAAAATACTTGCGCCCGTCCCCTGTGTCTGGTGGATCGCTTGCATGATGGTGTTATTTCCAGCAGGTTGGTAGTTTATGGGGAAGCATGGAAGGTTCGGGCAGGGAATAGATGGAATCAGAGAAAGCTTTAGGGAAAAAAATATCAGTGAGACTTAGAAGTAGCTGATTGGGGATGAGCCTCTAGGTCCATGATTTTCCTCTATTACACTCCAGAGTGAAAGAGGCAGAGGAGAAGTAATCAGAAGCACAGGGAAGAAAGTCACCAGTAAACAATGCTTCGGGTGTCCTGAGACTGGGGAATTTGTTGATGGTATGAACGCATTGGCTGGAGAAAAGGCCATTGAGTCGGACCTTCAGGAGGACAAGGGAACTTGCAGAGATGGGAGAAGCTGGATGGCAAGAGTTAGGGAGATGGGTAAGATTGAAACAGTGAAGAAGAGAGGGGATGGGGGCCTGAACCTGACCCTGGGGAGGTAGAAGGGGATAGATTTAGGAATCCCAGGTACAACTTGGTACTATGATGTGGGGTCAAATTAGAAAAGAGGATGAGCAAGTTTAGGGATCAAGACCCAGACCGCAAAGCTGCTTTACCTCCATGAGCCTCAGCTTTCAAATATGTAAAATGGGCACAAACATAGCCCCTTCCTGGAGTTCTGAGAATTAAATGAAGTGATGATACTGCATAAAGGCTTAGTCCAGAGCCAGGGGCCTGGGACAGAACAGGATGGACAGGCACACTGGTTCTGTCCTCTCCCCTTTCCCGGAGGAGGGGATTAACTTTGAAGCAAAGGAAGAGAGGAAGGGGGAAGGTCACAGAGGAGAAGGGTGGAGAAGAGGGGAATCAAGACAGCTCATGTCAGTGGCTCCTAAATGCAAGCCCATTTTGATCTTTAATCCTACAATTTTTATTTGAAAATGAGCACAGCACTTTTACAAGTGGGGAGGGGAGGAACGTCAAGGTCACCTGGCCAGCACTCTACCTTCATCCAAGTGAGGTCGCTAAGCTGCATTTCATGAGGTTGGGCTTGTCCTGTGTCACACAGCCTGGGAGAGGAGAAGCCGGGCTGAGGCTGCCACCGTGAATTCTGAGTTCATCCTATTGGTGTCTGGAGGAGGGGAGCCTCCTGGCTGGACCCCATCCGCCTGGCCCGGGACTCATGGCCTCCAGGTGGAGTCCAGCGAATCCACACAGGATTTGGAACCTTCCCCGTGCAACCACCCCATGACTTTTACAGCAAAATTTCTCCCTAAATCTGGCTAGAAGAAGAGTGAGTTCCCGGCGGCCTTAATCTAAGCAGAAAAACAAACGTGTTAAAGTGATTAGGGCTGTGGCTGAGAAGTACCGGACACCGTTTCCCTCTCCGGTCCAGGGCAGGACGCCCTTAGGATGGCGAGACGCACTTTTCTGGTGAGAACCCCTGATAGAAACAGCTCCCTTTTCGCAGGTGACAGCATCCCAGGCTGTGCCAGGCCTGCAGCTTCTCCTGTGTGAATCTCGCTATGAGCCAAGTCTATGTTATACTGACTACACTGGAAAATGAAATACTTTGTGTGATACCAACAAAAGCCATGGATCCTTTAAAAAAAAATTTTATTGGAGTAAAGCTGATTTACAATGTTGTATTAGTTTCTGCTGTACAGCAAAGTGAATCAGTTATACACGTACATATAGCCACTCTTTTTAAAGAGTGGTCATTCCCATATAGGTCATTACAGAGTATTGAGTAGAGTTCTCTGTGGTATACAGTAGGTCCTTATTAGTTATCTATTTTATATATCGTAGTGTGTATATGTCACTCCCAATCTCCCAATTTATCCCTCCCCCCCAATCCCCTGGTAACCATAAGTTTTGTTTTCTACAACTGTAACTCTACTTTTGTTTTGTAAATAAGTTCATTTGTACCCTTTTTTCAGATTCCACATATAAGCGATATCATATGATATGTGTCTTTCTCTAACTTCACTCAGTATGACAGTCTCTAGGTTCATCCATGTTGCTGCAAAAAAAACCATGGATAATTTTTTTCTTTTAATGAGCCTTGATTTAAAGAGAAGTCTGTGCTTAATCATAGCCCATTCGCATCAATTACGTTGTAAGTAGAAGGTACCAAGTGGTGTCTGGAGTCCCAGGTTCTACTTCTGGCCGGGCTCTGTCCCCATGTGACTCTGGGTGGCTTCTTTCCCCTCCCTTACCCTCAATTTCCCTGTTCGTAAAACCAGAGACTTGTTCTACATCTCCAAGGCCTTTCCCCACTCTGGGTCCTGCTGTGTGCCACTGAGCCTGTCAGCCGCCTCTTTCTCCAGGAGTTAGACACTCAGGAAAGCAAGCGGTGGCTCATTGGGAGCATCTTCATGCTGTAGCTTGTCTTCTTTCCCCTGCGCAGGATAACCTTCATGCCCCTACTCTACCTGGAATCCTCTTTTTCATTCTTTAAGACCTGGCTCAGGCCATACTATTTTCTTAAGCCCTTTTTGACCCTG
Organism: Monodon monoceros; assembly: GCF_005190385.1. NCBI lineage: Eukaryota > Metazoa > Chordata > Mammalia > Artiodactyla > Monodontidae > Monodon > Monodon monoceros. The sequence goes on along the minus strand of NW_021703775.1, from coordinate 79,811,494 downwards.
GTGTGAGAGGTTGGGCATTTAGTAGTTTGCTAGGGATGCTGTTACAAAGAACAGTGGTCCCTCAGTATCTGTGGGGCATTGGTTCCAGGATCCCCCTGATACCAAAATCCACGGATGCTCAGGTGCTTCTATAAAATGTGGTATTTGCATATAACCTATGCACATCTTCCCGTATACTTTAAATCATCTCTAGATTCCTTATGATACCTAATATAATATAAATGCTATGTAAATGGTTGCCAGTGCTTGGCAAATTCAAGTTTTGCTTTCTGGAACTTTCTAGATTTTTTTTTTTCCCAAGTATTTTTGATATGGGGTTGGTTGAATCCAAGGATTCAGAACCTACGGATCTGGAGGGCCGAATATACCACAAACTAAGTGGCTTAAACAACAGAAATTTATTGCCTCACAGTTCTGGAGGCCCAGACTCCAAGATTAAAGCATTGGCGGGCTTGGTTCCCTCTGTGATGGAGAATCTGTTCCATGCTCGCTCCTAGTTTCTGCTGGTTGGCTGGCAATCTTTGGCATCCTTGGCTTGTAGAAGCATCATCCCAATCTGTTTTCATCTTCACCTGGTGTCCTCCCCGTGGGTGTGTCTGTTGCCACATTTTCCCTTTCTATAAGGACACAAGTCACATTGGATGTGGGACCCACCCTATTCCAATGTGACCTCCCCTTAACAACTACCACTCTATTCTCAAATAAGGGCACATTTGGAGGATCTGAGGATTAGGCAGGCCTTCAACATATGAATTTTGGGGGGGATACAATTCAACCCACAACAGGTACCCCTGTGCATGTTTCTGGACTCCCTTCTCTCCCAGCCCCATTAGGCTGTGGACCCGTCTCTCCCAGAGTGGCCAGAGCAACAGACATGATTCAGCCAGAACCATGCGTCTGGACTGTGGGTCTAAGAAACAGTGGCCAAAGGGAGCAACCATTGCAAAGCTCACATCTGCAACTGGTGGACCAGGAGAGCAGAGGGGCAGATCTTTGTGGGTGGGGCATCAGCTTGGAAGGTGGGAGGAGCTACAGAGGAGGGAGGTGTGGTCAGAGAAGAGAGGACCAGTCAAGACACAGGCAAGGTCACCTAGGTTAGTGCTGCATAATAAAGATGCTAATTCCTTCTGTCCTGGAGCCCTTTGCAGTTTACACACACCTGCAGTTTGACAGGTTCTTTCACATTAAATCCCTGGATGCGTGGGAGATGTCTCTTGCCTGGAGACACTCTTCTAAATTTGTGTAAATGGGCCCTGAGAGGCCAGTCCTTTGTTCATCTGTTTGTCTTCCTGGCCCCCCTTCCTCAGCCACTGGGTATCTAACTCCAGCCTCCAGCCTGGCCTCCCCTGAGGACTGGCCTGGCTGCCTTCCCTTTGTGTTGCCTCCTCTTTGTCTCTACGATTTTATTTCAGAAAATTCCCATCACACAGCCTAATGGCTGGGAGGTTTTTCGGGGGCAGTTCCAGTGGTTGCCTCATGTCTGAAATTTCTTTGAAATCATGTTTTATTTTAAAAATTCATGTAGATTATTGAATTCTATTCCATTTTTCCAAATTTGTGCCAGTGTGAAAATATTGTTTCAAACTACTGAGCTTTGCTCTTGCAAAGAGGTGGGCCTTGCTTCTCCTGTGGTTTGTTGTACCCTTGCCCACCTGTTACATGCAGGTTGCCTGTGCATGCTGGGTCCTGCATTTTTTGCCTGTAGCTTCAGTTTTCTTCCCACTTCTGATCTGGCTGAGCACCCTTATAAGTAAAGTCCTCCCCAAATTTTGGGCCCAGGCTCTCGGTGCTGCTTCCCCTTGGTGGTCCCTGAGACCAGCCCCTCAGTTACACTGGTCCTGGACTCCAGGGCAGGGCCACACATGCCCTCCAGGGAGCACCCCGTCAGATGCCCCATCTTCATCCCTGGACTGAGTGTATCCCCAGCTGGGGCCACCCGGGCTGGGCCCCTGAGATGCTCCCCTCTGTCATGGGGGAGCCGTGAGCCACTCTTAAGCTGCAGTCCTCTGGTTCCTCCTTCTGCGCCCCCAACGGGGTGCCTCTCTTCTCTCAACCAAGAGGAAAAGGCAGAGTGGAGGCCTCCCTGCCATGTCTGCCCAGCCCAGGGCTTTCCACCTCCTCTGGGAGCCATAAAGAGTGTGGGCTTTGGTGTCCGAAGGACTTGGGTTCTAATCTCTCCTTTGTACGGGATCTTGGGCTAGTCTCTCAACTGTGAGGTTCCATTTCCTTCTTTGTAAAATGGGGATATTAATTTCAACTCCAGTTGAGAGAATTAAGAGGGGAAATGTGCAACAAGGCACGTTAATAGGGTACCCGGCACCGAACAGGAACTCTGCATTTTCCTCCTAATCTCCTTTCCCTCCCAGTTGGTCTGTTTCTCCCCTGTCGGGACAGGTGATCCTTAGTCCCGTTTCCACAGTCTGCATGACCTCTCTCAAAGCCCCTCCCTTTGGAGGGGTGGGGCCACTGATGTCCTGTTTTGCAGATGGGGAGCCTGTGTCCAGAGGGGTGACTCTACCATGGCCAGCCTGGAGACCAGGCTTTCTCCAAGTCTTCCTCTGACTTAGCCTGGCTGGGCCACGGCCACATCTCGGAGGTGTGCGTTGACTGGAGGATGAGCAGAACCAGAGGGAAAATTAGATCGCGTTGTCTTGGCCAAATTGACGTCTAAGATATGTCTTTTCCATCTCGCTCACCTCTCATGGGGCATCTGCCTTCCCTCCCGCTGTGTTTTCCTGTAGCCACACACATGTGCCTAACTCTCACCAGAATCTTCTAGTCATTTGTATCTTAAGATACTAATTTTTGCTTCATAAAAATACTAACTTGCTTATTTGTTATCTTACATGTGTCTCTCTTTGTTTCCTGTTTATGTCTGAAAACTTGCTTACAAGTTCCTTGGACTCAGGGACCACATCTTCTTCTTTTCTTGTGTTTCTTTCCTTAGTGTCTAGCATATTGCTGAGCTCCCGATAGGTCCTGGAAATATTCTGTGTCTGCTTTTCAGTCCACAAAAGCAATAGTAGCTAACATCTATAAATAAGTTAGATGGTTCACCAAACAAAGCTCTATTATATCGTTTTATCTTCTTACCTACCATGGAAGGTAGTTATTATGGTAATAGGAAAACTGAAGTTCGGAGATATTCAGTGACTTGCCCAGGGTTCCACAGCTAGTAATTTTGAAGCAGGGTGTGTGGGACTGCAGGACATGGAATGAGCAAGGGTTTAGATGCACAGCGTAGTGGAGCACATGCTTGGGTTCTTCAGAATTTAATCTCGCTGCTTGGAAAACTCATGGCTTAAGTTTGTCCTAGTCGAGGGACATAACTGGAGTGATAAATCTGATCTGTATCCTTAAGATGGTTGAGTCCGTCTTTGGTCTCAGACTGAAAGGCTCTTTAGGAAATCATTTCCTTATGTTAACTTTTTTTTAAACGGAGTTTTTGGACTAAATACATATTTTCCATTTTTTTTATTGCAGAGCACAGTATTTATCTCATAGAGAATTATGATAAACCCCCTGAATGTTTCATGTTTTTCACGATTCATATGGAACAAATTAAAAATAACTTTCCATGGTACAGATTGCCCCAGAGAACGGCTCAAAGACTCTTCCTTCCGCCTGCTTCCTCCAGCTTTTCGTCCGCTTCGAATTTCAGCACCTACAATCTGAGAGAGGCTGGGGTGAAGAGGATCCCCGGGGAGCACCAGGCCCCTCATCCCGAGCAGAATGCGTATCTGGAGACTTTGTTCGATGGGCCACCGGGTCCTGTGAAGGAGAGGTGTCATTTAAGATGATTTGTTTATAGGCAGAGACAATTGGGAAGACTGCCGATTTTTATTACTTTGTTCAGATTTTAAATATACTTTGTCAGTCACTTCAGTAAGTATTTTAAAAAAGAAAAAGGTAAGCCCCCAACACGAGCTTCCAGCAGATGCCCTCTGCTAGAACATGTTTGTAAAACACTTTTGACTTTATTGAATCTGTGAGTTTCTAGGATTTGGATTGTCACTGTTACGCTCAACTCTACCGCAGCGTGCCCCAGTTACAGGGCTAAGAAGTGGTTGAATGTGGATTTAAATCCATGTCTATTGGACTAGGAAGGACTGTTTGATTTCCATTCCACCATGTTGCTTCAGAAAAACTGGCTCTGCGTGGTAGCCCTGCCATCTGTACTGGTGACCTTAAGAGAATCACCATCTTTTCAGTAGAGTGAGGCAATATAACCAGTTTCAGTGAGTTACTGTGAAGAGTAAACACACACGAAGTGCCTAGTTATTCGCTACGTTTTGGTGAGAAGCCAGAATATTGGGACAGTGAACCTGCTGGTCTTGCTCAGGGAAATCTGGGAGGGGTGGGATCAGAGCAGGCAACTTCCCTTGTTTCTTCACATCCTTTTCACTCCCGCCCCCTGCAACCTAAACATACTCAAAAGGAGTGGGTCTGAATTTCTCCAAAAGGGCAGTGGGCAGCATCAGCTCTGAGGACGTTTTTCCATACTGAGCAGGGAGTTCAGAAGGAAGGCAATCCCTTTGCTAACCACGGAGAGCCGAGATGCCCCAGCCACTGGGTTTGTGGAGAAGACACTGAATTGAGGTCTCAGGGCTGGCTGTCCAGACACGGAGAGGGAACTGGGTCTTCTCTCTGTGATCTTTCTTGGCCTCAGTGGGACAGAGAGAATAGAGGCAATGGCAGGAAGTGCCAGGTAGGTACCAGTGTCTGTCGGTCCATCCTTCCATCCATCCATCCATCCATCCATCCACCTGTCTGTCCGTCCATCCATCCATTTATCCATCCATCCATCCACCACCCACTCACCCGTCCATCCGTCCATCTATCCATCCACCACCCACCCACCCATCCGTCCATACGTCCGTCCATCCATCCATCCATCCATCCATCTGTTCATCCATCCATTCATGTTCCTTTCCATATATATTGAAACCTAACTCCATGTTAGCCAGTTGGGCTTAGGGCTGAGGATACAGACGTAAATCTCAAAGGTCACTGTCCTCTAAGACCGCTCTCAGCCTCCCTCTATCGAGTAATTCTGGTTAACTTTTTCATAGAATTTTTCATTATCTGAAATTATCTTAGGTATTTTTTTGCATGTCTCCTCTGCTGGACCATTAGCTCCATTAGAGCAGGAACCTTGTTTGTCTTGTTGACAGGTATGTTCTCAGTGCCTCCCATGGTGTCTGGCAAATAATGATTAAACAAGCTGACTTCAGAGGGATTAATGGTGCTGACCGAGCACAGGGAGTTCAGGAACCACAACAAAAAAGTTGTAGGTTCACCCTGGGGAGGAGGCAATTACACTGGTGGCAACTCAGAGGGAAGCTACTTGTTTTGTAACTGTGACGGATTTCTTTTTTAAGCAAAGTACAATTGACCAACAACACTATGTTAGTTCCTGGTGCACAGCGTAGTGAGGTGATGTTTCTATACATTACAAAATGATCACTATGATAAGTCTAGTTACCATACATACCCTTACAAAGTTATTACAATATTATTCACATATATTTCCCATATTTTGCACATTTCATACCCGTGACTCATTTGTTTTGCAGCTTGAAGTTTGCACCTCTTGATCTCCCTCACCTATTTCACTCATCCCCCCACTCCTCTCCCCTCTGGCAACCTCTGATTTGTTCTTTGTATCTATGACTCTGTTTCTGTTTTGTTATTCTTTTTTTTTTAGATTCCACATGCAAGTGAAATCATATGGTATTTGTTTTTCTCTGTGGGATTTATTTCACTTAGCATAATACCCTCTGGGCCCATCCATATTGCTACAAATGGCAAGATTTAATTCCTTTCTTTGGCTGAGTAATATTCCATTGTGTATATGGAATATATATATCACATCTTTGTCCATTCATCAATCAATGGACACTTAGGTTGCTTCCATATCTTGGCTATTGTAAATATGCTGCAATGAACATAGGGGTACATGAATCTTTTCAAATTAGTATTTTCATTTTCTTCAGAAAAATACCCCAAAGTGGAATTCCTGGATCATATGATAGTTCTGTTTTTAATTTCTTGAGGACCCTCCATACTGTTTTTCATTATGACTGCACCAATTTACATTCCCACCAACAATGAATGAGGGTTCCCTTTTCTCCATATCCTCACCAACACTTGTTATTTGTTGTCTTTCTGATAACAGCCATTCTGACAAATGTGAGGTGATATCTCACGTGGTTTTTCATTTGCATTTCCCTGATGATTATTGGTCATCTGTATGTCTTCTTTGTAACAATGTCTATTCAGGTTCTCTGTCCATTTTTAAATTGGGTTGTTTGCTTTGTCAAGGTTGAGTTGTATGGGTTCTTTGTATATTTTGGATATTAATCCCTTATCAGATATATTGTTTGCAAATATCTTCTCCCATTCAGTAGACTGCCTTTTCATTTTGTTGATCATTTCCTTTTTAGTTTAATGTAGTCCCATTTGTTTACTTTTGCTTTTGTTTCCCTTTCCTGAGCAGACAGATCCAAAAAAAAAAAAAAAGGAAAAAATTGCTAAGGCCAGTGCCAAAGAGTATACTGCCTATGTTTTCTTCTAGGAGTTTTATGGTTTCAGTTCTTACAACTGAGTCTTTAATCCATTTGAAGTTATTTTTATATATGATGTGAGAAAGTAGTCCAGTTTGATTCTTTTGCATGTTGCTGCCCATTTATTGAAGAGGCTGTCTTTTCCCCATGGTATATTCTTGCCTTCTTTGTCATAGACTAACTGACCATGTAAGTGTGGATTCATTTCTGGGCTCTCTATTCTTTTCCATCAATCTATATGTCTTTTTGTTCCAGTACTATACTGTTTTGATGACTATAGCTTTGTAGTATAGTTTGAAATCAAGGAGTGTGACTCTTCCATCTTTGTTCTTTCTCAAGATTGTTTTCGCTCTTTGGGGTCTTCTGTGTTTTCTTACAAATTTTAGAATTATTTGTTCTAGCTCTGTGAAAAACGCCATTGGTATTTTGATAGGGATTGCACTGAATCTGTAGATTGCCTTGGGTAGTATGGTCATTTTAACAATATTAATTTTCCCAATTCACGAGCATGCTGTATCTTTCTATTTGTGTCATCTTCAATTTCTTTCATTAGTGTCTGATAGTTTTCAGAGTACAGGTCACTTATTGTCTTGGTTAGCTTTATTCCTAGGTATTTTATTCTTTTTGATGCAATTGTAAGTGGGATTGTTTTCTTAATTTTTCTTTCTGAGAGTTCACTGTTAGTGAATAGAAATGCAACAGATTTCTGTATATTAACAAAAATATGGAACACTTCACAAATTTGCGTGTCATCCTTGCACAGGAGCCATGCTAATCTCCTCTGTATCATTCCAATTTTAGTATATGTGCTGCCAAATTGAGCACTATAATAGATTTTTTTTACCCTTCCTCATCCACAAACTTTTCCCTGTAACTGTGGAGGGCCCTCCCACCTGGCTTTTGGCTTGGCCATGTGATTTGCTTTGGCCCCTGGGGTTTAGCAAATGAGATGCAGACTGAAGCTTCAAAAGCCCTCACTCAGGTGGGTTTACTGGTCTTGCCCTCCTGTCATCACCACAAGAACGTGCCTGGGCTAGTCTGCTTTGGGCTGAAAGATAAGCAGAGCAGAGCACAGTTTCCTTGGAGATTCTAACCAAGGCCTTCCAGGACCAGCTGACATCTGGCCAACCCAGGCCACGTGAGTGAGGCCAGTTAACATAACTGAACACAGCTCATGCTCCCGAACCCCACAGACTGTGCACTGAATTTGTTGCTGCATGCCACTGCAGTTTTGTGGGTATAGTAAGTCCCCTACATATGAACGAGTTCTGTTCCCAGAGTGCGTTCATAAGTCCAGTTGGTTCATAAGTCCAACAAACTTAGCCTAGGTACCCAACTAACACAATCGGCTACTGTACAGGTTTATAATACTTTTCACACAAATAATACATAAAAAACAAACAGAAAAAAATAAAGAATACATTTTTTTTAAAGAAGATGTTGGGGGTAGGAGTTTATTAATTAATTTATTTTTGCTGTGCTGCGTCTTCGTTTCTGTGCGAGGGCTTTCTCTAGTTGTGGCAAGGGGGGCCACTCTTCATCGTGGTGAGCGGGCCTCTGACTATCGCGGCCTCTCCTGTTGTGGAGCACAAGCTCCAGACGCACAGGCTCAGTAGTTGTGGCTCACGGGCTTAGTTGCTCCGCGGCATGTGGGATCCTCCCAGACCAGGGCTCGAACCTGTGTCCCCTGCATTAGCGGGCAGACTCTCAACCACTGCGCCACCAGGGAAGCCCAAGAATACATTTTTAATCTTACAGTTCAGTACCTTGAAAAGCACAATACAGTACCAGCTGCATCACCACTGCTTTTACACTTACTTCTGGACATCCTGGGCTTGAAATAAAGATAATGTACTACCGTACCCTATATAGTACTGTACAGTAAACTACACAAAAGCACAACGGCACGTAGAGGATACACACATGTGACAATGTACGCCAGATACGTGAACTAACTTACATGATTGGATATGCAAATGCACGTTTGCATCTTTGAAAGTTTGAAACTTGAAGGTTCATATGTAGGGGGCTTACTGGACTTGCTATATAGCATTATTGCAGCAATAGATAACATACAGGAACTTAATAAGGGGGTCAATGTGCACACTTTCCACTGGCCTTAGTTAGAATGGTAATAATTGTGGTAGTAGTGCTAATTATTCATTACTAGGTTTTGGATACCTACAGACTTTTCTAGGAACGTTCTATGTTTTATTTCTAATTCTCACAATAACCTTACAAGGTTGGCAAAACAATAAGACCATCGCCACTTCTGCCAGTTACTGAGCTGTGCACACGTGACTGAGGCCATAGACAGTGGGCTCAGATGGCCTGGGTTCAAATTCCAGCTTCACCTCCCTTCTCGTGTTGTAACTTTGGGCAACAAAGAGGTTATACTTATCCTCTCTGTACCTTCGTGTCCAAATATGGAGATAATAATAATATCTATCTCCTAGAACTGTTAGGAGGAATGAATAAGGTGACACACAAAGTGCTTAAAGCAATGCCCAGTGCACCATGATCGTGAACGTCCCTGTCATCGTTTTTATTAGATGACAGCCCTGGGCTGAGCATTTTATATAAATGCCCTCACTTATTCTCACAAAAATCCAGGAGAAAGGTCTTACGATCTCCATCTTATTGAAGAGGAAGCTGCAGGTAGAGGGGTTGGGACTCAGACCATCCAGCTGAGAGGTGCTGAGTAAACTGGGATCAAATCCAAAGGCCAAGCTGGTTCCCCAGGCCGCTGCCCCTCATTGGTCCCAGATGGTTTCTATTCCCTGTGCTTGGGAAGGACGGCCAAGCTGTCCCAGGAGCTGTCCTAGGCTGACGTGGGCTCCGTGAGGCTCTGCGGGGGCTGCTTTCTCCCGTCTCCCTCTACAGGAGGCCCCAGCGAAGCATATGGGAGGTGTGGGATGCAGTGTAAACCTCTGTCCATGCCTGGAGGAGAGACCCTTGCACGGCGCTCCTGTCCACCTCCGCCCGACTCATCATGAGACCTGGACCCTCTGCTCCTTGTCTGTGTCCGTTTCCCAGTGCTCTGCAACGAACATCACTTCCGTCACTGCCTTCCCCCGAGGCAGCCCTGGGCTCAGAACAGTGTGTGAGTGATGTCCCTCGGGGCTCCAATGCGCTGTCCCGTCCTCTGCAGACCGAGCCTCGCTGGTGCAGGGCACTGTCCAGACCTGGGGGGCCCAGAGGGAACCTGACGGGGGGGGCTAGGCGACCCAGCCCCGCAGCAGCATCCCGCCACCCGCTTGGAGCCTGTGTCTCCCCCTGCTTCCACTGCATCCTCAGGGCTCACCAGCTCTCCCCGATCCAGCACTGGTCACCTGGAAACGCCGCTGTGCACATCCCTCCAGACATGGGGCTGTGCAGCCTGCCAGGTGTGCTTCTGGTGCTTTCTGTTCTGTTTTCTTTTGTATAATCCCAGAACAACTTCTGAATAAATGTGTGCCAACATTTTTACGTTGAGGGATGGGATAAGTATGGGGGGCTTTTGACTTTTGACTTACACCTTTGTTTTCCAATCAGTTGTCTTCCTTATGGGAATGAGACCCCTGCAAGACAAGGACTAAATCTAATTGCTCTCTGGGTCCTCAGACCCACCCTCGCATAGCGGAGCGCTCAGAAATGTTTGCTGAATGAATGCATGAATGAGAGAATGTCTGCAAACAGAGCTTTTCCTTTATTCTCTGTGACCAAGACCCTCCTGGTGCTTCTTCTCCAGTGAACAAGTCTCTGAATTTTCCCCATGAGCTTGAGTCTCTGCCGAGGTAAGTTGTCTGGCAACATCTCACCCTGGATACGACTTTCCGCCACCAGCATTCCCTGTTCTGCTACACATCCTGCTCTGTGAGCTCCTGGACCTCCATCCCTTGGCCTCACCATGTGGTACCGGTCTGGTCCTCCCTGGCAGGGCACAAGGAGGGCTGGTACACCCCTTCTAGGAAGAAGAACAAAGCAGCAGAGTTTTAGGGTATGCCCCATGGCCTTCCATGACACCTGGCCTGCAACCACGAAAGCCATGAATTCTCAGAGTCCTACGTCTGTGACTCTCCCGTCCTGTCCCTTGCTGGCTGCAGCTCTAGGACCTTCCAATGCGAAGGCCTGTAGGTGCATCTTCAGAGGCAACAGAGAGCAGAGTAACGGGACCAACCTGACACCTGACAGCAGAGCAGGCCTGGAAGGAGACATCCCTCAGGCCACACTGTGGGAGGCGAAGCAGATTGAGGCCTCCCGGGGCCTGGGGCTGAGAAGAAACCAAGGGTGTGAGAACCAGCTTAGGCCTGAGAGAGCACCCTGGGGCTGGGCAGGGAGGGAGCCGTCTCAACCACATTTCCTGGAATCAGAATGTACTCTCCTCACCCTCCCGTCCTTACGCTTGTCTCTAGAAAGAAATCCAGAGGCACGGCCTAGATTCCATCCTCCCGAACATGAGCTGCTCCCCTCTCTCCAAGGTTTTCCTCAGGAAGATGACTGTTGTGCTGCAGTAGTGGCCCCTGGCAGCTCTCCAGCCTCTGGGAACTTTTGTTCCCTCATCCATCCATCTGTGGGCTTGGTCTGGGCTGTGAGGAATGATATGTGCGGGGCCCACACACTGGGGTTTAGGTCTTTGTTTCCAAGCAGGCCACAATCCCTGCAGAGCCATGGGCAATGAAGGCCATGAGAGAAGAGAGAGAAGAGAGAATGGGCTCCTGATGCTGTACAGAATGTTCTTGGGCGAGACAAACTCACAGGAGATGTTGGAGGTTGGGCCACTATTACCACTCTGATATGTGGTTGACCCTGGATGGTGGTGGTCCCTGGGGCAGCCCAGGTGGACTTGAGCACAGAAGATAGAGACACAGGTGGACGATCCTACTCTTCTCAGTTGAGGTGGAGTCCAGAGAAGAGGAGGGACCTGGCAGCCCTCTGCCATGGGAGGATATAGAAGATAATTTCTGTCTGATACTTTGCCGACTCCAAATGCCCCTGGGAGTGCCTAGAAGAGCCATAATTGCTTCATGAATTAGCGTAACTCTTAGACCTGGAGGATGACGGGCTTCCCTCTATTAATGTTGGTTGGGAGCAGGGACTTTCTTTAAAGAGTTTAGAAAATTGCACCAATAAGTCTTTGCTTTCATGACCACTGTAAAACTACTCTGCATAACCTGGTTTTATCTAGCCTAGGGTTTTAGAACTTTTTGAAATCACAGATTCTCTGTACAGTAAGTCCCCTACATGCGAACCCTCAAGTTGCGAGCTTTCAAAGATGTGAATGTGCGTTCCATCAACGTCAGGCGTGAGTGAAATTGCAGCTTGCCCTCCGTCTACCGTTGCTGACGATCCCTCAGCTCTACCATCTCCCACCTCCTCTCCCTCCTCCAGTCAGTGATTCTTCTTGCCTGTTCACTTGATTCCAGCCCCTGTATGCCAGCTGTTGTGCTGTACTGCTGTACTTTTCAAGGTACCGTTCTGTAAGATTAAAAATGTTTTATTTTTTGTGTTTGTTTTTTATGTATTACTTGTGTGAAAAGTATTATAAACCTATTACAGTACAGTACTATAAAGCCATTCGGGTACCTAGGCTAACTTTGTTGGACTTATGAACAAATTGGACTTCAGAACGTGCTCTCGGAACGGAACTCGTTCGTATGTAGGGGACTTACTGTAATTTAAAAACGGAAGCACAAAAATATTGATTCAGATGACCTTAATAAACAAAATTTGTGTAGTATTTGTGTGGTAACCAAGGTGGTTCTGGCATTTCAACTTCACTTAGTATAGGCCACCTTTAGTCCATGTTTCAGCCAACCAGTGAACAGAACAAAGTCTTTTCTAGCCTTCCCAGACTACAACATTAAACCTGGAATCTCTGTGGATAGTGGTTCCCTATCCACAATTCAGCCTGATCCAACTTTATGTCCTTTCCACCATTACCCCACTTTCTTCCTATTTGTTCCCACACCAACCCCCAAATTCTGTCTGGATACACTGGAAAAAATTATAATTACTAATGTAGTAGATGGAGAAGGGTGTATATGAGGGCTCTAAGTCTTCTTTCCTTTCTATATTTCTTTGTTTTGGTCATAGGAAAGCAAATTTAATAAACCATAGCTAGAGCTGCAGTTAAGTTCATGGCATAGCTGGTGTTTATTGTGTTTGGAAAAAAGTACTGATTTTGACTGGGGATCAGGAAACCACTTGGAGACGGAAGATGAAACTGGAACTCACTCCAGGGATAATATCTTCATGCAACCTTACTTCAAAAAATAATAATTTCACAACATATGCCTAAAACCGAACCTGCTTTGCAAAAGGGGAAACCATGTAGGGTAATGTTAAAGCATGAGTTTCCACAGCAAGTCCATGTTCAAATTCAAGCATTAGTGGTAGGAAATCATCTGAAAATTGTGATTTTTGTAGTATATCTATGTATTGGTTTGCTAGGGCAGCCAAAACAAAGTGCTACCAGCTGCCTTTGCCCCATGTCTTGTTCCCCGGTCATGGCTGGTATCTCCTTTCATCTTGAGGAATCCATAACTCCATTGCCGCGCTGGCTGCCTGATCTCAGCACCAGCAGTGGGCTTTCTCAGGTTGGCTGCGTGCTCAGCATTTTGAAGTGGTTTCTGTGAGCTTTCATCAGAGCCCATCATAAAAATCGCTGCAACACCTTTTCTTGTAACATATGTTATTGGGATGTCAGAATGATCACACGTCTCACACTTGCTGTATTTTTTTTTTAAAAAAAACTTAAAAAAATAATTATTCATCCATTGTGAATAAAGAACGCCCGCCTCCCTTGCTTCCTTTCCAGCCTCACCTGCTCTGCCCTCGCGCAGCTTGGTCGTCTCTCTTCTGCTTTATGTCCAGAGCCTCCTCCTGGGTCTCCTCATCTCTCATCTATCTCCATCCTGTCCATTTTCCTCTCCACAGCCAGAATGACCTTTCCAGAACACAGATCCATCTATGTCGCCTTTCTACTTGAAACGGAATCCAATCCCCTCTGTCCCCAGGGACCGTTCTGAAATCCCTCACATGGTTTCCCAGGCTTTCATGCTTCCTCGCTCAGCTGTAACTTGCCCCTTCTCCACTCTCTTTGTACATTCTAGCCTCACCAAGCAGTGAGCCGGCCACCCGACATCATGACCTTTCCGGATGCTTTTCTGTGCCTTCCCCCATGGTTGTTTTCTCGGCTTGATGGTTCTCAACTCCCACCCTGTCTCTTGTTCAGATTTTTCTCTCCTATATGAATTGGTTCTAATAGCACGTCTTCTGCTGAAGCTTTCCTTGATCTAGTAGATATAGTCAACCTTTCTTCCATGTAATTTTTGTGCGCACCTGCACTAGGGATGACCCTCTATTTTACTGTTTACACATTTGTCTCTTTGAAGGCAGGGAACACTCTTCCTTTTTGTAAGCCATCATGTCAAAGTTTGTATTTTGATGAACCGGTCGCTGTTTGTTAATTTCATTTGTATGTATTGTATTTTGGCCATCTACAGCACAGTACAAGCAATGCTCTCCAGTAGAACTTTCGGAGGGGATGGATATATTCTGTATTTGCTCTGTCCAATATGGTGGTGACTGGCTACACTTAAGTGTGGCTATTTAAATTTAATTTTTAATTAATCGAAACCCAATCAAATTGACAATTCAATTCCTTAGTTGTACTAGCCACATTTCAGGCGACCATTGACCACCTGCCACTAGTAGCTACCGTATTGCATAGAGCAAGTGCACTTAAGCAAGAAAGTGGGAGATTACTTAAAGGTTTTAGATTCTTCCCGTGATAGTATTACCCCTACTCGTTTGATTAACAAATATTTTATCTGTGAATACTGCAAAAGGGAAACTTTAATTTCTATCTCTTTTTTTTGTAAAGAAATATGTAATTAGTATGCATGGATTAATGTGGTTTAAGAGTGCTTAGATTTGAAGCAGGAGTCTTTAAAATTATTAAGTAAACATTCCTAGAGGCAGAAGGATGAGTTCCATCATGAATGGAAGTCTTATATAAATCTGGACTCAGTGAGATCACCCAATTTTCAGAGTTTAACTTTCAAGGCCTGTTTATAGCTCACCAGTTCCGTGAAGCATGTTTCTGAAAAAGTGTGTTTACATGGAGACACTCTTCCAACAAATATAACAAATTAACAGGCTCTGCACGTAGCCTGGCTGTAATTATTCGCCTTTTTGACGTCTTCCTTTATTTATGTAATATGTAATAAATCCGGAACATACTCATTGGATGGTACATTGTTTTATATCAATTGTAGATGTTAGGTTTTATTACCATTTACGATAGTTCCTGTTGAACATTACAATTTACTTCATGATGTTTTGGTTTTCATCATCATTAATATTTCACTCATTTCCCACTTGCCATACATTTATTTAACACCTACTGAGGCCTTCTATCTTGTGGTGTGTGTGGGGAGAAAGATGACTCAGATACTGACTGGGTCGTCTACGGTCCACAGGCTGGAGCGAGAAACAGACAGACAAACACAGGCCACACAATGTGGCTTCTCTGTGACTGAATTTGTATGGGAGTGTTGAGGAGGGAGCCATGTCTTTTCTTTGGAAGCTGGGGAAATTTTCATGAAGAAAATACCACTTGAAAAGACCGTGGGGCATTAGTTCACCAGCAGGGGTAGTACATTGCAAAATGAAGGGCCAACAGGAAAGAAACTGAGGCCTGAAAATGTGTGGTGTGTGGGGGAAGAGTGAGGATTTGGTGAGGCTGAGGCGTGGGTGCCAGAGCATTGGGAATGGGTTGGTGGAAAAGAAGGGTGGAAAGTTACTGAGAGTCAAATCTGAGGATGACTATTAGATATGTTTCGAAAATATTTTGACTTTTGGGTAAGAAATCCTTGCTATGAATTTTAAGAACATTTTAAAATAATTTTAAACAGTGTAACTGAAGGACCATAGACTTTAGTGTTGGCGAGACCTAGGGCTGAATCCATACTCAGCTGTTTAATTATGTAAAATTATGCTAGTTTCTTAACCTTCCCCAGGCTCAGTTTTCTCACATGTGAACTGTTGACTGTCTCCTCTATCTGGAATGCTTTTTCTCTACTTAGCTGCATGACTAATGCCTTCACCTCCTTAAATATTCCTTCTATGGACTGAATGTTTGTGTCTCTCCAAAACTCATACATTGAAATCCTAACCCCCAAAGATGGTAGTATTAGGAGGTAGGGCTTTTGGGAGTTTCTACCCTCGTGTATGGGATTGGTATCTTTATAAAAGAAGCTCCAGAGAGATCCCTAGCCCCTTCTGCCATGTGAGGATGGAGCCAGGAAGAAGACCCTCACGAGAATGTGACCACACTGGTGCCTTGACCTTGGAGTTCTAGCCTCCAGAGCTGTGAGAAACAAATTTCTGTTGCATAAGCCACTGAGTCTGTGGTATTTTGTCATAGCAGCCAGGACAGACTAAGACCATTCTCAGCGAGGGCTACGCTCGCTCCCCGTTTAGAAATGCAGCCTGCCCGTATCAATCATTTTTGACCTCTCTGCCTTTTTTCTTTACTCCTCAGAGCACCTGATTACCTCTTAATGTACTGTACATTTGCTTATTTATCATGTCGATGGTTTATCATCTTCCCCAACCCAGTTAGAATGTAGGCTCCATATTTTTCAAATATGGTGACAGCTAGGGACCTCCTTTTTAAAATCACCATTTACTGAGTAGTTAATAACACCCCCTCCCCATTTGTGTTCATCTTTCAAGCTTCTATACAGGCCTGTGTCTATGGTCTCCATTCCGTTCCACTTGTCCATCTGTTCCAGCACCTCCTAGTTTAATTGGTGTAGTCTTATAACGAGCCTCAGTCTGGTAAGTGTAGTAACCCACTACTCCCAAACTTATCGATTTTCTTCACAATGGGTTCAGCTATTCCCAGTGCTTTGCTCTTTGTGACAGGAGTTTCCAAGACCACCCTCAGGCTTGTTGATTTGCTAGGAGGACTCACGGGACTCAGAATGTTGTACTCAAAGCTACGGTTTATTGCAGCAAAAGGCTGCAGATCAAAATCATCAGACAGAAAAGGGACATGGGGCAAAGTGTACGAGAAATGAGGTGCAAGCTTCCAGCGGAGTCACATGGGGACACATAGTCCTCCCAGCAGCAATGTGTGACATCGCATGTATGTGTCACGACCTGGGGGGCACACCTGAATCTATGCAGGCTTTTATTGGGGGGTCTGTCAGGTAGACGCAGCAACCTGCATGACTGACCTCAGCTCCTCGGATTTCAGACCCTTCTGAGTAACCCCCCTCTAGCTCTGAGAGAAAAAGTCGTCACCATAAATCACATTCTCAGGATGATCTTATCAGGCCAGAGTAGCACAGCATGACCCGTGGCCTCAAGCACACAAAAGCAGTCTAATCAGGCAGAATATTCCGAGGGCTCAGGGGTATTTCCCAGGAGCTGGCTAACCAGTCCAGAAGAGAAGCCTTTCTCTGGAATGTGTGGGATTTGAGCAACCTAGGGCTGCTGCGTTAACCCTTTCCTGCCCACTCTTCCTTTTGGATTTTAGGGTTAGCTTACCAAGTTCTACAAAAACAAAACAAAATAAAACAACCCCCAGCCCCCTCCAAAAAACCCCACTCCAAAACCTTGTTGAAATTCATGTGTTAAACGTACAGATTAATTTGAGGAAAACGCCTTCTTTATGATGGTGATCTTTATAATAAGCATGGTAGAGATATCCATTTATAAAGGTCTTCTTTCATGTCCTTGCACATATTTTTACAATTTTGCTTAATAAAAATCCTGTACATCTTTTGCTGGATTTTTCTGAGCTCTTTTACGGATTTGTTACACTTGTTCATGCCTCCCTCTTATCCCCATTTGAGATGGGGATAATGTCCCCATCTCAAACTTTTTTAATGAGTCACATTGACAAAGTCCCTTTTGCCATAAAAGGTAACATTCAGCGGTTCTGGGGAATAGGAAGTGGGCATCTTGGGGGGCAGCGTTTTTCAGCCTACTTCCCCAGACAATGGCATTGTTTGTAAATAGGTATAGGTTTTTTTGTTTGTTTTTTTCTTTTCTGCCACGCCAGGCAGCATGTGGGATTTTAATTCCCCAACCAGGGACTGAGCGCGCCCTGGCAGTGGAAGCGCAGAGTCTTAACCACTGGACCACCAGGGGAGTCCTGGTATAGTTTTTTTGTTCTTGCCTTATTTTCAATTCTTATACCTTAGCTGTTTTTCTTTTCTTATTTTCGCCTGTTGGGTTATCTAGGACCTCTAACACACTGTTGGAGGAGGCAACGATGGCAGGCAGTGCTCCTTCTGTGGTAGCAATGCCTCGGATACTTCCCCGTTATATTTATCTTTGCTGTGAGGGTTTGCCAGAAAGTCTGTCAGGTTATGAAGACTTTTATGTCTCCACCTATTTGGGTCCAACAGCTGCTTTCATCACGCACGTTTGCCGGTAAGCTCCGTCATGACTGCCTCTCAGATGCCTGGTGACTATGGACACACAGAGTAACCTAGCTCCTAAGCAGGAGGCTGCCATCCATCTTATCGACTCACTGAGTTTGGGTTGTTAGCTATGGCAGGAAACCCTGCGACACGAATCTTCTCCCGAACAACCCCAATCCCATCTTCCAAACACGACGCGGTGGGCTTTAGCACTGCCTGTGCAGACTCCTTGCTACCAAGCTTTGGTGCACCCTCGCCTGGTCCCCTAACCCCTCATGCAGCTCCCATCTCCCCTCCTCCAAACAGACGCACATGCACTCCCCTCATCTTTCCCGAAGCTACACTGCCTAAAACCATCCTGAAATCAACCAACTCTCCCTGGCTCTCTCTCTCCCCTCCAGCTTCGCCCTTTGTAATTTTGAGCGTTCGTATTATAGATAAAGGGTATAAAGCGGAATGCTACAATATCCTTCATCCCCAAGTGTGGTTGGGTTTATGTGCTATTCAGGGAGCCCCGGGTACTTCAGTGATGAACAGAGCGGAGGACACTTACGAGCAACCGCGGAGTAGTTAAAATGACTGATGGAGAAATAGAGGTGGTGTTTCAGCCTCCGGTCAGGTGGCCGAGGAGAAAGGAAGGAGTAATTAAGATGGTTGGGTGATGCTTCTGGCAGAGAGGAAGGCTCTGCAGGCTGTAAGCAAGTCAGCAGGGATAGGGGCCAGCAAAGGGAACAGGGTGATATGGAGACAGCTCATTCATGGAAATGAAGGAAGGGGTGAGACACTGAACATGACCAGGAGGAGGGAGCTGGTCAGGTGCTGCCACGGAGAAGATTGCAGCCACGAGAGAGTCCTTTGCTCCAATACTGAGGAGGAAGGAGGAGGTGAGTCCCTTTTCTCCAGCCCCTCGTGTTGACTAATGACGTTTTCTTTATCACAATTCTGTTGATGGAGGAGGGACAACGAACGTCAGTTCAATGCTGATTCTATCTCACATTAGCCTTTGACTCATGGAACTGGTGAGAATTAGTTTTTTTCTTCCCCAAAGTTTCAAGCTAAGCCAACACTCCCTTGAGGAGCGACAAGGACCCTGTCTTCTGTCCCTGCTCCTGACAACTTCTCCTCCTAGCTGGCTGAGTCAGAAAGAGCTGGGAGGCTGGGATGGCTTTGCCCCTGCCTGCCCATGACCATCCTCGGCATCCAGCTTCTCTGGAGCTGACTGGACTGAAGCGTGGAGCAGGGCGAAGGGGGAATTCGCTCTCTTCTCAGCAGTGTATTGTCTAGCTTGCCAAGGAAATAGCCTCCATTTGTGGGCCCCGAGACATCGGTACTAGAATCGCCTGGGGTGTGTTCCTGAAAGCTCTTTTCTAAGCCCCATCCTACACCTTCTGCACCAAATCTTCCCGTTACAGCTTTGGAATCTGTATTTTCTAGCAAGCTTGGAAGCAATGCTTTTGCAAACTTCAAGTTTGAAAACCACTGCTCCAGGCCGTACCTTCTCACTGGATCTTCTCTCTCAGTTGTTTCCTTCTCCTCACTCGGATCTGGCCCGGATTCACTGAGCAGCTTTGCAACACCACAGGGCAGGGCTCACAGAGTCAGATCTTTGCCTGGATGGTCTGGCATCCCCACTCTCTCTTCTACCGCTGTGGAGGCCCTGCTTCTCATTCCCATCCTTGCTTGGGGAATAAAGTGACCAGCACTTCCTGATTGCTTGGGGAGGTGGGGTAGAAGTCTGGGGACACGGTCACCCCATGAACCGGACCTCAGACCTACCTAGGGCCTTGACATGAGGTAATCGTGGAAATGGAGCTCCTGGGAGAAGTATGAACAGGCCAGTCTGCAGGGGCCATATCTGTGTTCCTCTGCAGCTCAGACTTACCTGCCGAGGACCTCCCTACTTCTGCCAGCAAATCCTCTGCCCCCACTGGACTGGCTGCTCTTTGAGGACAGAGGGGTGTTTGCTGGTGTATTAATAAGGCTTCTCCAGAAAAACAGAACCAATAGGATTATTATCTACAGATACTGCTATAGACATATAGATACATCTATCTATTTATGCATCTATGTGTGTATCTATCATGTATCTTTATCTACCTATGCACATATTTATGCCATGTATGTATTGTGTATGTATGTATGTATCTATTGAGACTTTAAAGAATTGGTTCATGCAGTTGTGAGGGCTGTCAAGTCTCAAAACTGTAGGGCACACAGCAGGTTGGAGATTCAGGTAAAAGTCTTGAATTTGAAGGCTGGAAACCAGGCAGAATTTTTTCGTTGTAATCTGGAGGTGGAATTCCTTCTTCTTTGAGAAACCTCAGTCTTTGCCTTTCAAGATCTTTCACTGATAAGATGAGGCCATCCACATGATGAAGGGTGAGCTGCCTTACTCAAAGTTCACTGATTTAAATGTTAATCGCATCTAAACATACTTCCACTGCAACATCTAGACTGGTGTTTGACCAAACTGGGCACCATAATCTAGCCAAGCTGACACATAAAATTAACCATCACAACTGGCTTGCTTTTAATCATTTCTTTTTTTTTTTTTTTTTTTTTATCCCCAGTGCCTTCCAATCCCAGGATAGAACAAAAATGGCTAAATATGTAGAAAAGGGTTAAAAATGAAATCTAAGCATGAAATCAATCTGCTGCCCACACTCTGGTCAGAGTAGGACAAAAGAACCAGTGAAGGCTGGTTGTCGTGTCTCCATGGGGCCCTGTTGGTTGGAATGTGGCATCGGCAGAAGGCCGGAGAGCACCGCGCCCTTTCCGCTCCAGAGCAGGCCACAGTTTTCTCTCCTTTAGTGGCAGCAACACTGATGAGTACCGTCCTCCTAGGTGAGAAAGCACAAGCCAGCTCGGCTGGCCCTTTGGAGGATCTGAAACTCTTCGCCCTGATAATCTGTTTGCACTTAGCGTTGTGAGAGATTAGCGCTTCTGTTCCGAAAGTGGAGTGTAGTCCTGTGAATTCAATCAAGGTATATACTTTCGTGTGTGTGTGCTGCACAGAATTGCGCTTAGCAATTTGCCACCTTTTCTGATTAAATTCTTATCTCTTGGCAGGAAGGTGATGGTTGGAAGCAGGTCTTATGATTTCAGGCAAGAACCCTGTGTTTTTTCTACTCTGAAATCATGTCTTATTGTCTGAGCTGCAGGTTTAGAGGCAAAATAAATATGGCTTTCTAAAAAGCCTTTTTTTTTTTTCTTGCTATACGATAGCTGTGTATTTAGGGCAAAGCTGTTGGAGGCTTTTACAAAAACACAAATGTGTGGTTTCATGCCATTGCAGATAGGAAACATGTGTGCTACTGCCGCTCTGAAGCCTCTGGGGCTATTTGCGAGACCATGAGCTTCTCATTTATCATTAATCCCTTTTCTGTTGGTGGACATTTCTTTGGACCTTTCTTTTCCTCCCTAAGGTAGTAGAGTGAGCAAAAGAAGGCAAATAAGAATTCATATTTCCTATTAAGTGCTATCAAGCATTTCACGATTACTATCTCCTTCGATCCTCACAACTGTGACATGGTGACTGGTGTGTACTAATGTCCCCATTTTACAGATGAGAAAACTGAGGATTGGGGAAGATAAATAACTTGCCTAAGGAGTCACTTATATGATCTTATACGTCTCAGAAGCTAATGCTGCGTTTGAGTTTCATTAAGAAAAAAATCGCACAACCCAAGAAAAAGGTTTTGTCTTGGTTGACCACACTGGACCACGGGTAAGGGTCTCAGTTAGCTATAGGCTAATTTTGTGATGACCCCTGTCTTCCTGCTCAGGTATTGGGGTGCTCCTTGCTTGCATCATTCCATGGTTGCTGGGTGGGTGGTATTAGGACGAAGAATGGTCTGTCTTCTCTGGCTCACTCGAGCCCCTGACATTATTCACTGAATGAAATGTGAAACCAGATCACAAGAATTTATTTAGTTTGGCGTGCAAGGAAAAAGCCTAACGGTATTGCTCAAATCGGATCTTCAGCTAATGGCCACACTCGCTAAGAGGCCATTCCCCTGCAGAAACGGGCTTTACAAACATGATGTGCAGTACTAAAAATTTGGAAAGTATAAATAAAAAATAACATTGCCCATAATTGCATCATTCAAACTACTGTCAACATCTTAAGGTTATGGCCAGTAGTGCTGTAACTGGCTGGGACCAGCTTGGGAAAACCAACTGGGTGCTTTTATTCCCCGTTTCATGTTCAAAGACATAGTGACATCACATTGGCAGCTTGAACTAGGTCATGGTGGGAATATTTACATCACAGTAATCGGCACGTACTACAAACCAAGGCTTTTTAATTTTTTGCTTGTTAAACATTTGTCACTACTCACCTGGCTATTGTCTTCCGGTCGTTTTTTTAAAATATATATTTTAAACATAGTGTCATTTATTATTTTTTTTCATTTAACATAACACAAGCATTTTCTCCTGGTATTAAGAAAAAACTTATAAGCATCATTTTTTAAAATAGAAGCAAGATTCTTTACTGAATAGACGTACTATAAATTATTTAATGGTTCAAATTCTTGGGCAGATATATTGCTTTCAATGATTAAAAGTTGTGCTTTAGTGAGCATATTTACGCATTACGTATCAGGTGCCAGAAATAGACTTACTGGGTAAACTGACATCAAATTCCTTGGCTCCTGGTGAGTGGTGCCTTGTGCAAATAGCTTAGCAGTCTGAGTTCCAGTTTTCTCTCTCATCCTCTCTTCGCCATTAGCTCCTGAGTTCCCTAAAATCCGTGACTTGCATCTTACTTTGTATCCTTAGTACCCAGTGCAGTGCTTGGCTTATGGAAAATGCTCAACAGTTATCAACCAAAATAATGCCTCATTTACACCTAAAAGGGGTGTACTAATTTTCAATAGTGCCTGCAATTTCCCCCAAACCCTGGAGGACACTGAGACGATCAGTAAAGTCTACAAAAAAGGCAGCTTATGTTAGGGGGTGAAAAATGTTATCTTGATATTGTGCTAGTTTGTGAAATAGAAGTGCTGGAAGTAAAAGAAGATAAAACAGCCCCACGTGCTCTCTCGAATGCTTGGAGGAGGCTGGAGGTCTTGGAACACTGAAGGATGTGAGCTGGGACCCACCCCAGCTTCTTCGGGATGTTTTTCTTGAACATTCCAGGATTTGTAGATCCCCGTTCCTCTGATCTTCAAAAGCATCCTTCCTGACCAGCTACTGTGTCACTAAAGCTGTCTTCCCCACCCAAGTAACATGGGCCCAATGGCCAGGGGAGACACATGTCCGACACTTCAGGGCCATAGCTTAGCAGCACCCTCTCAGCTCTCATCTACCCTTGTTCGCAGTCCGTTAGACTCCCTCTCCAACTTGACAAGGTCTCCTCCACTAATCTTTGAGATTTTCTCAGTGTAAGCCTCCTTGCTCTGTCGCCATAGAGAGAACACAAGAGATCAGAGTTTGACTCCCAGCTTTGCTGTTTACTAGTAGTTTGCCCTCTGTCAAGGGATTTCACTCTTTGGGTCTCAGTTTTATGATCTGTAAAAATAGTTTCAGGATTATGAGAAAGTCCAGTGAACTCTCTGCATGGACAAGGCAGTCAACGAAAGTTCTCACTGTTATTTTTGTCTAAGGAATTGGGGTCACCTTCTGATATTTTTCACTCTTGGCAACCTTGAGTACAAACTTCCAAACTGGACCCCCTCTCTAGCTTCACCTCCAAGTCCAAACCTCACCTCCCTCCCACCTGACTCCCCATCCAGCCTGCCTTTGTAGCATGCAGATTTCAGCTTTCCTTTCCAGTTGTCACCCCCATGTGAGTTTAGCCTCCCAGGAAAGCCCGACGCATCTGAGACCAGGAGCTGGATGTTCCTTCTACTCCTGGGGAGCCTGAGAATGCAGGATGTACTCACTGATTGACTGGGTTGAGTGGTCTTCTTTTTTAAAAGGAGGGGTGACACTCTCTCCTCTTAAACTCATTTCGTATTAACAATCTGATTTCAGTTTCCTGGTCCCTTTGAACTCAGAATGAGGTTCTGGACCCGAGGCTTCCTGCAGTCATTAAGCTCAGTCAGCCTGGAACTCATTTTACCTTCACCGATGCTGCATGGCTGCCCTGTTATTAGCACTGCTTCTGTCTCCTATTTCTTGGCAGGGATTTGTATTTTTCGTGCTGTTTAACTCAGTTTTCTCAATGACCTGGAAGATTAGTCCCATTTTACAGAGGAAGAACCTGAGACTGGAGACATCTAAATACTTGTACAAGCTTGCTCAGGAAGAAAGGGGGTGGGAATTAAAAGCCCTGTCTTTGTGGTTCCACAGCTTGTACTCTATCACGGGCCTTCCCTGAATCCCGATTTCATTATTTATAAGATGAGAATAAAATACTCTATTTATCACAGAAGACAGGTGTGCAGACCTAGCAAGAGGCAGTCTATGTGTGGTGAAGACATGTGCCCTTGATTCTAGTACTGGACAAAGTTGGGTAGAGCAGCTGGGGCTAAGAAGTGGCCGGAACACAGACGTGTTGCTGTTTGCGATTCAGTCCTTCCTATGTGCATCTTGAATGATCAGTATTTGAAGGTGGCGCCACCAGGGTGGAGACCAGGTGGGAGGTGACCCCACTAGAACTAGGGATGATAAAAAAGTAAGTGAGGGGCTTCCCTGGTGGCGCAGTGGTTGAGAGTCCGCCTGCCGATGCAGGGGACACGGGTTCGTGCCCCGGTCCGGGAAGATCCCACATGCCGCGGAGCGGCTGGGCCCGTGAGCCATGGCCGCTGAGCCTGCGTGTCCGGAGCCTGTGCTCCGTGACGGGAGAGGCCACAACAATGAGAGGCCCGCGTACCGCAAAAAAAACCGAAAAAGTAAGTGAGGAGAGTCAGTAGAAGACGGGCCACAGTCTGAGAGCCCCTGTTCTCTACTGGGGGGTAGCTGGGGGTAATGAAAGAAACCTTCAGTGTATTGAATGATACGTGCATTGTCTGTAGTTACGCTAAAATGAACTGTTCAGTAAATTTAACCAAGAGAATTACTGGCTGCGTTAACTTGGGGCAAGGTTTTAAACCTGTTTCTAGGGCTGAAAAAGGAGCTTCTTATGATGACGAAATCAAATAATACCTGTGAAGCATCCAGCACCATGCATGACTTAGAGTAACGTTTGTTTCCAGAGCAGTGCTTAATGGAGATGCTTAATGCATTAACATCTCAAGTCAACAATAGAACATAACAGAGCTTGTTAAAGGAGCAGATCAGGAGCCATTTGAATGGACACGGGTACCTTGTTGAGATGCTGAAGGGTCTGGAGCGGTCTAGCAGCACTCTTTTCAGAATGGAGCTTGAACCACGCTTATATTTACTGGGGGGCACAGGCGAGGCTGGGGTGCTGCCAGAGAAACACTCTGAAAGTGGCAACCCCCCCACCGGGTGGAGTTCCTCGAAATTTCAGAAGTCCTCACTTCTAGTTAAACTAATGAATTGCCAAGTCTGAGCACTGTGCGTCCCAAGACTAAAATCTGTTCGCCTTCGGGCTTCTCTTCTAAATCTCCTTACGGTCTGGCCGACTCCTCCTGTTTTTGAAAAGGAGAGAAACATTTGCAGCCCAAGCCACCGCTGTGTTGAAACGTGCGTGTTAAAACGTTCCGGTCCCACCAACAGTGCAAGAGGGCTCCTTTTCTCCACATCCTCTCCAACATTTATTGTTTGTAGATTCTTTGATGATGGCCATTCTGACTGGTGTGAGGTGATATCTCATTGTAGTTTGGATTTACATTTCTCTAATGATTAGCGATGTTGAGCATCCTTTCATGTGTTGGTTGGCAATCTGTATATATTCTTTGGAGAAATGTCTATGTAGGTCTTCTGCCCATTTTTGGATTGGGTTGTTTGTTTTTATGATATTGAGCTGCATGAGCTGCTTGTATTATTTTGGAGATTAATCCTTTGTCAGTTGCTTCATTTGCAAATACTTTCTCCCACTCTGAGGGTTGTCGTTTCATCTTGTTTATGGTTTCCTTTGCTGTGCAAAAGCTTTGAAGTTTCATTAGGTCCCATTTATTTTTGTTTTTATTTCCATTTCTCTAGGAGGTGGGTCAAAAAGGATCTTGCTGTGATTTATGTCAGAGAGTTCTGCTTATGTTTTCCTCTAAGAGTTTTATAGTGTCTGGCCTTACGTTAGGTCTTTTATGGAATCTAAAAAAATAAAGATTCTGAAGAACCTAGGGGCAGGACAGGAATAAAGATGCAGACATACAGAATGGACTTGAGGACACGGGGAGGGGGAAGGGTAAGCTGGGATGAAGTGAGAGAGCGGCATGGACATATATACACTACCAAATGTAAAATAGATAGCTAGTGGAAAGTGGCCACATAGCACAGGGAGATCAGCTCGGTGCTTTGTGTCCACCTAGAGGGGTGGGATAGGGAGGGTGGGAGGGAGACGCAAGAGGGAGGAGATATGGGGATATATGTATACATGTAGCTGATTCACTTTGTTATACAGCAGAAACTAACACAACGTTGTAAAGCAATTATACTCCAATAAAGATGTTAAAAAAAAATAAAAACATTCGGGTCTGGGTGAGGGTGCGGGGGTGAGGGTGGCCCTGTGTCGCTGGCTGGGCGGACGTGCTCCTTCAGTCAGGGGCAGTGGCATTCTCATCCTGGGTGGGATTCCTGACAAAATAACCCATAACATAGCTGAGCCCCTCCCCCTGCGATGCTAGGCTGCACAATTTACCTCCACGTCCGGTTAAGTATATTCTCATCACGTGCACAACAGGATCTGCAAGTGGAGTGCATAAGGCACTGGGGGAGGACACGGTTCTTTCCCCTCTCAGTGTGTGAAATACCCGCAGCAGTTCCTGGGGCCGGTTGCAAAGCAGGAGAGGGTACGTGCGAGGTCCCTGGGCCCAGCTGGGAGGTGCCCAGTAAAGGAGGGTGTCTGAAGTCGGGCCTGGCGCACAGGAATCCGCCCGGGCGGCCTGTGCCCCCTGCTGGGCACGGGTGTAGCCCAGATGCCCTCTCCCCAGACTCACCGTGACCATGAACAAGAGTGCGCCACAGGCATCCGGCGTCGGCCTTGCTGCAACGTGAGCAGAGGCTGTTGTGCCGTGATGTTTCCTGCTCTGAGGTGGGAGGGGGTGGGGGACCACCGGATGCTGAAGGGACAGTCAGGATCCCTTCCCACCTCCGTGCCCTTCCCCGGAGCCTGGCAAGTGGTGGGGAGACTCTTCCATGCTGTGACCTCCTCCGGGGCGGACACCAGGCTTCATCTCTAGTTTCCTACGTGGGGCACGTGACGGGCCCTTCGTGGCGGGGGGCGGGGGACGTCTGCCCACGTGGGCCGTGGCAGTGCTTCCTCCTGGGTACTGAGTGGAGAAGGAACAAGAACCCGCTGTCCGGGTCGGTCGGCAGGGCCTGACCTAGTGGGCACTGCCTGTAGGGGTGGGACCTGGGCTGCCAATCACTCCTCGTCTTAAACCAGATCTCCTTGGCGCAGATGGGAAGAATCACGTGTACAGACTTTCAGGGTTGTAATAAAGACGAAAGGAGATAATCTTTGTTAGGTGCCCCGTACACACCTGGCACGGAAATAGGCTTTCAGTCAAAGTTGGTGTGCTTCTTCCCTCCCTCTGCCTTCTAACGTTTCCAGGTTTTTCAAAGTCTCTGAGAGTTTTTGTACTGGGGAGGAGTCCCCACAGCACTGGGCTTTGAGACAGAGTATCTGGGTGTTTGTGCAGGATTTGCCTCTTCCCAGCCTCCTCCTGGCCTTGAGAGAAGCACTCCTGAGAGGCGGCATTGAGTTCTCATCCAGGGCTTAGTCCCTGGCCTCACGCTGCCTGTATTTTCAATCTGTCTCTCCACGGATGAGCCAGGCAAATTGCTTAACCTCTCTCTGTCTCAATCCCTATCTGTAAAAGGAGCATAATAGTGGTTCCTGCCTCCTTGGGTTGTGATGGGTATTAGGAGAGATTAACACTTGTCAAATGCTTAGTGAGTGCTTTATAAGGTTTAGCTGTTACTTACTCACCTGCCAAATGAAATGGGAATAATACTACCAACCTTGGTCACGTGGATGGATATAAGCAGAGAGAATAGAGTGTGAAGACACCTTTGAAACCTGTCGAGTACCACACACACGTGAATCTTGTTATGTCACCCCTGAACCTTCCTAGTGGCCCTTCGCTCATCATCTCCTCCTCCAGGGAAATGACCATCACTGCCTTGTGCCCCCACTGACTTCTGTTATAGCACCTGTAACTCTTATTGGCCTTTTGTTTACCTGTCTCACTCCCTCACTAGGCTGTACCTTCCTTATGCTAAGAGAATGCATCCAATTTGATCCTCTTCCTCCAGTGCCCAGCTGGGGCTGTGCAATAAATATTTGTGGAATGGATGCAGGACTTACTTCAAAGGAACCAGGAGATGGCTAGGAAGCCCTTGCCCACAGCTCTGGACCTTTATGACACACTGATGCTTCTCTCTCTTCTGGTAAGCAAAGAAAATCTGCTTATCTCTAACACCTGTGTGGATATGTTTGTACTAATATAGTAACAAATTTGAACACAGCTAGTCAGTTTGGCAGTTAGGGGCTCAGCTACAAAAAAAAAAAAAAAATGGGCCCAGGGAAACATTAAGCATACAGATCTTCCTGTAAATTAACCCCCATTTGTAAGTCTTATTACTGTTGCTTAGAAAATAAAAATCTCTTTTAATTACACCATGCCAGTATGTATACTTTAGCAGATTATTCTTCCAGGAGTTTTTGTACACATGTACATATTTACTTGCAAAGTGGGATCATACTATAGGTATTGCTTTGCAGTATGCTTTTATAATATTTAATGTACAAGGTAATAGTTTTCCAAATCATTACATTTTGGGGGGATGCTTTTTCACTAGTTGTATGGTATTTCGTCAAGTATGCATACCATAAATTGTTTAAACAGCATGTTATCGTTGGACAGAGTGCCTAGATGGAATTTCAGTCTATTTGAAGGCGATATCTTAAGCAAACAACCACATAAATAAATGCAAAACTACATCAGAGGTGAGTGCTGTGAAGGAGTGGTCCATGGTGTCATCAGAGGGTGTGGCAGGGAGATTTTATTTGGTCAGAGAGAAAGTCGTGAGTGAGCCGTGAGCTGCGAGAATGTGGGAATCAAATAGATACAACGAATATCCAGGAATAGTACAGGGAAAAGGGAAGAGGGCCAAGAAAAGACCTTGGGGAATGTCAAGAGTTAATCTTGGTATTAAAAGAGGGGTGCATGATGGAGACAAAGAAGGACAGACGGATAAAAGGGACAGGAAGAGACTCAGGGGAGAGAGGCACTTCAGAGGCCAAAGGAGAAGAGTGCAGTGTTAAATGTTTCAGGGAGATCAAGTGAGACACAGGTGATGAAAATGTCCACTGGTGTAGAAAGTTCTATGTGACTAGTGACCTCCAAGGAAGCAGCTTCATTGGAAGAGTTGGCTCAGAAGCCAGATTAATGGGAAGTGAATGGAGGGGCGGTTGGAGAAGAGGAAATATACAGAGTGGACTATAGTTTTTGGAGCATGGCTGTGCAAGTGACGAGGGAGCAGGTGATTGCTACCCCAGAACGTGGGGTGAGGAGAGCTTTGCTGTCTCGTACCCACTGGGAAATCACCCAGACTTCCTGTGCCTGTGGCCCCCTGCCCTCACTCCCCTCGGGGCCCTGGCCCAACCAGAGGGTGGCATTTGTTTTCTTGTCTGTCTCTGTTTACTTTTGGTAAGAAATCTAAGGGTGAGACGTGAGTGTTAGGTTGCTAATACAGTGCCCTTCAATAAGTACTGAATATTTGTCGAATGGGTTTTTTAAAATCCAACTTGGAACAGACGTGGGCTTTAAAAGACCAGCAGAGCGGAGGATAAGTATTCAGAAGAGAGAAGTGACAACCTCGTGATGCAGGTGAAGGGCGTATCTGCAAGTAGACACAAGTAGAGGGGTGACACTCCTTCCTCTGAATCAGGAGAAAAGGCAGAGGGGTGGAAGGAAATACACAGATACAGTTTCAAAGACAGGGCAGGAAATGGAGGGAGCTCGTTTCTGGTGGTCTCAATGTTTTCAGTGAAATATTTGAAAAGGGTATCTGCTGTGATAGGGTAGCAGGGAGAGGGTATCTGCTGTGATAGGGTAGCAGTGATAGTGGAAAGAGCTGGAAGAGGACAGAGGAGGTTTGTAACAACCAACAGAGGAATGAAATAGGGCTTTGGTGGGGTATATACTGGTGAAGGAAGCTCACAGTTTCCTGACTTGGAGCCCAGTGATCTGGACACACTTCAGTGTTATTGTAAATTGATGGCTTAAGTCAGGTTTTCCAAAGAAAACTCTGTCTGTTTTGGGGGATGTTTATAAACGGAAAAAACAACACAGGGTTTCATGAGCAGATCTTTTTGGGAAACACTGTTAAACATAATGAAATGGTTTTATTTACTGTGGGATCTTTAGAGCCTTTAACATGTTAATTTGCATCAAGACCCTGAGGAATGACCCTCAGGAAAGACACGTGAGACGCCACTTCTCCCTGTCTCTCTCTCTCTTTCTCTCTCTCTCTCTCTCTCTCTTTTCCTTTTTAGACCATAGCACTATTTTTCTAAGAAATTTTGAGGAACATTCTCAGGAAAACACTTTGGGAATTGCTGTCTCAAAGTGTTAGGCTATTTGGGTTTGAACAGAGAATCTGGAAACCAACAGTTTCCAAGGCCAGGATGAAGGGTTTCTAATGGTGGGAGTCCTGGCATCCGCTCGGGATGGTAACAGCGGTATTTGAGACAGGAAAGCATTCAGAGCAGATGCCTTGGCAGCCACCTACTGGGCAGAACAGATCTGAGAACCTACTTTTCTGTTTCTTTTGTCAGCCCGGGTGGGAAAGAGGCCATGGTGGAGAAGAGAAAAAAAGTGTCCATTTGCCCCATTTGTCTGTTCCTCCTTTTGGAGTAGCTGGGTGAGTGGGTGTTGAGGGAGTCATCCCCCGACCAGGAGCCCAAGACCCTGGTTTTGTGGGTGGCAGAAGCCCCCTGAGAGTTTTCGAGGCCTTGTCCATCTTTTAAGCTGTTCATATAACCCTGAGGGATCCAAGCCACGGGGGGAGATTTCCAAAGGTTGCATGGAAGCTGAGAAGGATTGCACAAAAGATGCCAAGCACAGAATTGAACCCTCAAGAGAAAAATAACATTGTGATTAAGGCATGGAGCCCAATTCAGCCTGCCCGTCTGCATCCGGGGCTTCGGCTGACATCAGAGGGGCGCACGTGTGTGAGGCTGGGGTCCCCCTTACCCAGGCTGCTTCCTCTCTGGCTGTTTCCAAGCTGCCAGTGGTGCCGGAGTGGCTGTGATCTGGACCTTCTCTTGTCCCGAGCTCTGCACACACCTCCTTTGGTCCCCAGCGCCTTGCATGCTGCTTTCATTCGGACCAGCTTTGTGAGGATTGTGGGGATGATCCCCGTGGTCCTGTGCGAGATGGGGGTGGCCCAGGAAGGTCTTGGTGGCCGAGAGTAAGAAAAAGGAAAAGGAAGCAAATTTGTGGAGGAACGGTTCTCAGAGTATTGCTGTTTTGTCAGGATCTTCTCAGAAAAGAAACGTGACAAAATTAAAAGAGGAAAGTGGTGTATCTTCTATGATGAATTCTTGACTAAATTCCAGAAAATATCATTCTCATCACTGATTACGTATATATTTTTGCAGGGCCCATTGTGGAGACCCTGCATCTTGGTAAATCTCAGAGTTGAGAGCGGGTCCAGGCATTACTCTGGCGGCTCCAGGGGCTCCCCCTCAGCCTGTGGGCCATCCCCTGAGTTCTAGACTCTTCCAAGCTCATCTCTCAGCTCTGCAGGTCCACTTGCTCCCCCTGTTAGCAGTTCACCACTTTTCACTTAATTGACAACTCTGTGTCTAGAATTTTCCCTGCTCCATTTTCTGGCGTGGCCTGTCACTTCTGTATGAACCCTGACTGATACAGGGCATTGCACACTTTGAATTTTTATATTTTATATACCCTTTTCATCCTTATTTCTGGAGTTTTTTTTTTTTTTTTTTTTGCTTTATAGCCAAAGATATTTTGTTTTACACTCGTTAGTGAATCATCTTTCTTTTGGTTAGTGTTAGCATGAAATTTTTCTTTCTTTCTTTTTACTCTCAACCTCTCTGTACCCTTGTTTTTAAGGGTGTGTAGCAGACAGTTGGATTTTGTTCATTCTTGTCCCTGGGATGTTGCCTTTCTGGGGGTTTGTTGTCAAAATCTCGGCTTCTCTGTGCACTGATGCCGAAGAGAGATACGGAGACAGAGATTTTGGAGGATAAGAGAGATGGCCTTATTCCTCTGCCAGGCAGAAGGGACGACAGCAGGCTAGCATCTCAAGAACTGTGCCCCTCACACACGGGGAATCAGAGATTTTATATGTGGGGCTTGCAGTCCCGGGTATATGATACGGATAAAAGCAGTGAAGGTCTTGTGTTCTACTTCAGGAAGCCTGGGTGTTACCAGGCCTTTTCTCCTCGGGACTGTTGAAATCTCTGCAGCTTTCCTCATCCCTAGCTTTCTGATCAAGAACAAAAACGTGCCAGAACTTGGAATCACCTCTTTTGGTTTCCCTTCTTTTCAGGCTTTTAGCCCCTGAAATTCTCCTTTAGTCATCTTCTAATACCTTCAAATATATAAAAAGTTTTTTTGTCTAGCTTTTCTAGTCATCTTGGAAAGAGGATTGTTTTGAAACAAGTTAATCTACGGCTGGAGGTGGAAATCTGGAAGTATTCAAGTAGGAAAAAAGAATCAGTCTCTTTAAGAAACTGGTAGGCTTAAGCATCCAGCCCAAGCATGACAGCGCAAGAAAAACACATACATCATACACACATAGCTCTTAAAGCCCAAGCTAGGAGCACAGAGCTCAGGAAATGAAGAGATGTCATGGCTATTAAGAGCTGATAAAGGATGAAAGTTAAATTCATGGGGTGGCCAATACCGTGCATCGTCTTGATTGAAATGAAGCGGGGACGGGGCAATGGGTCTTATTTCGTGGGAAGGGCACCAGGCTAATTGTCTTGCCACCGCTGTGTCAAGGCCTGCAAAAACTTATGGGATGCACAAGAGCCGGAAACCCTCTGAAACTAGGACAAATGTGAGAGAATCCCTGCTAAGGGAAACCTGATTAGATTTAGTCAATATTTAATAAAAAAATTTTTTTAACTAGATGGCTACTTGTATCTAGGTGGTTGTATCTCTTTGCATACTGTTCTATAGTATATTTTAAGTTTGTCATAATTTACAGTTATTTTATTACAGGGCCTGACACATAGAAAACCTCGAGGGGTGCTCGTAGAAGGGACCCAGTGAGCATAACTGGTGGTTGGTGAGCTATCTCTGCAATTCAGTACTTTAAGCATGAGAAAACTGAAATCCATTGAGTCGTTCACCCTTTAGGAAGCATCATGTCTTAATGGAAGGTACTGGAAATGTGACATAGCATTGTAGGGTAGGTTCATCAGGTCTCTGGGTGGGGCCTTGCCCCTGATGACAACTGTAAGGAGTGATGGCGTCAGGGGACCTGGGTTAGAACCCCGCTTGGCCACTAGCCAGCCGTGAGACTTGGAAGGGTGATTTAATCTCTCCGTGCCTCAGTTTCCTTACCTTACTGCCAACCTTACAGGCCCACTGTGAGGACTAGATGAGCCAATTTGTATAAAGTGCTCTTCACTGTGAAAACGCTTAATAAACGTTAATTCTCCACAGTTGCCCCTTTCCCTTGGAGGACGTAAATCAGCAAAATCTGGTTGGAGTTCAGGAGGGCGCTGTTTCCCCACTGATGAAGGCAGGCCCGACTCAGTCACATGTAAAAAGTCACTGAAAGGAGTCAGTCCCAAGTTCAAGTGCCACACTATCACCCGACCCAGCAGAGTGAGCGAAGAACGAAGGATGAACATAGACGCCATTCTGTCCTGCGGCCTCATTGGGAACAGGGCTGACCTTAGGAACAAACGGCACCGGACTCCTTTCAGGTGGGTTCTTCTCAAACTCCCTCTGGCACCTCGGCTGCCCCTAAGCATCTTGAAGCGGCGTCTAAGATGTGGTACAGGGATGGGGGAGAGGGAGGAAGCAGTGATTCCAGAGGAACTTTCTGCCTCGCCCTATTTTTATTTCATTTGGTTATATAATCATACCAAGAGCTAACACTTCCTGCGTTCTTTCTGTGTGTCAGGCAGTGTTTTACATAAATTAGCTAACTTGCCCTTAGTCACAAAGCTTCTAAGTGTCAGAATTAAGATTCATCGCCAGGCGGGCTGGCTCCAGGCTCCACCTGTGCTCAGTTGCCTCTCTGTGTGCAAATTTGCTTTGTCTTCCCCGGCTTGTTCCACTTGAACTTCAGTGAGCGTGCACCTGCGGCATTTAGGGTTTTGGGCTCTGTTGCATCCATCCACCAGGGGTGGAAAGCCAAGAGCTGTCCTTGGTCCCTGCTGGTCACCCCAGGCCTCATATTTAAACAGTCACCAATCTGTATCAATCTGAGCTCTCACATCGGTCCCTAGTCCCTCCATCCTGAGAACAACGCCTTTCCTTTCTTTTTCACCCTCTGCCTGGGCTGTTGGATTAGCTGGCAGCCTCCCAGGGGCCTTCCTGATTCCAGCTCTCCCAGCTTTGGCTTGTTCTCAGTTTACAGAAAAAACAGAGAAAATGCTGGTCTCTTCATGTCCAGCCTCTGATGGCCTCCTCTGGCCCTCGGAAGACACGAGAACCTGAAGAATGTTGGCCCCAGAGTTAGCTGTCTGGGGCGTGAATCACAGCTTCACCATGTAATACATTTGTCGGCCTCTTGACACTTCAACTTTCCCATGTGAATACTGAGGATAACCAGAAAACCTGCATCAGGTGTGTCGTGAGTTCAGATAATGTGTGTAAGGCACTCGGCATCAGGCATGGTGAGAGCTCAGCAGTTGTTGCCTACTTTTATTATTACCCTATAAAGTGCAAAGCCCTTAACGTGCCTTATAAACTCCTTTAAATAGGTGATATTTTCAATCTAGTGTCTTGCACGTACCCTATACATTTTCCTTGCCTTAGCAACTCTAACTCTCCTTATTCCAGGATCATCAGTATTTGGACTGTCTGCTTTTTTTTTTTTAATGTATATGTATTTTTAATTGAAGTTTAGTTGATTTACAATATCGTGTTAGTTTCAAGTATACAGCACAGTGATTCAGTTATATGTATAATATATATTGTATATATAATATATATTATATATATATATTCCAGCTTCCTTAGGTTATTACAATTTTTTTAAAAGAATATTCTTTTTTCCCACTTTATGCCCCAGCAGTAAACTGTATTGAAAGAGGCAAGTGTGAGAGAAGGATCCAGATGTCATAAGGAATTCTAAGGTGACTAAGAATCTTCTCGGCTGTGCTAGCACTTTTATTTGAAAGTAGCATAAGATTGGGGTCCATGGATGCGTGCCCTGTTTTTTCATTCCTTCATCTGTCCCCCTAGCAGAGGGCCTGGAGGTGAGGAAGAGCTCAATATGGGTGTGGCCTGATGGGAAATGGACACAACTAGAAGCAGATAAATTTAACCAGAGACAAAGAAGCTCTTCAGCAGTTCTTGCAAAACAATGAGAGCTAACATTTACTATTTATTTTATGCCAGGCACTGTGCTAAACACTTTAAATATATTACCTCTCTTAATCTTCAAAACAAACCTGTGAGATATTACTGTTATTATCTCCATTTTCCTCAGGAAGAGACTGAGATGTAGGGAGATGAAGTGACTTGCCAAGATTTGAACCCATAGTACCTGATGCTGAAGTCAATTATTTATTACCTTTGAAATATCAGTCCTTCAAAACTCTTCTGCACAAAGGGGATCAATTAGATGAGTGGTTTTCAAACTTCTTGACCTTGATCTGCAGTAAGAAATACATTTTATGTCATGGCAATGACCCAGGCAATACACACCCTCCCCACACAGATTCACACACATGTACACACACACACCCCCCACCGCCCCCCCCAGATATGCTCACACACATATTTCTATACCCCCATATAAAAATATGAAACTGAAACAAGTTTCTCAAAACAATAATTGTGGGCTTCCCTGGTGGCGCAGTGGTTGAGAGTCCACCTGCCGACGCAGGGGACACAGGTTCGTGCCCCGGTCCGGGAGGATCCCACATGCCGCGGAGCGGCTGAGCCTGCGCGTCCGGAGCCTGTGCTCTGCAACGGGAGAGGCCACAACGGTGAGAGGCCCGCGTACTGCAAAAAAAACCAAAAACCAATAATTGCTCTTTCTATATGTTTTTATTCAACTTATATTTTATTGTAAAACACATATGCTAATATAAAAAATACAAAAAATGCTCATTTGTAACCTACCAATTTTGTAGGAGGTGACCTTCTCTATGAAAAACCAGTGAATTATAAGATTTTTAGCTCCTTTTCAAGTCATTGGATCCTTTTTTTTCTCTATTTCTTAGAAATTTTGTTGGGTTTATTCTGTTTATTAATCATTCCAAGAGATACCTTCTAATCATGTGAGATATAAATTTTTAGCATGACACGGTCATAATATCTTAGGGTTTTGTGTTTTAGATATTGTTAAAAATGTATTTTGTAAAGTGTTTTTTGTGTTTTGTAACAGGAGAATGTGCTTTTATTTCTCTTATTTACCAGAAGAAATTGTATTACACTGATCATTTCCGTATGTAGTTTTAAAGTTGCTTGACTGGGTTAAAGATTTATTCTTTAAGTTGCAAAGGGCACTGTATTCAAATAAAAGGAACAATCATAATAGTATTAATTAGAAAAGCAATAAGGCTTTGGTTTCCATGCTAATGAGCATAATTGAAATAGAATTGCATTTTTGCAAATGGATTTTGAAACTTTGGTGGAAAAACTTGGAAGATAAATATTCTCAAAGCTAAGGCAAATGCAGTCTGTATATGTAAATGAGATCAATTAATTTTAGCAGGCAAATGAGAAAATCAATGATTTTCAAAATCTAGTAATTTGGTAACCATTAGTTTCATTAGCCTTTCTGTTTTAAACTTAATTATTCAAATATAGAACCAGATTGAAGTATAATTTATGGAGGACTCATCCTTAAGTTAATTACATGCGAGGCTTTCCTCCTCCAACTGGAAGAATTGAGGGTGAAATTGTAAATAATTAGCGCAGGGTGTGGAACCCTTCAGTGAAGATGTGTTCCAGTTCAGCTTGGGAGACAGCGTGGAGTAACAGCACAATGGCTTTGACTCACACCAGGGTCTGAATCTCACCCTTGACACTGCCCAACCCCGGGATCTTAGGCAGCTTTCTTAGAATCTGAAGAGCCTCAATTTTTTTCATCTATTAAATTAGGAAATTATACGTACACTGCAGGGCAGTGATGAAGACTAAGTGGGGAAATGTGTGTGTAAATCTTTAGCACAGCTCCAGGCACAGAGAAGATCTTATTACAAGTAGCATCCTCCCCCTCCCCCTCGCCTTCCTGCCTTCCCTCCCTTATTGTCCTTTCTGCGTTGAGGAAATGCTGTGTTTCTGGAGTTGCTTTTGAAGAAGGGTGTGTGTTCTGGTTGGTATTTCCCCTTTAGTTGGTAGTAATTTAACCTGAGAGTGTTCTGTGGATCTCTTGCCATATCACTTCCATCCAGAACCTGAGACGGGTTTTAGAAGCTCACTCATTGGAATTATTGAAAAGGCCAGAAAAGAAGATGAAATAGGGAAGAGTTCATGCAGTTGGTTT
Source organism: Monodon monoceros (assembly GCF_005190385.1). Classification (NCBI taxonomy): domain Eukaryota; kingdom Metazoa; phylum Chordata; class Mammalia; order Artiodactyla; family Monodontidae; genus Monodon; species Monodon monoceros. The sequence continues at coordinate 79,773,774 of NW_021703775.1, read as the reverse complement.
TCTCTTTTTATTTCCTCATTGCTGTGATGGGTGCTCTGATCCCTTGCATTTCCCACTCTTACCAAATGTTCTCGTTATGACCATCGTGGTAAAGCTCACATCTGTATGATATCTACTCAGTGATTTTGTGAGACATCTGGAGTGGGTATTATTGTTGACATTACGTAGATGAGAGAATTTGAGGCTCAGAGAGGTTGAGTGGACTGCCCAGTGTCACAGAGCTAGAAAGAAATGGAAGTTCCAACCTAAGTCTGTCAGGTTGCAAGTTTTGAATAACGGCTTTTTCTACCACGTGGATACAGCCTGTGGTCCATAGGTGAGCCTTGATTTAAAGTGTACATTTCACTGCAGACCCTAAACTGTGAGAGAGAAGCAAATGTGAATTGGTCTGATATTGGTGGGAATTTCTTTCTCAAAATCTGTAAGGCTGGTCAGCAAATGGAAGATCACGCAGCTGCAGAGGATCATCTGACCCAAAGGAAGAAAAATCATCAGCGGTGAAGGGAGTCAGGGAAGTCACGCTCCTTTCCCTGCTTCCTCCAAGACATCTTTCCCGGGATGCCCACCCTGACCTTGGCCCCTGTGTGTCCCTGACAGAGAACTCTCTAGGCTCTCTTCCCTTCCTTCCCCGCACCCTGCCACCTCTCCTTGGCTCGTGTTTCTCCACCTCCATTCTCCATCCATCTTCCCATCATCCAGGCTGAACCGCTCTTTGGGTCATCTTTGACATCTCCATCTGTTTGAAAGACAACCATCCCCATCTCTCGACACACTCCTCCCATGCCCACTGCCATGTGCACGTCAACATCCTTTGTTTCTCCATCCTGATTTCACTGTCCTGGCTCAGGCTGTTGATAATTCTTCTGTGAGCTCTTACACCAGTGTCTACGGACTTGTGCTTCCTGTCCCTGCTCTCTGCCTGCTGCAAGCCATTCAGCACACCTGGCCCCATTAGACATCCTGAGAAAAGGCTCTGATCCTGGAACTCCTTTTGCAAAACTCTCAGTCTCCTCTTTTCTTATTGGTCAAAGGATATGGCAGTGATGCTAAGCTCTTTCTGTAAACCATTTTCCATGGCTTCACAAACCCTCTAGCTTATTCTGCCGCTGAGGTTACACTCACGTAGGTATCAGCCTCTTCTGGGAACTCTGAGGACACGCACTCCATCCCGTTCATCTCTGTGTCTCTAGCGCACAGCACGATACCTGGAACAGAGCTGGTGCTCAGAAAATACTTGTTACATGGATCACCAGTAGACTTAACCTTGCCCTGCCTATGCCTCAGAACTTTCATAGAGTTTTAAATCATTTTTCATTCTTTTGAGGAAAATTTTATTTTTTGGTGACATATATAAAATATACTACAGGGCTTCCCTGGTGGCGCAGTGGTTGAGAGTCCGCCTGCCGATGCAGGGGACATGGGTTTGTGCCCCGGTCTGGGAACATCCCACATGCCGCGGAGCGGCTGGGCCCGCGAGCCATGGCCGCTGAGCCTGCGCGTCCGGAGCCTGTGCTCTGCAACGGGAGAGGCCACAACATTGAGAGGCCCGCGTACCGCAAAAAAAAAAAAAAAAAAAAATATATATATATATATATATATATATATATACTACAGAGTATAAAAAGTGTATGTGAAGATTAGTTAATGATAATAAATTGGAAACCATGTACCAACTACCTAGATTAAGAGACAAGACATAACCAGTACCTTAGAAATTCTCTGTCCGCCCTTTCCAGCTCTGCTGTTTCTTCTGTTCACTTTCAGCTCTGCCACCTCGAAAGGAAATCACAATCCTGAATCTTGTGTTAATCATTCTCTTATCTTTCTTCATAGTAGTTCACCTTTGTAAATAACCCTAAGTAAGAAACAGTTGTTCTGCTTTGTCTGTTTTTGAACTTTAAATGGTTTGAATAATTTTCTTTGCCTTAGTCTGTGGCCCATTTCTTTCAAGCAATGTGATTATTTTGATTCATAACATGAATATAGATTAATTCATGTTGGTGAATGTAGCTGTGGTTCATTCATTTTCCCTCCTCTGTAAAGTCCCATTGCATTGTTTATTTATCCATGCTAACGTTCTAGTACTGATTGATACTATTCTAGTACAGTATTTGAGTTATTTCCAGTTTCCTGACATAATGAATAATGCTTCTGTAAATATACTTACAGAAACAAATGGGCAAAAGGTTTTCTGGAGTATATAACGAGGAATCGCTTTCTGAGTTGTAGTTTACATCCATGTTAAACTGGTTGAGCTTACACCAAATGCTCTTCTAAAGTGGGAGCACCAATTTCTGCTTCTATCAGTGGTGAATGAGAGTTCCCATTTCCCACTATGCCTATATTAAAAATGTTTAAAATTAATGATATGAATTTTTATATTAAACTAGTTAAAGGTACAAATTAAAACAGAAGTAAGTTGGAAGAAAGAAATAGTAGAGATTAGAGAAGAAATAAATGAAATAGATATCAGGAAAACCTAGAGAAAACTAAGTAAGCCAAAATTTGGTTATTTGAAAAGATGAACAAAATTGATGAACCCTTAGTAAGACTAGTCAAAGGAAAAAATAAAAGAGAAAATGCACTATAAGTGTCAGGAATGAAAGAGAAGAAATCACTGCAGATTTTAAGGAATATTAACAAGAATTGTATGCCAATAAATTTAATAACTTAGACAAAATGTACAGGCTCTTTGGAAAATACAGCTTACCAAATGAATTGAAGAAGAAATAGTCATATCTATCTCCCTATCTCTCTCTCTCTATCTCTCTCTCTCTATCTCTATCTCTATCTCATAGTTAGAAATCTTCCCACAAATACCAAAACCAAAAACATTTCAAGAAAAGAAAACTATACACCAAGATCTCTCATCAATATAGATGCAAAAATCTTCAACAAAGTATCAGCAAATTGAAACCATCAATGTATTAAAAGGATTATACACCACAACCAAGTCCCACATAAATATAGTCAACTGATCTTTGACAAAGGAGTAAAGGCAATACAATGGAGCCAAGATAGTCTTTTCAATGAATGGTGCTGCAACAACTGGACATCCACATGCAAAAAAAGAGAGAAAGAATCTAGACACAGACTTTACATCTTTCACAAAAATTAACTCAAAATGGATCACAGACTTAAATGTAAAATGCAAAACGATAAAACTCCTAGAAGACAACATAGAAATTTTATATGACCTGGTGGTGACTTTTTATATATAACACAAACGCATGATCCATGAAAGAAAGAATTGATAAGCTGCTCTTCATTAAAATGAAAGGTTTCTTCTCTGTGAAAGATACTGTCAACAGAATAAAAACACAAACCACAGACTGAGAGAAAATATTTGTGAAAGACATATCTGATGAAAAAGACTATTACCCAAAACACACAAAGAACTCTTAAAATTCAACAATAAGAGAACAAATAACCTGATTTAAAAATGGGCCAAAGACCTTGACAGACACCTCACCAAAGATGATATGCAAGTGACAAATAAGCCTATGAAAACATGTTCCACCTTGTATATCATTAGGGAAATGCAAAATGAAACAACCATAAACTACCACTGCACACCTATAAGGATGACCCAGATCCAGAACCATGGCAACACCGGAAGGTGGAGAGGATGTGGAGCAACAGGAACGCCCAGACGTTGCTGGTGGGGCTGCAAAATGGTGCAGCCGCTTTGGAAGACAGGTTGGTGGTTTCTTACAAAACCAAACATACTCTCCCCACACAATCCAGCAACTGTGCTCCTTGGTATGTACCAAAAGGAGTTGAAAACTTATGTCAACAAAAATCTAGCACATGGATGTTTGTAGAAGTGTTATTCATAATTGCCCAAACTTGGAAGCAACCAAGATGTCCTTCTTTGCTGAATGGATAAACGACGGTACACCCAGATAGTGGAATAATATTCAGAACTAAAAAGAAATGAGCTATCAAGCTATGAAAAGACATGAAGGAATCTTAAATGCATATTACTAAGTGAAAGAAGCCAATCTGAAAAGTTTACATGATTAACTGTGTGACATTCTAGAAAAGGAAAAACCATGGAGACAATAAGAAGATCTGTGGTTAATAAGGGCTGGGGCAGGGAAGCATGAATAGTTGGCACACAGAGGATTTTTAGGGCAGTGGAAATACTTGGTATAATACTGTAGTGGTGGATACATGTCATTATACACTTGTTCAAACACGTAGAATGTACAACACCAAGAGTGAACCCTAATGTAAACTATGTACTTTGGGTGATTGCTTACTGTGAAATATTTGTCAAAACTCTTCAAAGTATGCATGTAAATTTGTGGAGTTTATTGTATGTAAATTATACTTTAATAAGAAGATTAAAAATGGAAACAATTTATCAAGGAACACCATAAAGGTAGTGTAAAGACAAACTATAAGTCTATATTTTCAACATAACCAATAATGGTTTAATATCTAAAGACCTATAGCAGATCAAAAAGAGAAAGACAAACCAAACAGAAAAAACTTGGGCAAGAGATAGAAGAAGCATTTCAGAGAAAAGGAAATAGGAAATGGCCCATAAACACATGCAAAGATGTTCTTTTTCATTAGAAATCAGAGAAATGCAGATTAAAATAAGTAGATAACATTTCATCCCTACCAGATTGGCAAAGCTTATGTACTGAAGAAGAGTAGAGAAAACAGAACTTGACAGAATGCTGGGGGAAGTGTGAAAAGTGTATGAACATGTTGGAGAAATGGATATTATGTTTTCAGGTGAAGCTGTGTAATGCTTCTGACACGGCAGTTGCTCTCAGGTATACAGACCACATGCATTCCTGTTTGTGTGCACCAGGAGAGCTGCAGAAATATATTCTGAGTGGCATTGTTTGTAATAGCAAAAAGCTGGAAACATCCCAGATATTAATCAAGGGGAGAATGCATGAATAAATTGTGGTTATTCCCCTGTTGGAACACTATACTTTGGCAAAATGAATTAACCATAGCTTCATTCATCAACCACGGTGAATCTTAACAGAACTTGAAGCTGAATGATAAAAGCAAGTTTCTAAAGAACATAAAGAGTGTGATACTGTTTGTACAGAGTCCTCGAGAATACAAAACCTTACAAAGTTTAGAGATAGTTATTATTTAGTTATACTTTACGTGAAAGCAAGGTAACAATACTAATAAACTCGAAATTCAATATTATATTTCCTTTTGGCCTGAGGGGAAGGTAGAGGGGAACTTGAAAGGAATTGTAAGAATCTATTTCTTCACTTGGGTCCTGGGTATAATGATATTTATTTTATAATTCTGCATACTTTATCTATGCATTTCCTGTGTTTTTGTATATATGATATTTTCATGAGAAATCATTTAAAAGGATTTTTTAAAAAGTCTAAAGATGTGGTACATATATACAATGGAATATTACTCAGCTATAAAAAGGAATGAACTTGAGTCATTTGTAGAGACGTGGATGGACCTAGAGACTGTCATACAGAGTGAAGTAAGTCAGAAAGAGAAAAACAAATATCATCTATTAACGCATATTTGTGGAGTCTAGAAAAATGGTATAGATGAAGTGGTTTACAAGGCAGAAATAGAAACACAGATGTAGAGAACAAATGTATGGACACCAAGGGGAGAAGCGGGGTGGTGGGATGACTTGGGAGATTGGGATTGACATATATACACTGATATGTATAAAATAGATAACTAATGAGAACCTGCTGTATAGCACAGGGAGCTCCAGTGTACAGTAGAAACTGACACAATATTGTAAAATCACTATAACCCAATAAAAAAAAAAGTTTAAAAAAATATATATAGAGCACTTGACCTAGCATCCTATGTGTACGGTGCAAACACATCACAAGCTAAATTAAGAATGAGCCTGTGTTGGAACGAGGTGGAGCCTTCACTCACAGGCGGGAGCCCTTCATTTACGGGACCTGCTACGCCAGGCAGCTGCTCGCAGAGTTTGGGCAGTGAGTGCTGGCTGGAGCAGCCATAGCTCAAGCCGCCTGGTGGGACCAGCACAGGGCCAGGCTCTGCCAGGGGAGTTTAGGGGCCTGGGAGGGTCCCCCTGGCCTTAACACAGAGCAACCGCACTGGTGAGCAATCCAAGCCCAGAGCTTGCCTTTCTTTTCCTGGTTCTGGCACAACCCATGGCAGGGAGAGGGACCACATAAAGTGACCGCAGATGGCTTTCCGGCCGGCCTCGGCAGAGGACGGGCTTACGAAAAAATAGTTCTTGCACCTTGAACGTAATGGATTCTTGATCCCTACCCAGTACCAGAGAAGTGAATCTTCAGCAGTACAGTTATTTTGTAACAGGACATCCATGACAGTATTATGTATAATGTCAAAAGATATATTTACACCTAAATCTATAAATCTAAGTATATGTAATGTACTTACATGAGATGTATATATCTGTATGATATGTCTTATATATCATACATATTGTACATTGTATAAATATTATGTATGTAATATATAAATACAAAATATACAAATATAAATATATGCTTATACAATGTAAATTAATACAATAAAATTATATAAATATGTAACTATTATACTAAAATATATATAAATATGTTCCTTAATATTTAAATATCAATCCACTTTTTGATATTATAAATATTATCATTATGAATGTCCTCTTATACCTAGTAAAATGTTTACTGATGTTATTTGTAGTGTGAGGTTATGGGTTATTTTTTACCTTGTATATGTTCTGACTTTTCCACAGGGTTTACAAAAATGTGTATTACTTATTAAAAATCAAATTTAATATCTGGTGATTGATTTCAAGAAAGATTCATAATGAGATAGACGCAGTACGTCTGCCTCTTCGTGTATTCGAGAGCTTCTGGTCTTATCCAGCAATTCCCAGGGCTGTTGCTGGGTGGGCATGTGCTGTGGTTTCCATAGAGGGAGGCTTCCCCCAAGGTTGTGTAGCTTCTGGTCCTGGGTTGGTTTCTCAACGTTCAGGTCCCTTTTCCTAAGCTTCAGTGACTAATCTTATAAATGGCTCCACCATCATTCTTGTAATTTTGACAGAAACAACATAAATCAAAGGTTACGGGTAAGAAAGATTTCAGACCAGATTTCCAAGTATCTCCATCTGAAGGTTGAGTGATGGGAGCTCACACGTGGTGAATAGCAATGGTGGCAACAAATTGAAAGCACGGTGTTGCCGAGAGGCTGCCAGTCCGTGGGATGGTGGGAGCCTTTGATGGAAGGCTTTCAGGCTTTCTCTCCTTTTGATCTGGTGGCTGGGGTCACTTTGAAGTGCTAAAGATGAAGAGCTTGTTTCTCGGGGACGTCTTTTTCTCACATTTCATGAGGTTAGGTCTTTATTGCCGAAAGAGGGAGTCTTACTGCATGAAAGATACATAGCCTGACTGTGAACTGATTGCCACAGAGGGAAATGAAGGGGCGGGGAGAGGAAGAAGAGTGCCCATGGGAGGGATGCAGGGGGTGGGAGCAGAGCGTGGAAGAAAGGCGACTGAAGGCAAGAAGGCTGGAGAAGTCTGGTGGAAAAATAAGAATGGCGCTGAGCGTGGGGCTCTCAATAAAGAAAATAGAGACCCCTCTTTGTTGAGTGCTTCCTCTATACTAGGCACTTGCTAGGGTGATTCCTACAAGGACTTCACTTAATCCTTACCTGCTGACTTACTTGACATTAATTTGGTGTTAGCCTTAACAGACAGGGTAAGTGACTTTCTCCCCCTTCTCAGGGGTAGAACTCAGATGAGATTTGAACTCAGGCCATCTGATTCTCCAGCCAAGGCACTTACTCTGCTGTCATCCCTTCCCGTCTGCTCTGCACCAAGGTCTAGCATCATTCTTGCTACACAGTAGCCTTTTGCCAAAACTAATTAACACCTGGATAGAAACAGATGCAAATATGATTTATTTAAGGCTTCTAATTTCTAATGGGATAGACTCTTTTTTCATCAGTATCTCCATCACTGGAAAAAAAGCATTTTAGAAAAATGACATGAAAATGGGAGATGAAACTCCACAATACCACCATCAAGACCAATGTACTTTTTGGGTCGTTGTTCGTGTTGGCCCATATGTACAGCAGCATATACATACAGCTGAAATCACACTGTTGATGGAATTTTCTAATGAACTTGAATAATGACCCAGTCGAAAGCCACAAGGTGAAAAATAGATATGGCAACTGTCTTGTAAATAAAGCAAATCGATAGCAAAGTTAATATTGATGGAGAAGCTTGAGTTTAGAGGGGCCAGGAATTCCTCATCACAAGCTAAAAATCAGGCCGAAATAAACAACACAGTTTTCTAGCATGTACTTAAAATCCAGTTTCCCTCTAGGTAGTTTTCACCTAAATAAAATTGGAAGTGAAACTCTTGACTATATCCTGCATATTTCTTTGCTGGGAGAAGAGGTGAACACAGGTTCTACTTCACTGCTCGCTAGCTGTGGGACCCTGGTCAGGTATTTAATGCCTCTGAACCTCAATTTCCTCATCTATAAAATGGGAGTGTTATGACTGTTAAGGAGAAAGCATGCAAGGCACCTGCACATCGACGGCAAGGCACTGTGGAGGGTGCTCCGTAAGCGGTGGGGAAGAAGCACCACTGGGGCTGGATAAGAAAGCCAATCTCCCCGAGTGGGAGGGGCCTTCCTGAGCACTAGATTTATTTGATCACGTTGGTCAACTTCTATTCATGGTCTGAGTGGGCTAGTCTTCTCGGGACGGTTGTCTTTTAACTTATAAAGAAATCTAGGGTTGGAATTCTGAGCAAAGATGCCAATCAAGTTATCTTGCAAAGAGGGAGGCCAGCCACTGGGATAAGGATATTGAGAACAGCACTAGCTTATGAGTTCGACAGCCCTGGTTTCAAGTTCTTATGCTCTTGAGTTAGTTACTTAACCTTCCTGAGCATCAGTTTCACCACCCTTAATATGATCATTCAGCCAAAATTAATTAAGCACTTAACGTGTGTGTCAGCCCTGGAGATACAGCAGTGAGCAGGACAAACAAGGCCCCCATCTTCACGGGGAAGATGGATGGGTAAACAGTGTGATGGTGTGAGGATTAGGGGAGTGGAAGGAGTCGTGAGGGCTGGGACTGGATCCTGACTTGGGGTTCAATGCTATGTCATTTAATCCGCGCAACATGACATAGCATATGTGTAAATACGTAGTGTAGGCTGGTAACAGGTAAGTAATCCATGTGTATTATGATGGTCAGAAGAACAGCTTGACAAGCTGCAGAACTAAAACAACCCCTTCTAGATCATCTGGTCCTTTCTAGCTTTCTAATCTGGTGACGGGTACGGAGCTGGTTGCCTCAGGAGCTGGAGCATTTGTTAAAAATACACATTCCTGGGTTTCATCCCCCAAGGAAACCAATTCAGTAGGGGAAATGAATCTACATTTTAAAAGATTTTCTAGGTGATTCTAATGTGGCCTAACGGCGTCTCCTAATCCCATATTAGAGATGAAGAGATTGAGATTCAGGACAGGTGAGATGCCAAGGCCATGTAGCTAGTAGAGGAAGTCATTAAGGAATTGAGAGTATGAGGCTGATTCTTTTCATGGCTGAGTAATATTCCATTGTATATGTGTACCACATCTTCTTTATCCATTCCTGTTGATGGACGTTTAGGTTGCTTCCATGTCCTGGCTATTGTAAATAGTGCTGTAGTGAACAACGGGGTGCATGTATCTTTTTGAATTATGGTTTTCTCCAAGTATATGCCCAGTAGTGGGATTGCTGGGTCATATGGTAGCTCTATTTTTATTTTTTTTTTTTATTTTTTTTTTTTATTTTTTTTTTTTAGTTTTTTAAGGAACCTCCATACTGTTCTTCATAGTGGCTGTAGCAATTTACATTCCTACCAACAGTGCAAGAGGGTTCTCTTTTCTCCACACCCTCTCCAGCATTTATTGTTTGTAGATTTTCATATGATATCGCTTATATGTGGAATCTATAAAAAGAGTACAAATGAACTTAGTTACAAAACAGGAGTAGAGTCACAGAGGTAGAAAACAAACTTATGGTTACCAAGGGATAAGGGGGGGAAGGGATAAATTGGGAGATTGGGACTGACATATACACACTACTATATATAAAATAGATAACTACTAAGAACCCACTGTATAGCACAGGGAACTCTACTCAATGCTCTGTAATGGCCTATATGGGAAAAGAATCTCTAAAAGAGTGGATATATGTATGTGTATAACTGATTCACTTTGCCGTAAACCTGAAACTAACACAACGTTGTAAATCAACACCTCAATAAAAATTTTTGAAAAAAGAGAGAATGAGATTGGATGAGAGGGCAAATGGGAGTCCTGGGAGCACAGATCTCTAAGGAGTGTTTAGGATAAGCATCCCGTTGTTCCAGCTTCTGCATTTCTTCTAAGTGTCTTGAGTGTTGGCAGCCAAGATGCTGATGGGAAACCATCCTGGTTTTGTCTGTTTTTAGGCAGAAGCCTGGACTGGGATGGGGTGTGTGGTGGCTGGACTGCCAGAATGACTGTGGGGCTTTTGCTCGGCCTTGGCTAACAGAGAAATTGGAAAGCCAATTTCTTGGGAAATCACCGTGCAATCTCTTCCTCTAATTCAATTCTGCATTGATATCCAGGATGTCACATCACTGTGGAGATGAGAGGACAACATGGACATTGAGCCTGTGTCACAGTCCATGATTTTCAGATGTGTGTGAAGATCCTTAATTGTGTTGACACCCATTAGGTCTCCCTCCCTGGGCAGCTCCATGAGCTGCTTGAACACACTGTGATTAAGTTTCCTCATTCTGTCCTTGCGCCTGTGGTCCCAAGGATGTGCAGCCTCAGGCACCGCTCAGACCTTGATTTCGACGGCCACATTTCTGCAATACCCAGTCAACTGGACATGCGCTCCCTTTTCTGCCTCTGCTCATATCTGGCCCTGGTAGTGCGAGGGGAGAATGGGCTGATTAATTAGAAATGACAAAATCTTTTGGACACAAGTCATGATTGGCTGAGAGACTACCAACACTGTCTCCATGATTTCTTGCATAGGTTGTAAGAATAACACCCCATTCTACCACTGAGAGTTTCAGCAGCCAGTTCTGTGTTGCTTCCTGAACTAATCAAGCCTGGGAAGAGTTTCAACCACTCCTTGTCCACCAGACTGGACATAAAGGACTTAAGGATAAAAATCCATCCTGATTATTATTAAATTTAATATGCAACACAGTTATTCCCTTCATTCTGATGCTCGGCCGTATTAAATACTGATCCAATCCCATCATATTCATCTCTAATGGATCACCTAAACATTTTTCTTGCAAAAGTGAATTTGAATTTTCTATAATTACTTGAAATGGGGGTTATAGGCTAGGGCATAGATTTTCTTTTAAAATTGGGATTTAAAAAATGCATTTTGATGTTGTAAACAGCCAGAATTTTGTTGATGTTTCATTCAACTATATATATATATATATATATATAGTTGAATGAATATATATATATATATATAGTTGAATGAATATATATATATATTTTACAATTGCCACAAATAATATCAACTGAGGAAAAGAGAGATGTGATACTTAGGCAATACTTTTATGGTGGGAGGAATTGAATCCTTATTGTCAGAGTTCCCCAAAAGTGATGGGAAACAGTAAAGCGTTTCTGCTGTGAGAGTGACTTGCTCTGATATGTGATGCAAAGCTTTACTCTGGCAGTACAGAGAAAGGCTCAGAGTTAGGGGATGGAGGCTGGAGAGAGGGAGGCCGAGGGAGTCTGATTAGGTGATGTCCACAGACCAGGTGAGTGGTAAGCCCTGGCCGTGGTACTGAGCTGGAGAGGAGGGGATGGATTGGCTGTGTTATGGAGGCAGATTGGACTGGATGGGTTGATCTGTGGAATATTCTGGTGCAGGAGAGTGAGGCGTGTTGGGTTGACTGCTCTGTCTCTGGCTGGAAGACTGTGGATGGGGTGTCTGGGGAGGACTGATGTGGGACAGGGGAAGGAAGAGAGCGAAGCAAACCTGGGGACTTCTCCACGGTGAAGTCAGGCTTCTATCCGCATCTTCTGGTCCACCGCTCATTCTACCACCCCCAAAGGAGGAATGAGGTCTCGGGGGCTTTCACGATGTTGGGAAGATTCATTTCTATTTGACAAGATATGCAATGGGGAGCAAACTTCTAGGAGTAATTATGTGCAGGCGAACCTTTATTTGATAAGGAATAGAAGATGATCAATTGTATTTTCTCTGCCAGCCCTTTAATTCCCCAGCTCATTCTGATTTTATGACCCCCTAATTAACCTGGTAATTAAACAAATGTAAACAGCCATTTCATAAATACAGCGCCACGCTTTGGTGCTGCCTTTATGCTGAGTTCTCATTAACAGCCTGAGTTATTTCTCATTTACATGCAAGGAAGTACAGGAACCTGGTGCTCACAGAGAGCAGCAAAAGTAGTTTAATATCTCATGTAGGTAAATTGATGAAACCATACCTGAAAATTGTGTGTGTGTGCATGGCGATATTGCTTTGCTAAAAATACCTTCTTGTGTTTATGACTGATCATTTTGCATTCATTTCATGAGTTTTTGTTAAGGAGCGTGGTCTACTATTTTATTAAAGTTATCACCTTACTACTAATATCGTTTGCCTTTTCACCATGTGTTTTTCTATGAGATGCGGCCAGGGAAAGAAAAAGAAACCTTCATACTCAAGGGGATGGCTCCAAAATTTTTGAAAGTGAGGGTCCCCGCCCTCCCATTTTGAGGTTGAAATGATTCCTTAGGGGCCAACTGGAAAACTGTAGTGGAAGAGGAGGTACACCTTCAATATCAAGTTCGCAGAAGAGAGCTGAGACTTGGCATGTCTTGTCAGCATGGCCTTCTGGAAAACACACACACTTTAGAGCTGAAAGAAATGGGGTTGGGTCCTTAGCTCTGATTCTCACCAGCTGGGTGACCTCGGCTAGCTTCTTATTTCTCTATTGGCTTATCTGGAAACTGAGGGAGAATTACACCTTCTTTACTTGGTGGTATGAGTACAAATGAGATGTTTCATGCAAAAGTATCTTATAAAATGCAAAGTGCTCTAAAATGTTTCTTCCCTTTGCATTTATTACATTAAAAACATAAATTTATTTATTTTATATTTTTGGCTGCGTTGGGTCTTCATTGCTGCGCACGGGCTTTCTCTAGTTGCGGCGAGCGGGGGCTACTCTTCATTGCGGTGTGCGGGCTTCTCATTGCGGTGGCTTCTCTTGTTGTGGAGCACGGGCTCTAGGCGCGCGGGCTCGGTAGTTGTGGCTCGAGGGCTCTAGAGCACAGACTCAGTAGTTGTGGCACACGGGCTTAGTTGCTCCGTAGCATGTGGGATCTTCCCTGCAATGGCAGGCGGCTTCTTAACCGCTGCACCACCAGGGAAGCCCGCATTTATTACATTTTTACCAAGTGATTTTTCTGACAGTCACCTCCTACTTTAGACTGTGCTCCTTTCCTCTCTGCTACACTCCCCCACCACCCTAGTGGTCCCTCTAGCCTTCCTTCATTCACTCCATCAACAAATGTGGATCGAGCATCCATTAGGTGCCAGACATGGTGTTAAGCACTGCCCCCTGTACTGAAATTACCCCAGCATTTTTTTGAAGAGACTATTTGCTTCTTGAAGGCAGGGATGTGTTTTTCTTATTCTTGAAGGAAAGGAGCATCTATTTTTGTTTCCTTGTTTTAAATTGGGGTATATTTGTTTTACAGTGTTGTGTTAGTTTCTACTGTACAGCGAGGTGAAGTAGAGTTCCCTGTGCTATACAGCAGGTTCTCGTTAGTTATCTATTTTATACATATTAGTGTATATATGTTAATCCAAATCTCCTAATTCATCCTACCCCTCCCTTCCCTTCTTGGTGTCCATATGTTTGTACTCTACATCTATGTCTCTATTTCTGCCTTAAAAACTGGTTCATCTGTACCATTTTTCTAGATTCCACAAATATGCGTTAATATATGATATCTGTTTTTCTCTCTCTGACTTACTTCACTCTGTATGACAGTCTCTAGGTCCATCCATGTCTCTTCAAATGACCCAGTTTCATTCCTTTTCATGGCTGAGTAATATTCCATTGTATATGTGTACCACATCTTCTTTTCCATTCTTCTGTTGACGGACATTTGGGCTGCTTTCATGTCCTGGCTATTGTAAATAGTGCTGCAATGAACATTGGGGTGCATGTGTCTTTTTGAATTATGATTTTTTATTTGTTTCTTGAAGTCAAAGAAATTGGTATCCTTTCTCTTAGCAAAGTGCCTAACATACAATAAGTGGTTTTTAAAATTACTATTATTTCAAATTTTTTATTTTTAATGCAAGTTTTAAAGGTTACACTTCATTTACAGTTATTACAAAATATTGGCTATATTTCCCATGTTGTACAATACATCATTGTAGCCTATCTTACACCCAATAGTTTGTACCTTCCACTCTCCCACCTTTCTTTTGCACCCCCGAACTGGTAATCACTAGTTTGTTCTCTATATATGTGAGGCTACTTGTTTTTTGTTATATTCACTAGTTGGTTGTATTTTTTAGATTCCACATATAAGGGATATCATACAGTATTTGTCTTTCTCTGTCTGACTTATTTCACTTAGCATAATGCCCTCCAAATCCATCCATATTGCTACAAATGGCAAAATTTCGTTCTTAAGGCTGAGTAGTATTCCATTAAATATATATATACCACATCTTCTTTATATATATGGGGTACATATATCTTTCTGAATTAGTGTTTTTGGTTTTTTTTGGATATATACCCAGGAATGGAATTGTTGGGTCATGTGGTAGTTATATTTTCAGTTCTTTGAGAAACCTCTATACTGTCTTCCACAGTCACTACACCAGTTTACATTCCCACCAACAGTGTATGAGGGTACCCTCTTCTCCACATCCTTGACAGCATTTACATACAGCAAGTGCTGATTGAACCTGAGGCCTGTATGTCCCATGAGCCTCCATCTGGTCTAATTTTGTTATACAGCAGTAGAGAGAGAGGACAAGGAGTTAAGAAACCAATTGGTCATTCTCTTCCAAGACATGCTTATAGAATTAACAATACAACAATATTCAAATACTTCAATTTTTAATGAACAAATTCCTCCATGTTAGCAGAATTAGGATCATGACCTACTTGGACCTCTTGGCTTGCTAATCCTTGCCCATCCTCCAGTTTTGTGTTTGCCCAGCTTCACACACACATGATTTATTTTCCTTTGTTTTGAAGGTATCCACTCTGGGGTGGTACCTTCATGGATACACCACTTGGAATAAGCCCGTTTGACAGCACTGTAGGACCTCATAGCCTGTGTCCTTACCTGTGCGGCCTGTACCCATAGGTTGTTCAGGATACACTTCAAAAGAAGTAGGCTCACCCAGATAGAGGCATAAAATGCCCCCTCCCCAATACAACTTCTTTCTAACTTTTAAAGTTTCTTTGCACCTATGTACCTTACTGAAAAATCCCCAGAGTTTGTCTGCAGATATGTATTGAGTCTTGGTGTGCGTCAGTCCTTGTCGATATGCAGTGAGGGATACAAACAAGTATGTGAGACTTGAAATATGCCCTTAAGGCTTATGATCTTTTTGGAGGGATGAGACATGAATTCAAGAACATCTATTAGGTTTTTTCCATAAAGAGATGATTGTGAGGTGATGGGAAGAACATGCACTAGGAAAGAGACCCAAGCTCTTGCCTGGATTTATCATCAACTCACTTATTTAGGAAACTCAAGTCCTCTCAAATCATATTTCTGCTTTTATCTGCTTTTTGAAGAGTGACTTTCTTGATGATTTCATTTGAACAAAGGTTTCTGCTTCTGCTGAAAAACAAGGTTAAAACCAGTCAGTTGCTAAGGTCATTCTAGTTTGAATGACCCCGTCTTCTAAGAGGAGTCACAGAGAGCAAGGTGCATTTGGTCTTGTCTTGACCACAACAATGAGATACCATAGGTAAAGTTCTTAGGACATGGACAAACATTTACTGTGTTAAATAATCAGTAGTTTATTCCTTTCCTTTCTTTTCTTTCCTGCCACATTTTACTTTTTCTCTTTCTTGTTTCTTCATGGCTAATATGGCAAAGCTCATCCAGATCTTTTGTTCTCAACTTAAAATCTGATAAATTTCACCCTTGATTTGCAGTTAGTAGCTCTAGGCAAAGACAAATAAGATTAACCAAGACACCTTAAGTTTGGTCAAATCAAATTCTTTGGTTCTTCCAGGATTCAGGAAGCTTCTGTCTCCACTTGCAGCTGAAGGTCCCAGGGCATCTTGGGATAAACTCTCTCTCTTGGATATTTTGGCTTTTGTGGCTGGTGGTCCTGAGTTGGCCTCCCTAGGACCAGCATCCTTATCCTGCTACTTTAGTGCTCTCTTCTGGACTGATCTAGGCTCTTTGTTTTATTTATTTATTTTTTTTTTTGCGGTACGCGGGCCTCTCACTGCTGTGACCTCTCCCGCTGCGGAGCACAGGCTCCGGACGCGCAGGCTCAGTGGCCATGGCTCACGGGCCCAGCCGCTCCACGGCATGTGGGATCTTCCTGGACCGGGGCACAAACCTGCGTCCCCTGCATCGGCAGGTGGACTCTCAACCACTGCGCCACCAGGGAAGCCCGATCTAGGCTCTTTGAACTGGAGAGACTGCTCCAGTTTCTCCCTATAGATGTGGCTTGCTGTTATGAGCTGGTTATTCAGCCCTCTGAATACTGCACAGATTTTTCCATCAGTTATTACAGTGAAATACTGCCATTGGGAAGGTAATAAAATCTCTGACCTGAGGAAAGAATGTTTCACACATACCTAACGACCAGAGAGAACTCATAGAAAGTTCATCACAAGGCAGCACCATTCATCCTTGTGCATCTCCCCATGACCATTGCTACAAAACTTTGCTCTGGAGCACACATCCCTATAGTTTAATAGGGACAAAACTGCCCAAACTGTGGGATTAAAATAAATTTGGGTTAAAGAGTCTCTCCTCTTTCTAACTATCATTTGTCCTCCCATTTTCCCACCTCTTGCTTACCCCTCTACTAGAACTTTCTTCTTCCCCTTTTTATCTCCTCTTCATTCTAATCAGGTTGTAAGGAGGAACAGTTGAACAGAAGCCAGTTAGGTCAAGCAGAGCCTAAAGCAGAAGCAGCTGTGCCAGTGAGTGGATCCAGATCACGTGATAGTTGAGAAGCTGTGAATTGTATAAATCGAATATTTAAGAAGTGTATTAAAACTTTGGGCTTCCTTGGTGGTGCAGTGGTTAAGAATCTGCCTGCCAATGCAGGGGACACGGGTCCGAGCCCTGGTCCGGGAAGATCCCACATGCCGCGGAGCAACTAAGCCCATGCGCCACAACTACTAAGCCTGCGCTGTAGAGCTCGTGAGCCACAACTACTGAGCCCATGTGCCTAGAGCCCATGCTCTGCAACAAGAGAAGTGACCGCAATGAGAAGCCCGCGCACCGTAATGAAGAGCAGCCCCTGCTCGTCGCAACTAGAGAAAGCCCCCGTGTAGCAACGAAGACCCACCGCAGCCAAAAATAAATAAACAAAATAAATAAATTAAAAAAAAGAAGTATATTAAAGCTCTGAAATGTAATGTGCTTGACATAGTAAAACTAAGCTGAGATCAGAAATGGGGGAAGAAAGAATCACCTATGAGGTGTGCATCCCCCTTTTAAGTCTTCTCTTGCCTCCTGGAAGAAAATACACTAATGTGTACATCTTTCCCCAATTTACCATGAAACTTAAAGGAATCTGCTTCCCCTTAGTAGGAAAGATATCAAGGATATTCTTTATACATAACATCCATCCTGAATGAGAGAGAGCCCGTTGACCGAGATTTTGAAAAGTCTCTTCAAGGGAAATGCCCTGACAGAGAAATGCAGTGGTGGTATTTTAAATTGACATCTAACATGAGGAGTTTCAGAGAGGAAGATCCCCAGGAGGAAATAATACTGGAAAATGTCATTGTAAAAATGTAATATTTAGTTTATTGTTTTCCTAGGTAAATGTTTCTCCTCTACATGGCTTTCTAATTTTCGCCTGTTTTGAGAAAATGATCGGGTTGGCGCAGCCCGTGCAAGAGGAAGGTATAGTTCCAGCCATTATTCAACCCAAGGGAAACGTCTGGCTCTTTGTATCAAGACTAATGCAAAGGAGTATATAACAATGTCCAGAAAGGCACTGGCATCTACTTATATAAATCTCTATAAACACCTCTTCACTTTAATGAAATGATGCCAAAGAAAAGTCATTAGAGCAAAAGTTTTCATTTTGGTGAAGCCAATTTGTCAAATTTTTTCTTTCACAGATTGTGTTCTTGGTTTATGGCCACAAATATTGTCTATTGTGTTTCTTCTAAAAGCTTTATAATATAATATTTGGTTTTTATATTTGTTAATGTATTTTAATTAATTTTTGTATAAGGCATGAGGTTTAGGTCAAAGTCAATTTTTTTTTAATTTTTTTGTATATGGCTTATCCAATTGTTCCAAAACTTCTGTTGAAAAGACTACTCTTTCTTCACTGAATTGTTTTTGTGTCTTTGTCTAAAACCCAATGGACATATTTGTGGGTTTATTTTATCCCATGATCTTTGTGTCTATTCCTTCACCAATATCAATGCTATCTCAATTATTGTAGTTTTGTAACATCTTAATATTGATTAGTGTAATTCTTCTAACTTTATTCTTTTATTTTTCCCCCAAATAGTTTTGGCTTTTCCAGTTCCTTAGCCTTTCCATAAACTTTAGAATCAGCTTGTCTATATCTACAAAAAAGTTCTTCCAAGATTTTGATTGAAATTACATTAAATCTGTAGATCAGTTGGTCATCTTTACTATATTGAGTCTTTTAATCTATGAATGTACTATGTCTCCCCATTTTTTAGGCTTTTGATGTCTTTCACTAGGATTTTGTCGGGATCTGTAAAGTATGACCTGTGAACCAAATCTGGTCTGTGGCCTATTTTGTAAGACAAGTGATCTAAGAAGGGTTTTTACATTTTTAATGAGTCATAAAACAAAAACAGAAGCAAAGCAAAACAAAACAAAAACAAAGAGGAATATGCAACAGACACTGTAATAGCTCCCAAAGCCTAAAATCTATCTGACCCTTTCCATCAAGTTTTCTGGCTTCTGCTGTAGGTGATTTGTTAGCTTATACCTCAATGCTTCATTTTGTGAGGAGCTATTGTAAATTTTTGTTTGTTTCCAATTGTTCACTGGTAGTATATAGAAGTCTGATTGGTTTTTGTTTATTGAATTTAACTTATAAGGAACTGAACTAAAAATTAAAACCATTTAGTTTTAAAATCATTTGTAGGGCTAAACTCCTGTGGCTACAAAAATCAATGAAGATATGTATGATCCTTTCCCTCCACTTACTCTGTCTGATGGTGGTGGAATCAGTGATGGAGGTGCTGATGTGAGACAATTGACAGAACTCATTGTGAGCTATGTACTTACTGTGCTGCAGTTGGGCACAGGATGCTTGCACTGTGTAGAGCAGGGGCTCCCAGCCTCCAAGCCGTGGACTGATACCGGTCCATGGCCCTAAAGAACTGGGCTGCACAGCAGGAGGTGAGCGGCAGGCGAACGAGTGAGGCTTCATCTGTATTTATAGCCGCTCCCCATCACTCACATTATCCCCTGAGCAGCAGCAGCATTAGATTCTCATCAGAGCGCGAACCCTACTGTGAACTGCGCATGCGAGGGATCTAGGTTGCAGGCTCCTTATGAAAATCTAATGCCTGATGATCTGAGGTGGAGCTGAGGCGGTGATGCTAGTGCTGGGGAGCGGCTGCAAATACAGATTATCATTAGCAGAGAGGTGTGACTGCACAGAGACCGTAATAAATCAATTGATTGAAGACTCATATCAAAACCGCATCAGTGAGTGGCAAGTGACAAGCTGCATCTTATGGAGTAGACTGGACATAAGCAACACACTTCAGGTGTCACTGTCTCCCATCACCCCCAGATGGGACCATCTAGTTGCAGGAAAACAAGCTCAGGGCTCCCACTGATTCTGCATTATGGTGAGTTGTGTAATTATTTCATTATATATTACAATGTAATAATAATAGAAATAAAGTGCACAATAAAGGTAATGTGCTGGAGTCATCCCACCCCCCCCACCCCACCCCCACTGCCAGACCATTGGAAAAATTGTCTTCCACAAAACCGGTCCCTGGTGCCAAAAATGTTGGGGACCACTGGTGTAGAGCACAGAAGGATACTATACCACACAGGCGAAGAAGAGAGGCAGGTTCCGGGAGGCCTATGTGTGGCTGACCTGAGTCTTGAAGAATAAATACGAGTTAAGGAAAAAGATGGGAGGACATAAAGGCAGAAGTAGAAAGTCATGAAACAGTAGGTTTGTTTCTAGAACTACAGGCAACTCAGTGTCTCTGGGACCAAGTATGTATATGTAGAAGGGGTGACAGATGCTACTATAGGGGCCAAGCACGTGGATTGTGTGTGCCAAATTAAGGCATTTCAACTTTATAGTGAAACTATTGGAAGATGCTAAAGTTTTGTGAGCATGCAATACAAAATTCTCTGTACTGAGTATGACTTTGGCATGCAATGTGTGACACTGTGTCCCTGAAGAGTAACTGTCTCTATTTAGAGGGATGTGACAAAAAAAAAAAAAAAAAAAATCTTTTAGAACTTCTGCCTCTCCCAAAATAGTTACTCTCGTGTGAATAATCTAGCTGGCCATCTGGACTCAGATTGTACCTTCAGACGTTTCTACTCATCACCTCTTCATCCAACTTTTAGCAGCTTCCAATGTCCTGCCAAGGACTTTTCTGCATATTTCTTTCTTGCTCTGCTTTTCTTATTTCATCTCTGAAAAAAATCCAGTTCCTCAAGATTCTTAGGGACATGAGTGTGCAAAGCAACAAAACAAACATTTGATAAGAAACATACATGGAGGTTGGTGGAGTGACCTCCGTGGAGCCTGACCCCCATTGCCCTTGGGTGAGGATCACTCAGCACTTCTAGGGGATCCCGGGACAACACCCTCTTGTATAGCCTGGTGATCCTCCGTAGCAAGTCCTTTTCACACAACGTTTCATTAAGTGGCTCAAAACATCTCTAGAAAACATGTATACAGTATGGTTTACTGGTTACGACCAAAGTTGATTTGCCAAGTTACTTAACCTTTCTAAGCTTATTTCCTCATCCTTGAATAAGGCCAATGATGGTACCTACCTCTTTGGGTCCTTGTGAAGATTGAGAAGAAGTCTGTAAAGTTCTTGGCAGGTACCTGCCCATGATAATAGCATAACAGATAGGAGCTACCCTTAGCGGTGCTGGTGCCTTTGCTGTTCCCTACACAGTTGTGTTAGCCTCATAAACCTTATACTTGTGCCTACAGAACATTTTGGAGGAATTAAAGGTGAGTTGGGAAGGAAAACAGGAATCATCCTTTGATTTTCACAATCAAGTATAAGTATCAAGTATCTGCACATTTTTTTACCTTAAAATGAGATAAAAATCCATCTTGGTATAACTTACACCCATCAGTTCTAATTCTCCTTCTTTGGATGCCATAGAACACATGGGATTTTTCTTTCACATCGTGGATTCTTCGGGCATTTTAGGAAAGTAAGTTTGCTCCTTATTATGTCCTCTTTACTTAAAGAAGCACTTTGTCTCTCCCAGTCTAATGAGATTATATCAGGATTCATTTCTGGGCTCATAGGTTCTGTCTGCTATTAGTCTGCAACATCCGTATCTGCAGGCCCCAAATTCCCTATAGGAAGGGAAAGCCACAGCCACAAATCAATCTGCATAAATGTACCGAGCATAATTATACGTAAGGCAACTGGAGAAGAGAAATGGCCACATGCTTCATAACATCAAACCAAGTCCTTTGGGGTTGTCAGTGGAGGGTGTATCTGTGTCTTCATGTGTCAGGTGGTGGAGGAGGTCAGGGCTGGAGGGTGAGGCCAGCCCTTGGAGTTCACACCGTTGGTGGGAAGATGCACCTTCCCCTTGGAGCCAGTCTCCAATCCTGGCTGCCGAGGCTTCAAAGCTGCCTAGGGTTGCTGCTTACATTTTACTCTTTGTTATGAACTGAATGTTTGTCTTCCCTGAAAATTCATATGTTGAAAGTTTATCCCCCTATGTGAAGACATTAGGAGGTGGGGCTATAGAAGGAAATTAGGATTAGATGAGATTATGAGGACAGAGCCCTCATGAGTGGGATTAGAGCCTTTATAAGGGTCATGAGGGAGCTTGTGCCCTCTGCTGTCTGTCATGTAAGGATAATGAGTCAACAGTCCGGGACTCTTACTAGAACCTGACCAGGCTGGCACCCTGGTCTTGGATTCTATCCTCCAGAATTGTGAGAAATGAATTTCTGTAGTTTATAAGTCACCCAGTTTATGGTCCTTTGCTATAGCAGCCTGAACAGACTGAGGCATTTATGCTGCCCATGTTTTCAGAGCACAGGTGGGGGCTGGAGTGAAATCCGGGAATTACAGAGTAGCTCACAAATGGGTATCATATACGTCTGCTGTCTCAGCACACAGACCCTGGCCCATCCACATGGGTTTTTCCAGGCTGTTTCTGTCTGTCTGGCTCTGGGTAATTGGATGTGGCAGCCATCAGTGTTTGACTTCCAACCAGGAGCACCCTGAATCTATCTATCTCCTCACAGTGCAAGGACAAGTACTGTGTCCAGTACTTGTCCAGTACTTGTCCAAGGACAAGTCCCAGAAATGAGAAGAAACTCCATCTTCCCATTTTCTGAGTCTCTATTTCCTGCTCCACAAGCTACCTCATCTCAGGATGGTGGGAATTTTCTCTTCCTTCAGTGGATGCTCTTGTCCTTTACTCACAGGGATGTGGCCTCTGGCTATGCTCTGAGCAGGTCCAAAACACCAGAGCACAATAGCATAACAGCCTTACAAAGACTTACAAAGGATACCCTTAGGCTGGTTTTGGGCATGTGCCTCATTTCTGTGCCAGTCTCTGTTGCTATAGGGCTGGGGTTCTAAGGCTAGTTCAGCTTGAGTCACATGCCTAGTCTCATGGTTAAGACATAGGATTTGCTATTTGAAGAAATAATCATGAAATGACCATGATTTGTGACTTATCTATTCCCCACCCTTTACATTTCCTGCTGTTCCTTTTGAAATATTCCCTCATTTGGAGCACAAGTGTATTCTGACCAATACACAAAATCCTCATCACCATCACCATCATCAAAATTTCTCCAATACCTATTATGTTCCAAATGCCGTATGAAATCTATGTCATTTACTATTCCTAGAAAACCTATATTGTGGCTAGAACCAAGATTCCCTCCAGAAAGCTAAATTCTAAAATCAATGCTAGGAGATCAGAACACGGCAGCGCAAAATCACTTCCAACAGAAAAATGTTTCTTGGGTCTAAAAGATTTGAAGAAACTCAATTGAACATGTTAGTATTTCTAAGGGAAAGAATGAGGCTATCAGAAAGGACCCCAGGAAGCAGAAGGTGTGGAGGCAAAATTTACCAGTGCCCATACAGGCACTGTCCCTGGAGAGGTGCTGTGAATACTTTGGTCCCAATGGCCACGTTGTCCTGATGCCTTGAAACAGGTGTTTCATCGAATTCTCCTTTTTCTGATTCCATGTTCATGAGTCGACCTCCCGATTATAATTTGGCTTCCCCTGTGCTTTCCAGGGAGGAGAAATATTAGTCATGCTGATATGACCTTGAGCTTTTTTTAAATCACAATTCTAATCCTCCTTATCATTTTAAAAGTCGATATTCTGTTTTTTCATCGCTCCAGTGAGCTTAGTCAGTGTGATTCCATCCTGAGAGATGGGTGGACATTTGGTGGGCTGAAAAATCATGTCATTACTGTCACAAAATTGATGGCCAGACATTAGATTATAGTAAATTTCCAAGGTACCTATGTCTGCCATTCTTTCCTTTGGACACGTTTCACACTGTATGCTTGGGCTAGGACCAACTTTTTCCTTTACTATTTTCAACATGTCTAAATATAAATAACCTCATATTTCAGATGGAGAAATAGATGCTTAATAGGGGAAGTTAAGTGATTCCTTAAAAATCACATTGCTGTGATGAAGTAGGTTTAGAATCCAGGTCCTTCTGACTTCAAAGCTCATGCTGTCTCTCCTTTACCAGATACTTTCATCTCCCCGTTTGGAGCCAGTAGTTCTCAGCTACAGCCTAATATTGCATGTTTAGTAGGGAGAGGGCTACCTCTGAATGTATTTGTGGTGGACCAAACCCTTTGTCTACAAATGAATACCTCTATCAAGGAAGAACCAATCACCATCTTTGTGAGCACATGCAAGATGGCGCCACCAAACAGAAGAAAGTAATGTGCAGAGTCTCATAACTAAAGGCATTTTCGGATAGGTATGTAGAGTGCAGGGCTTGGAGCACAGTAGATCCGCTGTCACTGGTAGTTCTTTTCCCTATCGGGACAGAGAGGTGTAGGAAGATAAAAGAACATAAGCCAAGGGTTCCTGCAGGCGTGAAAACCACAGGGGCCAGTAGCCGCATAAAAGATGCACGGAAAATTCTTCCTAATCATCCACCTCTGGTAGATTGTTTGCCTCCTTGGGTGGGGAGAGCCAGCCCAGACAGATAGGAAAGCAGTAATCTGTGGAAACCATCTGTAAGTGCTGACGGGACTTTGGCAGGCAGGCAGGCTGGGATCCGTTTCTACTGATCTGTAAATCCAGCTTTAAAAATTGCTCCCCATGGGAGGCCTGGGGGTGGCTTAGAGTACTTTGCGGGTCAATTTCTGAAAGAAGATATGTGGAAGGGCAGGAGGATATGTCATCTGGACCCACTTAAGAGGACATTTTTTAGGTCTCAGCTCAGATGTCACCTCTGCAGGAAGGCTCCCGCCCCTGAATTATATTTCTCTATTTATATATTTCATAAATCAACCTCCTGAATCCTATTTATTTATTTACTACCCTCTCCCAACTAGGATGTCATCTTCATGAGGGTAAAGGCTTCATCTCTCTTTTGTCAGTATACTGCAAATGCCTAAAGGAGAGTCTGGCACATGGCAGGTGCTTCATAAATATTTGCCGATGGGTTGAGTCGATGAATGAATCAATAAATAACTGAATTAATGAATGGGCAGAGAAGATGGTGAGAAGTAATGAGAAACAATGGTGAGTGGAAGGAGCCCAGTATTTGGAAAAATATGGACCTGATCCCAATCTTGATCCTAAACTAACTGGATATATGACCTTAATCCTTCTGAGTTTTGTTTTTGGTCTATAAAACTCTGTTTCACAAAATCATTATAAAGATTAAATCATAGTCCATTACCATCTGCAAAGTGACTGGCATAATGGCTGACATTATGAGCCATTATGCCAGTCACTTTGAGAACTAAGATATATTAGTGTCACTGTCTTCCTTCCAAATACATCAGCACAAGTACAACCACGCATCTACCTCAAATCGATGTACATTTCTTGTATGAAATGCTAAGCACTTGGGACCATCAGATAAATAAGGTTCATGTTCTGCCCTCGAAAATCTCCTAGTACCCCTTACACAGAAATAAAAAAAGTTAGCTTGGAGCCAGGGATATGGGTTGGCATTTTCTTCATTTCTTAATAATAGAAGCACCTACTTTCTATCTCACACAATTATTTAATTGAATTTTATCTTTAAACCAAGCCTAAGAGGTAGGTATTATTTTAATTTGGCAGATAAAGAAATTGAGACTCAGAGCAGTGAAGTAACTTGTTCAAGATCACACCGTTCACGGGCAGTGGACCAACGGCTCGGTACCAGTTCTGTACGATGTCAACATCTACATTCTTTGCACTGTGTTTCATGCCTGTGTGTTTCTAACAACTCTATTGGTGACTCTAGGGGAAGTTTCTGTTCTTTATTCACCTATTTGCACAGGCAATGTACATTCTCTCCTAATTGAATCTTTCTTCTTGGAGTCCCCTAAGATTTTGACATATGCCTGCTCTTATTTAAGCCATTGGCTGCTACGGCTCAGTTCATTTCATTTATTATAAAAGATGTGCACATTTTATATATTATGCTCTAGGGCAACTTAGTGAATCATCTTGTGATTCAAGATACCAAACTAGTGTTTTTTATGGAACTGCAGCCATCATTGGGTGCAATCACAGAAGTTTAGCCATTTGGAAGTTTTTTCTGATAGCCATTTTGTTTCAAGGTGACAACTCACAAACTGAACTGAAAAAAAAATAATAAAAATGTATAGAGAATAAACTACACCTACATATAAGAACATTTCATAAACTAAATGCTGAGCAAAAGATGCCAAACTCAAAAGATTACATACTGTATGATTCCATTTAGTAGCGTTCAAAAACAGGCACAGCTAATTTGTGGTGCGAGAAGTGTAGACGTTGGTTACCCTGGAGTGGGGGAGGGAAAGTAGCAGCTAGATGGGGGAGTGAGGAAGCCTTCTTTGGATGATCTGGCTCGGAAGTCGGAGCAAGACGCTCTGAATTAATTCTGATAATCTTTGCCGTACACTGTTCTGTCTCTTTTCAAGTGGGAGTTTACTCTGTAGAAGGCAGCCTCTTCTGTTTTTGAGCCATTCCAGTTGATGAAATGCCCATTAAACAGAAACCTTTCTCCTGTAACTTCCAGCCGTTGGTTCTACTTATGTATTTAGATGAGACTGGTCATGTGCCAGGCACTTTACATATTTTCTCCTTTAATTCTCATTAGTATCCTCCAAGTTAGGTACTATATATTTTTTCTAGTAACAGACTAGAGGATCAGAAAGGTTAAAGTTAGGTACTATTTTTTCTTTTTTAATATTTAAGAAAATTGAGCATCACAGAGGTTAATAACTTACCGAAGGTCACACAGCTACTAGATGGGAGATTTCAAACTCAGGTCTAGGTTTAAAGACCTTTTGAATCACTCCACTCTATCCCCTCTCCTCTCTGGTATAGTCTGTTAAATGCCTGAATACCAGCCATCATACCCTGACTCCTACTTCCCTCCAAAGTTTTAACTCTTCAGCTTATACTCCTGTGCAGACACCTGTTGTTTGTCTGTTCAGCACTCCCCCTCCAGCTTCGTGGCTGCCACAAGAGCTGTCATATTTGGTCATGACCCTGTCCCTGGTCCCAGGAGATTGGTTCATGTGGGTTCCTGGTCAAAGCCAGCCAGTGAATTCTGCTTCTCTTTCCTTATTGCCAAGGCCTTATGGGCTATCAGCAGTCATCTGACTTAGTTAAGCAGACTCAGAAACAAGCCAAATTGTTGGTTGTTAGTTGTCTGCTTTGTCTAAGTTTTCCCCTTCTAATTCATTGAGACGAATGTCTCCCTGGAATCCCCTCACTTTTCTCCAGGTACAGGGTTACTTTCTACCGCTGGTCATGCGGTGATTCCTTCCTCAGTGCTGTGCTCTGACCCCCATCCAAGCAGACCACCCTCATGTTTGTCCACCTTGCACATCCAGCCACTGAGCTTCCACCTGAAGCAATTCTGCTTAGATCCCTCAGCTCACATGCAGTGAGGCCCTTGGATCTTCTCCATGGCTCTTTCTTGAACATGCTGTTGGTGCATTATTTTCACCATGAGACCCCAAATTTTGTTGGTGGCAAGAGCTGTGCCCTGTGCATATCTGTTTCTTCCCTCACTCTGCCAGGGACTAGGCTAGAGCTCTGTTCAGAGAAGGATGTTCAGAGAATCCAAGTAAAACACAAAAATAAATGAATGGAAAATAATTTTGCTTCATAATGTGTGGTGTTGTTTTGGTGAGTGGAGATTCCAGGGAGACAGATTTCAGCTCAAAGGAAGAATTTTTTTTTTTTTTTTAAAGCCTAAGAGACTCAATGACAGATGGGGCTGCCCAGTAGAGGAGTGAGCATCAGTCCTCTCTTGTTGGCTCAAAGGTAGATGTCTACTTGGAAGACGGCTGGACAGGAGAGTCAAGGATGGTCAGGCACTTTCCAAACTGTTATGAACATGAACCACGTTAAGTGATGTCCTTTATACCACAACTGCCTTAGTTAGCTCAGGCTGCCATAACAAAATGCCATAACAAAATACCACAACCGGTGGCTTAAACAACAGAAATTTATTACCTCACAGTTTTAGAAGCTGGCTAGCCCAAGATCAAGGCGCCAGCAAGGTTGGTTTCTATTGAAAGCTCTCTTCTTGGCTTGCAGACAGCTGCCTTCTAGCTGTGTCCTCACATGGTGAAGAGAGAGAAAATGAGAGAGAGCTCTCTGGTGTTTCTTCACATATTGGATCAGGGTGCCACCCTGATGACCTCATTTAACCTTAATTACCTCTCCAAATATAGTCACATTGGGGGTTAGGGTTTCAACATATGAATTCTGGGGAGGACACAATTCAGTCCATGGCAAAAATCTGGACTGATTTGTATATATATAAATTCTCCTTCTTTGTATATATATAAATTGAAGCACGTGTTTCACAAATATAACTTCTATTTTTCTGTTTTATTTTATTTTATTAAAAAATTCTGACCCCTGCCATGAAACTGAGTTCACATTTACTTTGAAAAACACTGAGTAAGATTATGGTGATGACAATGATGGTGATGATGGTGATGGTGGTGGTGATGGTGGTGATGATGATGGTGATGGTGATGATGGTGATGATGGTGATGGTGATGATGGTGATGGTGATGATGATGGTGATGATGGTGATGATGGTGATGGTGATGATGGTGATGATGGTGATGGTGATGGTGATG